>NC_089874.1:12107750-12415000 GCF_040182565.1 Anser cygnoides | reverse complement strand
AAGAAAAGAAAAGAAAAGAAAAGAAAAGAAAAGAAAAGAAAAGAAAAGAAAAGAAAAGAAAAGAAAAGAAAAGAAAAGAAAAGAAAAGAAAAGAAAAGAAAAGAAAAGAAAAGAAAAGAAAAGAAAAGAAAAGAAAAGAAAAAAGAGAAGAAAAAGAGAAGAAAAGAAGAAAGAAAAGATCCTCTTTTTTTTGTTTCTAATACCTAATTCAGTTAAACCAATATAAAATAGCAGATCTGTAGGAGTCTGTAGAGATAGACCGGTTTTAGAGTAGTCTGGAAGATGAACTAGGCACCAGTCGGCCTAAAGAAGCACATCAGCTGCAATAAGACAGCAGGACTTGTGACAACTGTGGAAGACTGAATATCATCAGCTTCCCCTCATTTATTTTACTGCTAGGCTTGTAACATTTGCATTGAAGTGGCATACATGAAAATATAAACAGACTGCTTCTCATCTGTCCTGTATTTCTCCAGGACATTATTAGCTAAAAATTAAGACATAGATTGCCTCAGTAAGAGGTAAGCTGCCACCCACATTTTTCTATGAAGAGAAAAATGTCTTTTTTTTGCCATTTATAATTATGAATATGCTTACTGTAGGTTGAGAAGCACAGTTGGCTTATGAAAACAGAGAATGGAAATGACATTACGGCACTTTTATTTAAGTTTTTAAGTAGTAATTATCCTAATATTTCTAATAAGAATACACATCTCGCCATCCTCCCTGTTCCTTAGGACCATACGCTGGTCCTTTTGACCTTTATTTTCTCTCATGTAGGTTTTCTCCCTATGTTCACAAATCTATTACCAATATGCAGTTGATATGTAGAGACCCTTTAGAAAATAGTGCTTTCTATTGAAATATCCTGCTTTGTCTTGTCCCCATTTTTGTATGTAGATCACTTTTTTTTTTTTTTTTTTTGCATTATGTAATGAACTGCTGTTGAGTGACTGGAATTGACTGAAACTTTGCTTATAGCACCAAGTTTAAATGCTGTCCAGAAGGAGTACTCGGTACCATGCAGCTATATATATTCAATCGCTAGAGAGCAAATCCTTTCTTCTTAGCAATAAGAAAAGCAAACACTGGTTGTAAAGACTGCTGTAATGAACACATCAAGAGGAATTTTGATTGCCTGGTCTAACAAAAGCAGAGCTGGATTTTCAACTGTCTTACAACTTGCACTGTTGTATATGTTGTGCAATAAGTGATTGAATCACACCTTTCTTCTGCTGAATAACATCACAGGGCAGTGTTTCACAGCACAGTATTTTCTGTCATGTTAATGACAACTGAAGCGCAACAGAGACGACAAATCCCACCTGTGTGGCATCACCTCAAAATCCTGGTGAAGCAGCTGGTCTGCCCAGCATTCTGTGTGAGGAATTCAGGTAGGAAAGATCAGTTTTCACTAACTGGGAAATTGAAAAGTTAGTAAGGGGAATATGATGTGTAAAGCACAATTTTGGTGTTCTCATACTCTTTTGTAATACTCACCCTAAGTTTACTATATATTTATACAGCAGCATGCAATCCATGTGTCAGTAACATTTAAGATCATATATCTTTAATCTTTATCTTCAGTTATTCCTCATTTTTAAAATTGCTTTTGAGTAATAAGTCTGCACGTTTTATGGAATACAACTTCTATTGAGGAGATAAGGATGTTCATTTTAATTGAAAATGGGTACTAGTGTTCTGATTCTATTCTTAAAAACACCAGCTTCTAATTTGCCCTATAGAGCTAAAATACCCATCTCCCCTATCTATACTTATTACTAATTCTCAAGATGTCTTCAGACAAATACTGCTGTTGTAGAAGACCATTTCCTGCAATCAATCACAGCACCTTTCATGAACCTGCTTTGTCATTTATTAAGTACCAAACAAATGGTCCAGAGCAGGTAAATGGCTGTTTCTGAGGCCAGTACAGATAATTTAAAGCAAGATAATAAATTAGCATTATGTCTTCTGATTATGTACTTTATAACTAAGCAAAAACCAGTGCAATAAGAAATAAAGTTAATATAAATAATGCAGAGGCCAAAGGGGAAAAACTCAGGTTAATGTGCTTTAACCACCTCAGTTGTGACTGTCAAGTTACATCCTTTCTTTAAGGAGGTTTCTCTAAAGGTTTCTGGTCACCTTCTCTCTTATTTTGTCTTTCAAACATATTGCCACTGACAGAGCTTTCACAGAGACTAAAAGAAAAGACTGGGTGGCATTTCTGAAAAGTATATAATTAGTTGTACATTAGTGAGCTTTCAGATTATCATCTGGAGCTGTTCTGCTCTTTATAAGCATTCTATGTAAGTCATACGTATCAGCTTCTTTTGTTGTAGGTTCATCGAATGGTTATAGGTACCACACTTCTATATTTGTTTTAACTGGAATTCTGCCATATATTGTGCTGACACATCACAAGGTTTGATTTGGCAGGGTTTAAATACACACCCACAGAGAGAAAGTTCAGGTCAGAAACACTCACCATGCAAAGGCCACTGCCTTGTTGTGTATTTAAATTAGCCTGAAAATCTACGGAGGAGCACTACAGCTGTGGTAAGCTCTTATCTGCCCTCCTCTCCCACGCTGAAACATCTGAGAGAAAAGACATAATGAATACACTGGGATAGTGCTGTACACTGCCCATGGTAGTTGTATACATAAAAAGTTGTTTTTCTTTGGTTTTTAATATTTTCTAATGTGTGACCCAGCTGAATAATATGATTTTGGTTTCACTGAAATAGGTGCAAAGTTATGGAAAATTAGGAAAAAGTTAGGAATTTTTGGTGATCCTATCAGGTAGTATAAATAGCTTGTTTCAAGAGAGATGCGCAAAATAACCTTGGTGTGAAATTTCTACTTTATATTTTCATGTCAAACTCAAATCTAAGACCAGTTTTTCAAAAAATATAATATGAATTTGATATAGAACTTTTTGAGTGAATTGGCCAATTTATGGATCAAAAACAAAAGAATATGTTATGAAGGTTGGTGACATTTGGCACTTGGACTACGTTCTGCTTTAGGATGTTGAAAGATGAAGTGAAATTCATGTAGCGTAAATCTGTGAAAGTTCAGGATGAGAAAAAAAGATTTTATGACCAAAAAATTATCTCTTTTTTGATACATGACTTGTGTGTTTTTTTTAATAAGTGAGAATCTTCCAAGTTGTCCATAAAATGAGCACAGGATGGCACATTTAATGACAAAGCCATGGAATCCATTGAATAGGAACATATTTGCTTGGCAATATGATAGGCACATACCATCATGTGGCTCGCATCCTACTACCACTACTATAAAAGTTTTGTTGTTGTGCTAATAGATCAGGATTTTACAATGGTCCATTAATGACCAGTAATATTTTCAAAGCATATTTAGAAAGCATATTATTTACTATGTCCATAATTAGAATTTAACACACACACACACAAAAAATCTTCCCTTTGTCATTTTTTTGCGGGCCACATCACAAAATCATTCATGGAATAAGGCTGGGAGTATAATCTAAGCCATCTAACTTCCCTCTAGCAAGATCCGCAGCTTTCCCAGAACAGTTGCTGACAGACATTTCTCTAACCTGTACTTAAAGATTGCCATTGAGAGACCTTGCGCAGTGTACCCACACAATGAATCCTAGCACTCATCTGTCCTTACAGCTAGAAATTATTTCCCAATGTCTAACCTAAATCTAATTTCTCTTCTACTTTATTCATACACTTGAGATCTCTCATTTGCTATTTCTCGGAATACTGCAACCCCAAACCATTTTAGGTCGCCTGCAATATATGCAATAAATCTTGTCACTAGGACACTGAGTGAAGGATTACTGTTCTTTGTGTATCAAAATGAAAATGCAAAGCTTGACATTTATGTCTGTTTCTGCTGTTTATCAGCTGTTTCTGCATAGCTTCTAGCACTGTTTCCCAGTCATGGTTATCAGTCTAAAATGTGAGTATGAGTACATTGAGGCCTCTTATGCCTCTGTGCAGTCACGTATCTCAGAAGACCAGGACTTTATTATTTCTGACATAGAGAATACTGTTTAGAAAAAGACATAGTAATTATATGCTACAGAAACCTGCAGTCTTGCTCTTGCTTACACCAGTGTGATGCTGTTTCTAGATTTGTTTCTATAACTTCCACCTGTGGTTCATCTGCTATGTTTGTTGTTGTTATTGTTGTTCTTTGTTTGTTTGTTTTCTTGACACTTTCCTCTGAAGCTATCTGGGGCAGCAAGTGTCCCTCCCATGTTACATTTTATTATCAGGAGAAAGCTATCTTTGATTAGGGTTCATTGGCACAGTTTTAATATACGTAACAACAATTATATTTGGAAGATCATGTTCTTTACCAAGTTTTTGTGTGCTTAGTATAATTAAAATGTGTGGTGTTTATTTTATTTTGCATATCTCTATAAAGAGATATGTCTAATAAAGACTGTAATTAGACAATTTGACATTTCAAAGTGGTAAAGAATTAATGATTTTCATCTCATACTTTGGTTTGTGTGTTGGTAAGAATTACAGTTGCCACAGACATATTATTGCTATGTCTACCAGCACCTAATCTGCAAGTTTCAAACACTGCCATTCAAACATTATCAGACATCACAGAGTGATCGGTTTAGGCAACTTGTAGATCCCAAGAAGATGCCTCTCTGAATCTTGTGATCTACAATAACTACATGAAAAGGTGGAGAGAGGCTGACAGAGTCAAACATAACGTTCAGAGTTTTATTTATTCATTTAAGACACTATCATTTTAATAATCAATAATACTTTAAAAATATTAAAAACTTTCAAAACTATTTTTTTTTTGTCCTTAGGTATAAAATTCTGAAAGGAGAAAAAAATAAGGTTGATTTGTTATCATCTACAAGCTCATCTATAAGCTTCCTCACAGAGCCCACGGCCCATGTCATAAGTATTCCTGTCATGAGGAAGAAATTCTGTGTGATGCAAAGCATAGGCAAATGGAAAATATCTTGAGAGACTACTTGTGCTTCAACACCATGGTGTTCCAGCAGGCATACTTATGATATTAAAAGACATGCTTGTGCCTCCAGAAGTGCCCTGGCTCTCATCAAGTATCTCATTACCACAATTAAGGAGGCTTTGTGTTTCAGTAGTTAGAGTAATTCCAGGAGTTAACTTCATTAGTCAGTCTGTTTTAGTAAATTTGTGTTTTATGTACATGTAAAATAATTTTTATTTTGTAAATCTCTACTCATAGCAGCTAAGTAGCCTATAAACAAACACAGGTTCTAGGATGAGACTCTAATAACTGAGTCTAATTTGTCTTAAATCCCTGAAGTCCTGCAGTACATGTCAGATGCCCAGTAGGTGATTCACAGCTTGCTGACTAAAATGAAAAAGAACCCCTGGGTTAGTGGAGCTAATAAATAACATTGCAGATTTCTGCCATTAAATATTGCTGAAGCTCTATAAGATAAGAATGACAGAATCAGCTTTTTTATTCTTTAATACTGATGCAAAGTGCTAGTGATTTAACACTCACACCTCTTACACAAGAAGACACCTTTCACTCCTGAAGAGCATTGTGGTTGACTGAACTGATTTACCACAGATCAGTCGCTAACCAGCCCTAGGCAGAATGACACCACTGCTTTAAGAATGAAAAGGACTTCAGTGCATAAAGTGCATATATATGTATTTCAATATGAAACTATGTGGAGAGAGGGGGAACTCACTAAATAATACATAGGAATGATGGGCTAATGACTCAGTTACTAAAAAAAAAAAAAAAAGATTTGATAAGGCTGTTGGAGAATAGAAAATGAGAAAATAGATGTCTCTTGGGGTGAACTCTAGGTACAGTAAACTATGAAGGAAAATCAGAAAGGGACCACCAACAACATTAGCAAAATACATTCTTCAGCCGTTGTGCACAGCTATTTCGTATTGTAAAAATTAAAAGAGTACTTTGCTAAAAGTAAATGCAAGCCATTTTTATTTAGTTCAATTTACAAGATAAAGAATGCTAATTACATCTCTAAATCTTTCTGATGTAAACAAATTAGCAAAAAAAAAAAATGTCAGATTTTGTAAATGTATCTCCTTTATAATTTTTACAAATGTGTAAAGAAACCTGATGACACTTGACTTCCTCACAGCATAGAATTAATTCACACCAAATCTTTTAAGAAAGACTTTATCTTCTCATTAATGTTGGTGCTTCTGGACATTTTCATACAAAGAGTCAGATAAGAATTGTATTAATTGCTGTATCAAGATGTTTATAGGACCAGATTGTAGACTGCAGTCTCAGAATTCATTTCAATTGCTATCATTTATTCTGTCTTCTTATAGAAGCACTTCTATTTATTCAAACATTCTGTTAATCTCTTCTTTTGCTGAGACTCAGAATAGTAGCTGCCATGGCATCTTACCTCCAGCTATGATAGTTCTTGTAAGTTTTAGAGTAATATAAGATACTGTACTTTACAGGGAAAACTTTTGTAGTTGTAGAAAACAACATTTGTCCAGTGGATATACTTCCTTCAAAGGAATTCAGAAAATTATAGCTGTACACCCCTACAAAGTCTCTTCCCAATACATAACAAAGCAAAAGCCCAGATGTCTTTTTGCATGATAGTACAATTTGCCACTATCAGACCCCTGAGGCATAAATTGAGTTTCCATATCCTTAGCATCTTAGGCCATAGACAGTCATTAAGAACCATTTAGGATATAAAAATAATACATCGGTGAAACAAAAACTCTTTCATGATGAAACATCTTTGATGGTGAAATTAATAGCAAAGAGCTCATGTCTTTCTGTAGAGAGGAGAATTATCCTCCAAAATCTTGAGAGCATCCCCTCCCACTTGGCACAGAGATGGAAGCTCTGTTGTGTTCATTGCTATAATCATATTATTTATAGACTTTCTGTTTATAGATGAGGCAGCTGTGTGTGTAGTTGGCTATTTCAGCTGAAAGTAAAAGGTACTGGACACATTGCTGGTCAATACAGCTGTCAGGCTTGGATATATGACTGAACCACATGAACCCACGGGCTCACCTGAATTTGATAAATGGAAAACTGAAGCATGGAGAATTCAACAAGGCCAGGAGGACAATGCATGCCTTTCAAATGCTACTACAGGTAGGTCTCTCAGAATGTGACTGACACATTATGACTGTCTTGCACCTTCCCTCTTGGTTTCTCTCCATAAAGCTTACTACCTGTTTCCACAATGTGCACATTTTCCAACCGATGCCTGTGGGCTTTCATTCCTCTCCTTGCTCCAGGTCTTGCTAACCAGATCCTTCAACTTTATTCTTCAGAGCACAGCAGGCTCTCTGTCTTGATTTCTTACCATGTTAAAGTCCCAGACTCATCTGAGCAGTCCTGACACATTGCAAGGCTGATCCTCCTTGAGAAACACATTCCTGCCATGCTGCATATTTGACTTCTGTTCAGCTGCTTCTGCTCTTTTTTGCTCATTTCAGGAGCCAACAAAGAGCTGGGTGACACATTTGGGGATGATTTACATATACAAATACCCCAAGCGTAGGTACATAACAGCATAGAAGGGTCCTGGATGAGGTTGGGGGTAAACAGGTCATGTGAAGGCATCTGCCTTTGGAACAATTTCTAGTCAACTGGAAAGTCAATCTGAGTATCTTACTTTCCAAAAAACTGCAGTTGTTGCTAGGCCTGGGGAATTGTCCTGCTGTAGTGCATATTATTACGGTCACCCCTTACCGGACTTTACAGACCTACAGCTTGTGCTATGTTGAATCAGTATTTTTTCTTGTGAACAAATGCATTAAATCTTTAGCTATTTTAACAGTAAACTTAATTAAATTACTAAGACTAGTTCTAGTATCTTGTATTACTGAAGCTTTCATAAGGTAATTCACTGGATCAGAAAATCAGCTGGGAAAAAAAAAAAAAAAAGACGGTTTTATTGTACAATACTACTCTCAAGGGACCTAGATGAACAGCAAATATTTTGACCAAATGTGATACTTTCCAGCAAAGCTGAAAAGAATGCTTTCTTGTGATATACTGGAGTTATATTCTGCTCTCAGGCAGGGCGTAATCTATTGCTAGAGATTCTGAGTTCTGATTTTTTAGGTTCTGTAGAAGAAATCTCACTCTAAATAACATTTAAGTAAATATGAAATAGTTCCACTCTCATCACTGTTGGAAATGTAACAGTAGCAACAAGCACAAATCATTTCTTCTTTTCCCTGTAGTAAATATGAGGAAAAGCTATGGTAACTGTGTATTTAGATACTTCTACATGCTCAGTGGGTAAGTATGTGTGAAATACATATTGCTGTGATCTAGAAAAACTACAAAAGACACACATGGCTGTGAATTTCTTAACACACATTAAGCTGTGAAGATTGCCTAAGTACCATTGAAAATACAGACTTTGGTGGTGTGCCACAGGTCTCAGTTCCAGCTTTCATTCTATGTAAGGAGTTCAGAGGAGCTGAGAAGGAACAGGGGGAAGTGGACTTGACATGTTTTGAAGATGGCATCAGCAGAAATGCATGACGTTGCTTCTTCTGGAGAAGGTCTATGCTTCCTGGGCAGAAAGCTGACCCTAGGTTCCTGCACACAGCCCTACTGCAGCCAGACAGACTTGAAAGACCCCTGTTTTACTTTTAATCTACATTAATTCCAAGTTTCCAAAGGTCTCCTCTATCCAACAACAGAGTTGAACAATTTCCTTTGCTGCTTCTTTTCTGCATGGTTGCCTGGATACTCAGTCTCCTTGAGAATCTTGCTGATTAAAGCGTGGTTGCAATCTGGTGATTTGAAGACCCTGTTCTGTCACCTAGACAGAAATACTCAGTAAAAAATAATAAAATAAAATAAAATAAAACAAAACAAAATAATAAAATAAAATAAAATAAAAAATAATATAAATATTTTTATGTGCCTTCTTTACAGAGTTATGTAGAAACAGTTACCTAGAAGAAAACACATGGATTTACAGATTCTTCCCTTATATAGATAAATATACTAAATGGGAAATGAAGTTTAGTGATTTTAACTCACCATTTGTATTACTGTGCAAAGCAGCACATAATATTCTTGTTATATATCTAGGTCTTGTTTAATAGCTGCTTCCAGAATTAGGCACAAACCTTTCCCAGAGTGAGAACATCACATGCCAATATGTACACTGCAACCCTGTTTTTTCATGGTTGTCGCAAGTTCCACTTTTGATATTATGCTTGGAAAAAAGCTGTGATAAACACAATAAATCATAGCATGATAGGACCAGCATTGTGTTTCTTCCTTTCCAGATTATACAGTTCAGAAAGAGAAAAACTTCCTTCTTGCTGGTCTGTGTCTGCTGCCAGCTTTGCTCTTTTTTAGAATTACAGCATGTTTAGCAGTAAATATGGTATGAATTAGAATCTAATAAACCAACAGACAGCATGCAAAGTTATTGTAAACCTACAGGAACTTGCCATCAGAGAAAAAAACAAATAAATCAAGTTCCCATGCAAATAAGACAAAACATGATAAATACATGATTTAAAAATTGTCAGGAAGTAGTTTTCCACAAAATGTGAAATTCTCCTCCTTTGCCTGTGGAATAGAAAAAAGTATTTACAAAAATAAATCCCAGTCAATCTCTGAAGGTGAGACACTTTGCTGAAAAATTGATTGTATGATATATTTCTCAAGTTTAATGAAATTGAAAATTTTATGTCACATCTCATAAATCTTTCCTGATAAAAATATAGATAAAATATCTGAATTGTTAAGAAAATATAGGGTCTCCAGAAACTGAAAGGAAAATACACTGAATAAGTATTTCTAGTCATTTATTTACAGTTTGATATGAAGAACCTAAAATTTCATAACCTGTCTTGGCATCTAAATAGTTCTTTGGTTGTTTGTGTTTTATGCAGAATAATAAGAATATTAATTGCACTGACAGAAATGGCTAATTTTTTCCAAGTCTTTACTTATATATCCCTTGTTTTTTCAATTAGCCGTAACTTTTTGAAAGCCTTGAATTTTTCTCCAGTACTTATTCAGTCATTTCTGTATTACAGTGAGGCAAATAAAATATCCTTCCCATTTCAGTTAAGGCTTCTTTTTTGCTCCCATGTAACTCAGAAAATGCTGAATTGTTAAAAATCAGAGCACATAAGGATGTTGTCTTTCTATTCTTATCTAGCAATACTTAATGTATGTATATGATTTTAACATGTTATTGAATAAAGATAGACCTGAGGACAAACGATAATAACTTGTTCAACTAACAAACTGAAAATTTTGCTGAACTGAAATTTTGTTCAACTAAAGATTTTGTTAAATTTCTTTGCTAGGAACAATATAGTATAACTGCAGTTACTATTTGCATTAAGAAATTCAGTATCAGATTCGGTTTCTCACTTATTCATTTCTAGTACTCTAGTACTGAATACTCTAGTATTCATTTCTAGCTTTATATATATATGTAGCTCTGATCTTTCCCCCAAAAGAAAATAATTACATGTGTGAAGTTGAGCTGAATGTCTAGCTGGCTGCCAACACAATAAACATATGAATTGCAGATAAGTAGGAGTTGTCCTCCTGTTGAAAATGGTGCAAAGTGGATTACCTTCTCTTTCAGAAAGAGACATAGATTTTGCAGTTTCCCTGTCACCATCCCTTTTATCCCAAAGTATGGGTCACTAATTCTCCTCCCCAGGCAGAGCAACAAGTAATGTAAATGAATAATGTGATAAAAAGTCAAGACAGCAAAATGATAGAGGTCAGTTGCTTTCTGGTTTCTTTGTTTGTCTTCACATAACATGTAATAATCTCTTTTTTCAATGTTATACACAATTACATGTTTACTTCTCTTACTGATGAGATAGATGCTGAAAGTCAGACACTTAAATAAGCTTTATGCCATCTGGTATAAACACATATGCATCTTTTCTTTAGATACTCAACAGTCTTAGCAAGCAGTAGTGACAGACAGGAAAATATTGGGAAAATATATATTTGTTGCCTTTTGGTGAGAAGACAGAGCTCATCTTTTCTTTTTCCTCTTTTTTACTTTTTATTTTTTATTCTAATTAACTGTATTACTGATATTAATCTTAGAAGGTGTTAAGCAAGAAAATTACACAGCCCTTGAAAGAAAGTGAAAAAAAAACAAATCAGCAACAATATATTGTAATCTGACAAAATCTCCTATACATGTGGAATACTTCTTTCCATTTATAGAACTTTTGGAGTTTTTAACACAAGTTGCCTGATTTCACAGCCCAGGATACAAAAAAAAGAGGTGGCATGTGTAGGAAATGAATAGTATAATGAAGTGAGAAAACAATCTAATTCTTATGGCACTGAGTGATTGGTCTTAGTCAGTCTTCAGAAAACTAAATATAGAAAGGTTCAGAGGATTAAATCTGCAGTAACTGAGGGTGTCTAAAGAGGTTATGAAATGAACATAAAGTTTAATTAATTCGATAGATGAGGAACTGCTTAATAGCATAATTACTTGAATTTATTGGAGATATTTCATAATATGTGAGAAATGAACACTTTAACTCTGGAGTTACTGAACTCTATAGTTCACTCCTTTCTACAGAATAAATTATTCATTTAATCATAAATAATTATTGTACTCTTTATTATTTTTATTCTGTGATTTTTAAAATATGTATGCTCTGGTGTACATCTCTCAAACAGACTAAACCTCTTCATGTTATGGAAAAAGTTAAGTGGTATTTACTTTCTAGAAATGCATATAACACCTGAGCAATGCTGAGTGTGAGGACATTATTGCAGTTCTCACTTGTGGTGAAGAATCCCTCTACACTTATACAAAAATGAGAACAGATTTATGATGTACCGCGTCTTTTCCTGTGAGGTAATACAATTTGATTACCATAGAAAACTAAACCAAAAGTACTGTCTTAGCTCAACAGAAAAATACATGGCACAACTGGGTTCCCATGAGCTATGTTTTACTGTAAATATAGCAATATACATGTAGCTATAAAACTCAAGTGCCACCCGGTTTCTGTTTGCTTTTAAATACAGAACACACTAAGCATCATAAGCTCACATTGCTCCTTAAGGTATGATACACTAATTTTTCTTCCTCTTAAATGTGTCAGATTTTCAAAGTTACCATTGCTACTTCTTTTCTGTTTGTATTCTTGTTTCAGTATTATCTGAAAGCCCGTGGTTCAGATCAGGTTCCCTTCTTCCTGCTGAGGTTGTAAAAACAAAACAAAACAAAACAAAAAGATTTTTTTTTCTTTTTTTTTCTGGAAGATCTATCATGATCAATAAATTAATAATAAATTAATCATGCTATCTGGAAGAAGTTTGTGATTGGACAGGATTTTCTGAGTTTGAAGTTCATTTTAGATGTCTGTTCTGGCGATTCTTGCGCTTAATATACCAGAGGTTTTTGTTACAGTTACTCTTCCTCAATTAGATGCAGAAAATACTTTGGGACCTTTAAAGTTTTGGACTTGGTTACTGTGTGATTAGAAGTATGTTGAATTAAGCAACTTTCTGAAGGATCAAGGGGCTAAAAGAAACTTAAAAATACCTGGTGATGTGATCAGTAGTATTTTATTCTTACTTTTTCAGCTGTATGAATCAATATGTCTGTCCCCAAACTTTGAGAAAGTTTTGTGGGCATTGCCAGTCTACATAGTTTGTTGTCAGAAAGAGATAAATAAATAAATAGATAAATAGATAAATAAATAAATAAATAAAAAGGACATTTATTTACTATCACTTTCAAAGCACCTATATGCCTAGTCCATTTAAAATGGACTAAAATCCCTAGGTTACTTTGAAGAAATATGTACTTTCCATTGAATAGGTGGTGACACACATTAACACATAGAGGTGCCTAAACTGAGCAGTAATCTACATGTATCCTCACAAAGAAATACTTTTACATAACACCAAGGATGGTTTTGCCTTCCTTTATTCAGAGATGTTGTCCCTTTGATAAAGGATGTAGCTCTGTTCACAGATCTAAATGCCCATCAAAGAGCTTCAATCTTTTTGGAATGAGACCGTCTCTTTGTACTTTATGGATTACAAGCTCAAAAGATGACTAAATTTTATTTTATTTTATTTTATTGATGATATCAGTATTAAGTCAAAGTATTATTATAATGAAATCAGCATAGATTTGTATATCCAACAGTGCTTTGACCTTTCTATTACATCTTGTGAAAGATGTTCAGAAATCTTTTATATTGGAAGCAGATGGTTAATGAATTTTTATCATGGCAAATGAAGAGATAAGGTGGCAATGGCACAGAATAAAACTATTGAGATGACTGTGGTATTAACTTATAATAAGACACTTATGTAATTCTTCATTTCTGCATTTATTATTATGAATTAAAATAAAAATAAATAAAAATAAAATGCATGGTGACAATTGATGATGATCTTGTCAGATATACATTTTAACATTCCATGAATTGACCTACCAATGTGGATATTCTGCTGTTATTAGTGAGCTTTGAATCAGATCTTGCAAACTTCATATCTCAGACTTCATATATCATGGCAAAGTGAATAGAAGTCAATGGCCTTGGCAGCCAGGAGGGACAGTTGCAGCCTGTAGTGCATCAAGCACAGCATTACTAGCCAGTCGCAGAATGGGATTGCTGCTGTAGCCTCACCTCAAGTACTGTGTACAGTTTTAGGCCCCACAATATAAGAAAGACATTAAACTATTAGACAGAGTCCAAAGGAGGGCTAAAGGGAAAGACGTATGAGGAGCAGCTGAGATCCCTTGGTTTGTTCAGACAGAAGAGGCTGAGGAGAGGCCTTATGGCGGCCTGCAGCTCCCTCACAAGGGGAGTGGAGGGGCAGGTGCTGAGCTCTGCTTTCTGGGTACAGTGACAGGACCCAAGGAAATAGCATAGAGCTGGGACAGGGGAGGGTCAGGCTAGATGTTAGGGAAAGGTAGCCGGGCACTGGAATAAGCTACCCAGGGAAGTGGTCACTGTACCAAGCTTGCTGGAGTTCAAGAAGTAGTTGGACAACACTCTCAGGCATATGGCCTGATTTTTGGATAGTCCTGTGTGGAGCCAAGAGCTGGAATCAATGATCCTTGTGGGTTCTTCCAACTCAGCATATTCTATGATTCTGTGATTCTACATCTGAAAAACTACAATTTATTTAAAATAACAATGAGAAGAAGCTGAACAATCCAAATATATAACTGTGATTTAACAGTATTTTAAATAAAAAAATAATTGTATCTGGTTTGTGGATCATATTTTTCAGCCACTTTAAGGTTCTTTTCTCCCTTATTACAAAGGAGCCACAATTCAGATGCAAATGCTCAGTGGAGAGCTGATTTTCATAGAGGGGGCATGAATCATACTTCACCTGCTCCTTGCTCACAGAAGTTCAGGGAGGAAAGCAGAAGAAATTATTTATCCCTCAGTGGTACCAGACCCACTGAGACACTCAAAAATACATGAAATAACTGTATTGATAATTCCTCCAGGAGAAGTCCTCTCAATCGGGGAAATGGTGGTGCATCTCTCTCATTTTGCACAGAGCTCTGGAGCAGCATAAATTCCAGCCAACTAAATAGGATTGATTCTTATCAGAAAAATATGTTTCAACACAAAATGTATTACCTAGAAACTTAAAATTTTGAATACATTCTGGAGCAAAAATCTCATTCATCTACTCCCCAGTCTTTAATAGCTGCAGCTGATAAGTACTCAACTCCTATAAATAGTACAATTCCCAAGTCAAGGATGTTTAAAAAGATCAGTCACAACCTCTTGAATAAAATACTTCATATCCTTAGTTTTTAAACCCAGTTCTCGATCCATTATCATCAAGATTAATCAACCAATATTCGGATATGAGGAAATACTAGGGAGTCATAATTGCACAATGTTAATCAACGGCAGGAAGACTGATGAGAAAATTGAATAAAGGGAGGAGAGGTTTTTCAGATTTTTTTTTCAAACATTTATGCAGACCAAGTTTCATTTGCCTATGTGACCTAACTAAACATGTGATGAATGTTTTCAATTTATAATGAGTCAACAAGAGCAACATGAATAAATTAAACAATAGCTTAAAGTAAACTGCCAATGCTTATTTAGAGTAAGTTTTCCACAGAAAAACTGGACTCTTATGATCTCTCTTACCTCAGGTTATATGAATTATCTGTCAGATTTTTGCTGTCATATTCTATATCAATGAATATGTTCATCTTTCTGTTTCTGTAAGAACAAATCTATTTATGTGTTTAACAGTTGACAAAGCTTTTAGGTAATATATATATATATATAAAATCCTTTTTTTGTTGTTAATTTTGATATACTTTTGTTTTCTCACATGCATCCTGAGTCAAGAGGAGTTGATCTTTGGAACCTCCTAAAGGAGAACATTTGAGGAAATATGCTAGATATTGTCCTTAAAGCCTTGACCCAGACAATCTCATATCAAGGAAGATAGGATACCTTGCAGAGTAAATGCTCCAAATATGACAGCACTTACTTAAGATTTTTAAAATAAATCTGAATCTAGAAAATGTATTAAATATATAAATCTTCTGGAAAAAAATGAATTATTTCATAATAAAAGGAATTCCGATATTTACAACTGTTAATATATTTTGCTTGCCTAATTCCAGCACCATCTTTCATATTCTATACTTCTATACTACTAAAATATTAACATTGAACAAAAATATTGGGATATGTTGTTGACTTTGTTCCTACAGCAGATTTCAGTAATTGTCCTTTAAAAATGTAAATAGTGTATCTGAATATCAAATGATACCTCTGATCGTCTTTTCGAAATTCATTGTAAAACAAATTAACTTCCATTCAATGGCAGAATAACAACTTTAAGATATACTTTTAATTAATAATATAACTAAAACCACATTAGACCAAACTTGAGATTCCCACTCCAGAAAATTGTGAATATGTTTAACTTTGAGCTTGTAAGTATGTTCTGTGAGAATTGGGTTGACTGGACGGTGTCTGAGTTTTTACATTTGTGAAATCACCTTGGTAATAGCTAAATTCTAATGGTTTCCATGAACTGATCATCTAGATGTACACATCAGAGATCTAGCAAGGATGTACCAGAGTTTCCTGCTGGTGTGCTGACCTCCTTCTCTCTCCAAAGGAAACCAAGTCAGCTATGAAGATGGACCATGACTGAGTCATCCTGCCAGGGAGTTAAGAAGGGGCTGCAGCACATACTTCAGGATTTGAGAAGATTAAGCTTATGTACTGACTATTCATCGATGGATGTTTTTGCATGCTTCAAGCTAAGTGCTTAAATATTTTGCTGATCTGGCAACTGCAGACAAACATTTTCTGGAAATATTTTCCAGGTCTTTTGAATAGCAACCAGAGAAAAGGAACATTTTTTTCTGTCTCTAAATTTTTCAAGTCAAGGTTTTATTTTTCTATGCCACATCTATCTGCTCAGTATTTTGTGAAAACAATGCCTAGTTTTTAAATATTCAGATTTTATTCCATTCATTACTGACATTCCGAAATAGAACTCTGGAACAGAACAGTACTGTTTCATGGTTTACATTTCCAAGTTTCTGAGCAGTTCTGCAGCATATTTCTTTGCATGTTCGAAACTAGACTATCAAAATATAATGCCAATTTAAGCCACAACCATTATTTATATTAGTGGTGAAGGAGGAAAAACGTAGTGGTAAATTAATCTTTGTGCAGCAAAGAACTCCTTAAAATAGGTTTTCAGCATGCATAGTAATGAACTATTGCTATCTCTCTTCAACAGACATCTTTAAATAACTATGTCCAAAGTTGTTTAAAATCCTTTTCCTAGAATTTCAGTAATGCAAGGAAGACTGATTCCTCACTTATAACGCTGATCAACACAAACCTCCTTTTTTATCTTCTGCTTAATATAAGGAACTCATGAATCAGCTGTGACTTTTACATGCCTTCCCTTTGACCTTCGCACAGATAATCGTAATAACGCTGGGCTGCTGAGAATCAATCAGTTTTCATAAAGGCAGCAGCCTTCAGATTAATCTCATATTATTAATTCTGCAAGTTAAAAAGACAAGCAGAAGGACAAGATGGCTTTCAGTGCTATTTACTTCCCTAAAAATATTTCCTGTGGATAATAAACAAACAAATTTCCAATCTGGTGAAGCCGTAAATTTGCAGCCTTCATGAAAATTAATTTAAATGGATGTGACTGTGAGGTTGGGATTGTAAAGATTAGGGAGACTCCTGTAGTTATAATTGCCTGTTCAGTTCATCTGCTGCTCTGTCACTCAAGAGTGGCACAGCTGCATTAACTACTCTAATCATAATCTAATTCTCAGATCAAATTCCCATCTTCAATATATCCTTTAATAAAGCTTCCATACCCCATCTTTTAGCCTTAATTATTGCTTCCTGTCTCCCCTGACAACCAAATTAAAAGGTACATGCTGCAGCTCTATAATAAAAAACAGCACAGATACAACTACTGCACTGCAAATTCACACTAACCTTGTGAAGGTTGGTTGGCTTGTGATAACTAGATTTTTTACTGATAGTGCAAACACTAGAAGATAAGAAATACAATTTTATAATCATGTATTGATTTTTCTTTTTTCCTGCTAATATGGAAAATTACCTGGGCAAGTTTTAGATTAGCAAAGTGAGAAAAGACAATTTTATAGGAAACCTGTCTAGATCCCAACATGTAGACTGTTTCACTTCTTAAAGCTGGAGTTCTTGACATGTCAGTTGTTGACAGAAAACATTATACTAGTTCAAGTTAAATCCCTCTGCACAAGAACTGAGATGCCAAGTCAGCAAGATATTTAATCAGGCTTTGGCAAATAAATAATCTCAAGTCCACAACATGGTTGACATGTTTTAAGTTAGCAAGTTCTAAAGTACTAAAGTACTTTTTGGGTAACCCAAACATTTGCTGTCTTGTTGATCCACTATTCTCTTTCATCCGTTGTACTGAGCAAATGAAGATCTCAGTAAAAGAGTTAAACTTCTGTCTGTGCAAATGTAGCAAGATGGCATGTCAACATTTCTGAGCCAGAAATACATTTCCATGAAACTTCAATAATGTACTAATACAATCATTGTTAAGTTGGGAAAATTAATAGGAAATTAAAATGATGGGACAAGTATAGGAAAAAAAAATAGAGAGAGAGATGATTGTTGGTGTAGGCAAGAGAGAAAAAAAAAGATCAAATATTAAAATATTGCAGCTAACTTAGGAAAGTTTTGAATAGAACAACACATTATGGTGTTGAGGTGATTTTCAAATGTAACCATGGTTTTCAAGGGCAGTAAGCAAATTCTGCTGGGAAATGGTTTCACAGATAAGAGGGGCCTGCAAGAATGCCAAAACTTTAAACATGGCAGATTTTAATTATCCTGATACCAGTATTGATTTTGGTAAGAACAGTTTCAGGGCTAAGGAGACAAATGTGTTTGAGAAAGTAGCAAAGGATATATTTTCCAAGCAATGTGCTGACCAGCTCTAGTGGCTTGGGGCTATCTTGTGAGTGAATGGAATCTTGAATAAACTGGGACATGGGGGACAATTTAATGTGAGCAAAAAAAAGTTCAGAGAAATGTGAGCGGTTTATCATTTAAATGAATATAGTCTGCACAACTCTGACCTAGAAAAGAATGTGCTTAGTCATTCTTTTTTAGGATATCTAAAAGTGAGAAATGAAAAATATTGCGTAACATTATAGGTGACCTCTGAAAATGTAGAAATTTGTTCTGTACCTAGGTTCCTGTTGTCATACAACAAGCTTAAACAAGTAATCTGAAGCAATCCAATTTTTAAAATGTCAGTTGAACTGGATCAGATATTTCTACTGGCCTTGGATACGGTCACCAGTTTTGCAGCTGGTGAACTTTTTAACTTACTACTGATCAACAAAAAATATTCCTCTTTTGCCTTTTTCATATTTTGAGACTTGAAGCATGACAATGCTGAAGTATACAATAATTATTATTTTTTCCTTAAAGAAGGAATAAATAACCACGAATAACATGTAAGACAGGTGTAAATACAATACTTTATAGTCATAAAACTGAAGTGAGGAGAAATATTTCAGTAACTAATTCTACATCTATTTGCATCTGAAAACTATACGATTACTCATAGAATTTTTATGGAAAACATAAAACATCTTGACAGATCTGAAGCTGTAGTGCTGTACTAGGGTCAGTATTTTCCAAAGCTCTTAAATGAACCTTTTTTAGAACATGACTCCTCTCTTTCTATGGCATTTATTTGATGGCACTAATTACCATACGGCTTTTCATGTCTTTGTAAGGTATTTATCTTGACAAGACACTGTTGGTGTAGGAATGTTACTATTCCCATCTTTTGTTTTGAAAACTGAAGCATAAAAGGTGTGATTCATCTCCAACTATAACACAAAAGCATGGTTTTAGAGATGTGGATAAACCCTCTTTATAGCCAATGGAAAGAGATTAGTTGCCTTCAGAGGACAATTCCTATTACCACAGATAGCTATTGAGTTGAATCACACCCTGGTGGAGTCTAAATTTCTTCACTGACTATAAGTAGGACATCAGTGACTAACCTAGACTATACAACCATCAAACCATCAGATGGTTGTAAGTAAGTTGAATACCACCCTAAAATCAACAACCGAGTCCCATCTGGTAGTTAAAAGATCAAAAAAGAAACAGGGATCACAGCTTTGAGCATTACAGCCCCTAATTAGCAAGAGCTCTAGAGTCCTGGGTATGGGAAGACTTATTTATTTCAGTGTCCAATCAAAAATAAACTAAACGATAATGAGAGAAAAATCCAGAGCTGAGCAATATCAACCATTGTGATCCCAGATGTGAGTGCCACACAGCCTGTTTTCACAGCTTAGAAACCTGGAGCATGACTGGGGGAAAGAAGCATTTCCATACTGCGTAGAATTCATCCTTAGAAATAGGCCTCATAATTTTTCCTGTTAAAGCAAATCATGGTCTTTTTTTACCTTTATGTGTTCTAGTTGGCATAATACATAATACATAAAGAAAAATGACTGAAGTAGGACTAAGGGTAGAAGAAAAATGCCAGGACAGCAAAGGGCACATACTCAGGTCTCAGTGACAGGTTATACCCTTTGTCAATCACTGTAGGAATTAGGAAAAAAAAAAATCCCTGAGAGATTGATATCTTAATGACAAAATATTGGCTATTCTAACATGAAAGGTTTGACCTGATTTTTCTTTTCATAAAGAAATGCTTTTGCTCAGAGAAATATTTGGAGCTAAAACTTTATTTGAAATCAGTTTTACATTTTGCCAATACAGCATTTTTTGATTAAAAATATAAGTGTTTGAACAACTTCTTAATAGCTCTACTCTATAAATTTTATATTAAAGCTATACTCATAGCTACAGGAGCTATCAGATGCTTCAAAAAAAGTTAGGCCAAGCAATATGGTTCAGTACCTAAAATGCTTATCAGTGCTACCCACATTTCTTGTGTTAACAAATTCAGAGTACAAATCATCTGAGAAAAGTCTTTTATCAAGGCTTCTGATACTCATTGTTCTCTCTTTGCTGTTGTTGTTGGTGATGGTTTTTGTTTTTTGGGAAAGGGAAAGGGAGGGGATGGGGGAAGGCGAGAGGAAAGGGTACCTGAACAGATTTATTTGTAACTTTATAATGTGATGTTTTGGCTCTGTGATTTGGTTTCAGGGTGAGAACTGAAAGGTGTGTTGCGTTTTTGTCTGTTCACTTCTTCAGTCTCACAATCTTCCAGCATTGTGAAAGCATGAAAGCTCATTTGTTTCCAACGCATAATTATTATGCATTAGGACAGAGGGGCTTCCTTCCTGGCTCAGATTGATTTTGATCTCTCTCAGCCCTCACTTAAAACTGCAAAGAGAATACATCTGTTACTTAACAGCAGGTGATACCACACTAGATGTCATGTTTTGAACAGTTATAAAATTACAGGTGGTTAGATAAGCACTATGTAAAACAGCAAATGCAAGTGATCAATGCATTCGTATCATATTGGTCACCCACAAAGGTAATTGAAAAGTGAGGAAGTAATTTAGTCTCACATATTTAATTTTGACAGACTCATGCTACCCATATGTATTTATCTATAAAGGGATATAAATAAGTAAAACAATAGTATATATCTTTTTCACTGTGTATGCTTTAAGAAGACTTTGAGACAAATAACAAGCAAAACTTGGTGGGAAGATTCCTGTGCCTGGTGTGCTATGATGTATGGTTATAAGCTCTTCAGAAGAGATAGACAGGATAGGTGAGGCCAGGATGTGAAGCTGTATTTAACAAAGGAACTTGGTTGTATGGAGTTTGCAGTTGGTGATGACATGGTTGAGAGCCTCTGGGTAAAGATTAAGGGAAAAGCAAATAAAGTGGATGTCATCGTGGGAGTCTATAATAGGCTCAGGGTGACAGCAGCCAGGATGAGAACACCAATGAACCATCTTTTAAGAAACTAAGAGATATCTCTATATCAGCTGCTCTTGTCCTTATACGTGACTTCAAATTCCCAGAATTTAACTGGGAGTACCACACAGCTGATACAAACAGGTCCAGGAAATTCCTAAAGCACGTTGACGATAACTTCTTTGTACAGGTTCTCAGGGAGACAACTAGGAAAGGAGTCCTCCTAAATCTGTAACTTGTAAACAGACAGTGTCTTGTGGGTGAAGTGGTAATTGGAGGCTGTTTTGGCCAAAGTGACTGAGAATGAAGTAGTTTAAAATCTTTGGTGACAGGAGGAAAACTACCAGCAAAACTTTGGCCCTGGATATGGGGAGAGCAGAATTCAGGCTGTACAGAGATGTAGCTGGTAAGGTCCCCTGGGAAACTTTTGGAAGATATTGGGCTCCATCAGTGCTGGTTAATTTTTAAGCATCACCTCTTAAGAGCAAAAGAGCAGAAGTCAAGAAGGTAGGAAAGGAGGTCAACCAAGGTCAGCTTGGTTGAGCAGTGATCTTCTAGAGCTTAGGTGGAAAAAGAAGGGGTATGGACACTGGACATGAGGTCAGGCGACACGAGAGGACTACAGAGATGCTGTTGGCCATTGAAGGGCCAACATACATGTGTTCAAAGCACTGTTAGATTTGAAGCTGGCTGGTACTCTGGGAGACAATAAAAGTGATTTTTTTTTTTTTTTAAGTATGTAAACAGGAAAAGGAGGACCAGGGTTGACACTGGTTTGTTACTTGTAGTACTGGGTCTGGCTGGGATGGAATTAACTTTCCCTGCAGCAGTGCATACACTGCTGTGCTCTGCACTTGTAGCTAGAACAGCATCGGTATCACACCAGTGTTGTGTCTACTGCTAAGCAATACTGGCATAGCATCAGGACTTCCTCTAACCCCCCCCCCAAAGCCAGCAGGCTGGGGGTGGGCAAGAGGGGAGGAAGGAACATTACCAGGGCAGCTGACCTAAACCAACCAAAGGGATATTCCATACCATATGATGGCACACTCAGCAATAAAAGGTGGGAAAATGAAGAAGAGGGCAGGGGTAGGCTCTTGTAGTGAAAACGTCTGTCCTCCCAAAAAACGGCTACATGCGTTGAGGACCTGCTTCAAGGACGTTGTCAAGCCTTGCTCGTTGGTGGTAAGTAGAGAGTAATTTCTTTCCTCTGCACTTCCACATGGCCTTCGCTTGTTTGGTTGGTTCTTTTATTTTCCCCTTTTCCTTTAGTATTATTATTTATTAATAATTTTCCCTTAATAATTATTTTTCCTTTAATTAAATTACCTTATCTCAACCTGTGAGTTGTTTCTTTCCTTTACTTCTTCCCCTCCTCTACTGAGGAGGAGTGAGAGAGTGGTTGTGATGGAGTTCAGCTGCATAGCAAGGTAAAACTGCCACACTTCTTGAGATTGGTCACCTTACAAACAGGGACATAGACAAAGCAGAGACATTTAATGTCTCCTTCACCTCTGTCCTCAACACCAATGAGGGACCCTGGGACACCCCAGAGCCCTGAGTTAGAGGACCATGACTGCAGAAATACTAAACTCTCAGCCAACCCTAAACTTGTGCAGGATTTGCTACTCCAGATGGATGCATGGAGTCTATGGGTCCTAATGGAATTCAATCCAGGGTACTCAAAGAGCTAGCTGATGTCATCGTAAGACCTCTCACAATTATTTTTTAATGGTCCTGGGAATCTGGAGTGGTTCCAGCTGACTGGAAACTGGCAAATATTTCCAGTTTTCAAGAGAGGCAAGAAAGAAGATCTTGCTAATCACAGGCCTGTCAGTTTCAATTCTTTGCCTGGTAAAATTACAGAGAAGATTATTCTGTGAGTTACTCAAAAACATTTGAAAGATACCGCAGTCATTGGTCATAGACAACATGGGTTCATGAGGGGAAAGACTTAATTTCCATTTATGGCAATGTTACCCACGTAGTTGACCAAGGCAAGCCAGTTGATGTAATCATTTTGGATTTCAGCAAAGCTTTGTTACTGTTTCTCACAGTATCCTTCTGGACAAAACATCCAGCACATACCTAAATAAATATATAATATGATGGGCAAACAATTGGCTAATGGATTGGGCTGAAAGGGTTATAATATTTAGGATTACATCAGGCTGGTGGCAAGTCATTAGTGGGGTTCCACAGGGCCCTATTTTGGGGCTAGTTCTCTCTAATGGTTCTATAGACATCAAGGATCATAGAATCATAGAATCATTAAGGTTGAAAAAGACCTCCAAGATCATCTGGTCCAACCAACACCCTATTACCAATGTCACCCACTAAACCGTGTCCCTAAGCTCCAAGTCCAACCTTTCATTAAACACCCCCAGGAATGGTGACTCCACCACTTCCCTGGGCAACCCGTTCCAATGCCCGACGACTCTTTCTGAGAATAAATGTCTCCTAATTTCCAACCTAAATCTCCCCTGGCTATAGGACTGTGGTGGTTTTACCCTTCTGGGCAGCTGAATGTCACAACAACCACTTCCTCACTCCCCCTCTTCGAAGGACAAGGGGAAGAAAATAAGACGGAAAGGGCTCAAGGTTTGAGATAAGGAGAGGGAGATCACTCAACAACTATTGTCAGAGGAAAGAAAAGACCCAACATAGGAAGATTAATATAATTATGCCTATCACTAGCAGACTAGAATACAGAGAAACTAAAAAGTCTGAAAACGTCTCTCCCCAGCCTCCTCCCCCCCCCCCCCCCCCCCCCCCTTCTACATCCTCCCCCCAAGCAGCACAGGGAAGAGGGAATGAAGTCTGCCATAAGTCCTTGAGGCTGTGTATCTGCCACTCCTTCACAGGCACTCTCTGCCCCTGCTCCACAGGGGGTCCCTCCCACGGGATGCCGTCCTTCCCGAACTGAGCCTGTGGGGGCTGCCCACAGGCAGCAGCTCTTCAAGAACTGCTCTCACATGGCTCCGTACCACGGGGTCCATCCCCCAGGAGCAAACTGCTCCAGCACGGGTCCCCCACAGGTGGCAGCTCCCCCCAGACCCCCTGCTCCTGCGGGGGCTCCTCTCCACGGGCTGCAGCTCCGGCCCAGGGCCTGCTCCTGCTGGGGGCTCTCCATGGGCCGCAGCCTCCTCCAGGCCACATCCACCTGCTCCACCAGGGGCTCCTCCATGGGCTGCGGCATGGAGATCTGCTCCATGTGGGACCCATGGGCTGCACGGGACAGTCTGCTCCACCAGGGGCCTCTCCACCGGGAACTTGTGCTGCGTGCCTGGAGCACCTCCTGCTCTCCTTCTGCACTGACCTTGGTGGCTGCAGGGCTGGTTCTCACTCCTTTCTCCCACCTGCTGTAACACAGCAGGTTTTTTTCCCTTTCTTAAATCTGCTCTCCCAGAGGCACAACCGGCCTTGCTCATGGCTCGGCTCTGGCCAGCAGCAGGTCCCTTTTGGAGCCCTCTGGGGCTGGCTCTGATCTAACATGGGGCAGCTGCTGGGCTCTGCTCACAGAGGCTACTCCTGCAGCCACCCTGCTATCAAACCCTTACAAGGCAAACCCAATACAAGGACTTGAATGCATACTAAGTAATTTTGGATGGATTCTGCAGCTGGGATGAGGCAACCCTGGGTATATATGTAGTCACTGGGGGAGGAGAAGCTGGAGAGTAGCCCTGCAGAAAGGCAGCTGGAGTATTTGGTCAATGGTAAGTTCAATGAGAGTAAATGGTGTGCCCTGGCAGCTTTGCCTCATGACTCATTAGCTTTCTTTGCTGTAAGCACACATTGCGGTCTCATGTTCAACTTGTTTTCCACCTGGAACCCCAGGTCTTTTTCCGCCAAGTTTCTTTGCATCTGGGTGGCAGCCAGCATGTACTTCTCACTTCCTGTTGTTGAACTTCACAAGGTCCTTGTCAGCCCATTTCTTCAGCCTGCCCAGGTCCCTCGGGATGGCAGAACAACCCTCTGACATATCAGCCTCTCCTCCCAGTTTTCTGTCATCAACAAACCTGCCGAAGGTACATTCTGTCTCATCATCCAGATCATTAGAGAAGATGTTAAAAAGGACTGGACCCAGAATTGACCCCTGGGGTACAGCGCAAGTTATTGGTCTCCAACTAGACTTTGCACCATTGATCACCACCTTCTGGGCTTGGCCATTCAGACAGTTTTTAATCCACCTCATTGTCTTTCCATCCAACCCATACATCAACAGTTTGTCTATGAGGATCTCATGGGAGACTGTGTCAAAAGCCTTACTGAAATCCAGTTACGCAATAAAAAATTCCTATGTGTCCATGGACATGGGCGTTGAATGTGTTCATCTTGAGAATCTGCATCCACCCAGCCACACAGAGACTTCCACCGCAGGACATGCAGTGGAGTCCAGGAGAGTTCACTTCCCTCCAGTGGCTGATTGCATCGGAATGGGGACTGTAGGTGAGCACCTCTCAGTACAAGTTCTGGCAGCCCAGGTGAGGCAAGTTCTGTTGTTGAGCTTGGCACTGTGCCTGAAGCCCATGTATTGAAGCAAGGCTGGGTAATTTCTTCATTCAGATCTCTTCTATTCCTTTTAAAGAATGAGCATATGCTCTACTGTGCTGCAGTGCCATCACCTTCCCTCCCTGTATTCTAAGTAACTCACAGAGAAAAAAAAAAAACAAAAAACAAACAAACAAAAAAAAACCTGAAGATGCATTCAAGGTGTGAAACCAGGAATTCAGGATCTGTAAACTTTAAAACAACACATGAAACAGTTTTAAATGGCCCAAGTACCAATATTAGTACTAGCCCACTTAGGAAAATATGCTGCAGCTATTCCCCAGCAAATTCTCATTGGGAACTTTTCCTTGATATCCATATACCTGTTATGCTTGCTTTATTTTTGCCCGTTATTTCTTGTTGTATCTTTTAGCCTCATGCCAAAGAAAAACTCAGTTTCTTGATAAGTAAGGAGTTTTGCTTAGAATTCTCCAGTGCTTACCTTTTCTTTTTCTTTTTTTGTTTTCCATCTTGTTATTTCCCCTTTCATTTTTGAAGGTGATTAACGTTTGTTTCATTATTTTTTTTTCAGTTTTAAGATCTCTGAATATTCCTTAAGTCCATTCTTGATCTTTTCTATCTCTCGTGCTCTTTGCAATGAGTACTGTCCACAGTTGCATGAGCAGATAATTGCAGAATTTTATTCAATTAGAATTTTCCTTTCAAATAAGTCTTTCTCCTAACACACACTGAAACCAAATGAAAATAAACAGATTGTCTTCTGGTACTGTTATCATACAGCATGTGTTTTTCATTGTACTAGCATCTGTTTACAGTTCCCTAATACTTTGAATCTCGTGATGTAAAATCAATAAAGGGATGTCCTCCTGCACCTGACTATTTCTGCTTTGATAATAGTAAACTGCACTTGAAAAAGCAACAATTGTGTATTTGTTTTTACAGATAGATTCAGTAGCTGCTTGGTGGCTTCATAAGTTTATACTGAAATATGATATTCTCTCTTCCTGAACTTAACAAAACCCTGTCCTCTTTTTTCTATCATTTTCAATAAGCTGCCCATAGTCTTGTTTCTCTGTGAATAAAAATGTGTGGTTCAATTACAAGAGCTGATGTTCTGAAGATTAAGTCACTTCACTGTGTCTCTTATACTCTCTGTAAGGAAAAACTTTGACCAAGCTTTACTTTAACCAAGTTTTTCACATTAACAATGATGGTCTACATAAAGTAGAGCATCTTGGAATGAAAATGACCATTTGGATCACCCTGTGTAATCTTTGTAGCATAGTAACATTAGCATTTCATATATTTTTTTAAAGCACATTCATAACCACAATGATTACTTTTGAGAATAATCCCAAGGCTACAGCCTTGTTTCTTTGAGTTTACAAATGAGTATTATGCTTAAAATGCACTCCATGCTGAGATGTGAAAGGTTTCTTAAAACAGCATTTACTATTCCCAATACTAGTTTTTGAAAATGAGTGAATATTATCCCTTAAAATAATTCTTTCCAGAGATCTGTTTTCTCTATTTTATATCAGAAAACTTGAGGAAATAAGTCCGCTTAACAATTAATAGGTCTACAATTATCTTTTGTAACAATCTAAACAGATCTCCATTTATTCTCCATCCTTTTTTTGCATGGGTGTCCTCTAGCAGCAAGTCTCCAGAACTCTGTTCTAGTCATCCCTGGCTAGGGTCTAGGATCATCTAACCTCTCTTCATCCATGTCAGTTGTTTCCTCTGAAGATATTAGCAACGGAAATAAACCTCTCCTACACTGATCTGTGCTTTGCCCCAATGTATAGAAGATTATAATGCAATCTCATTCAGTTTATGAGAGCTGTTTCTGAAAGCTATGATCTGCTTCACATATCTGTCACTTCTTTCTAAGACTTTCTTTTATATAACAGGTTTTTTGTTTGTTTGTTTGTTTCCATTATAAGCCAGGTTATTTGTTTCTTTTGTTTTCTCTTCTACCTTATCACAAGCAAAATGCCTATTGTGTTTCTATTTTTTTTTTTCTATTTATTGGTATTTATTGCTTACATTTCATTATTCAACTGCTTGTTATATTTTTAGCTTTCATTAACATGGATCATGGCGAGACCAATTAAAACTGGTTACTAGCTGAGTCTGTCTGATTTCTTTGAGTAGCAAAGTAGTCTTAAGTTCCAAGGAGAAAGCAAGGGATATAATGGGATTTAGGGTCTCTGGCAACTGTTAAACCTTTGAAACAAAAAATACCCTTAGGACATCAGAGCTAAGTGAGGCGAGTTTTCTTGGAAAAATTCACAAGTCTTTCAGCAACCCATAACAAAAGGTCTCCTGCATACCTGGAGAACATGCTGACTCTGGCTCTTTACATAGCTTGGAGGTGACAGCACTTCCCACAGCAGCTGTATTGTCTTCTTATCCTTTTTCCCCTTGACTCTTGGTTGGCCACTAAAACATATTTGCAGGGCTTCACAGTACGAACTAGTGTAAAAGACTTTCCTATATATGTTTACAAGAAATTGGCCCTGATGTTGTCTTTTCTTCCTTTCAGTTTCAAATGGGCCTTTTTGTTTTGTTTTGTTTTGTTTTGTTTTGTTTTGTGTGTGTGTGTGTGTGTGTGTGTGTGTGTGTGTCACAGGCTGAGAAGGGAGTTCAGGACACAGACTTGGAATTTAATAATTACATTCTTAGCATAAATCAGCCAAAGAAAACTGTGTTATTTCCTTACAGAAAGTGCAGTGTAGGCCAAGACAAATGAAACTCAGTCTGAACAATAGATTCAATGCAACAGATTTACTATAAATCATATAGGTTAAGGTATTTGGCTTGGTTTTTCCCCCTGGAAAAAAATGAGACTTTGAGATGAACTGAAAACAATTTTGAATCTATTGGATTAATAAAGCTGTTAACATCACTTCTTTACGAATCCTTATAAGGGATTCAAATAAAAACTGGGGGACACAATCTATTCATTTCAAAATTTTTCATAAAGAGTGTAAATACTTCCAGAGCACATGAAATAAAATGACAGGATAGAAAGACCATCAAAGTCTATTATATTCATTTTCCCTGACTTCTGGGTACTTTGTATCTGGTTCTTAGCTGCTAGTAAGGCAATATCTTCGATGAGTAGCAGTAAATTACAAAGATGTTTCTCACCCTCTTCCAAACATGCCATGCATTTACATCTCTAGTTTCAAGATCATGTTGTTATCTTTTCTGAACAACTAGGACAAAAATGTAAAAATGAATTAAAAGTTGGTTAACAGTGGGCATACTGACAGCTCCTTGGATTTTGCATTCATTTAGGACCATTGAAAAATTACCTCAAATCTTAATTAACATATGATCTGGAGGATATCTGAATGCAAAGACTTGCAGAATACTAAATTCTTAGACTGAGAGAAATAATGGAGTGGATTCTAGATTTTCAGATCATGTGATTCTTCATCCCATAACTAAACCCACTGCATATATAGGTGTTATTTGAATAAGTAAAATGACCACAAAAAGATGAAGAATGGTACAACTCAATATGAGGTCGTGATGATATTCAGGTACCCTTTAAATTCAGGAAGGAAAGACTTATATTGAAAAAATAAATAAATAAATTATATCCCCTTTGGCTAATAAAGAGTTGTGCATGGTAAAGGTTGATAAGACCCAAGCATAACCCTTCTTTCTACCATTTAAACTTTATTTCCTTTGTAACATTCTTGTTTCCAGATTCTTCTTTCACATAATTATTCTTTAAATTTTCTCCCTTTTCAATCTGTTTTTTTTCTTTCATTTCTTAAGGGAAAATTGAAGAGCTGGTTATTCAAATAGAAATGACCAAGGTTTCCTGACAAGCTAGTGAAATTTTTCCACAAGCTACAACCACGACTGTATGATCAAGCGTATGGTTTGGTAAGATACGTAGCTTTTCTTGCCATCTTCAAGTGTAAAGAAGAATAGGTTGGAGAAGAATTAAAGGCTCATAACTTCAAACATTGCCAGATATCTGGCACCATTAGTCTTAAGAGGAAAATGTTTTTAAGAAAACACTGAGGAGCTGAACTTTTGGAGGAAGATATGTGAAGATATGTCTCCTGACTGACAGCTGATCTGTCTGACCTGCTAAACAACATTTTTCTGAGCAAATTCCTGTGCCTTGGCAGCAGGACTGGATATCATTGGCTATGCTCAGAAGACGAGGACATGGAAAGGAACCTAGACCCTCCCACCCTTTCTGTCTATGACCCAAGTGATGACACCATGTGTTTTTTTTGTTCGTTTGTTTGTTTGTTTTTGAGTTATTTTGTTTGGTTTGTGTTGTTGTTTGGTGCTTGTTTGTTTGTTTTTGTTTTGTATTAGAAGCAGGACTTGTTTGTAGATTGGGGAATGTTGGAGAATATTTTTCTCCCTCTGGAGAACATAAGGCATAAGTGGCTTTAAGACAATCCTGTTGAGATTTATAGATATCCTGCAGTTCACAGAATATTACCTACCATTATGATTATAATGTCACTTGTACAACCTTACTATCTATATGAGAATGTTTTCGGTAGTGTAAATCAATTTAAGAGCTTACAGTACATTTATGTAAAGTCTAGTCCATACAGGAGAAGCTGTAAACACTTTGTTTCAGTTGCATCACAGCACATCCAATCTGTTCCCTGGGATGCTTATTTCCCTCAGGTCTTAAGCATAATACCAAACAAGTGAAAATCTTGTCAGTATGTGGTTGCCTTGCCCTTTCCTGGCAGCTGTCAAATTTGTACTTCAGTTACAGTCAACAGCATGTTATTGTTTCCAAGTAAAGGAAACATCACATCTCTTTGACACATGAGATAGAACCCACTGCTTTAATTAGCAATTTTTGCAGACTGCAATCTGAAATGTCAGCAAATATTCAAGAGGTACCCTTCCAGAATTCAACATCAAGACATATACACCTGCTTTTAACATATATGAACAGATAACTGCAGCAAGCATGTTGTCAGTAATTCTCAATGTATTTTCCATTATGGATGAGAATCAACTGCTTCTAAAAGGTTCTTAACTACAAAATGATGCAGGAAAATGTAGTGGAAAACGTCCAATGGAGATCCACAAAGATGATCAAAGGACTGGAACACCTCTCCTATGAGTAGAGGCTGAGAGAGCAGGGACAGTACATCCAGGAGAAGAGGAGGTTCAGGGGAGAACTTATTAATGTATATAAATACCTGAAGGTGCAAAGTTGGAGCCAGGCTCTTTTCAATAGTGCCCAGTTCCAAGACAAGAGGCAATGGGCACAAACTGGAACACAAAAGGTTCCATATGAACATCAGCAAGCAATTCTTTACAGAGTGGGTGACAGAGTGCCGGCACAGGTTGCCCGGAGAGGTTGTGGAGTCTCTCTTCCTGGAGATCTTCAAAAGTCATCTAGACATAGTCCTGGACAACCTGCTGCAGGTATCCCTACTTGAACAGGGGTGTTAGACCAGATGAGCTCCAGAGATCCCTTCCAACCTTATCCATTATGTGAAGGGTTTTTGTAACAGTTATTGACAAATTGATTTTGGCCTTAAACATAGAAGAAAAAAAAATCAAGAAGAAACAAAAAGCTAAGACAACAAAATGTTATGCATTTATATGAATAATCAAGAGCCCTTTTTTAAAAGTTACAACTTGTTTTGTTATTGATGCTAGGATGCAGTTTGAATCACTGCAATATAGAAAATAATTCATTGTTTGAGATTTCTTATGTATTTCATTCTGATGAGGTATGCTTATTTCTTTTTAGTTGACATTAATGACATTTGTTCAGTAATATTGTACATAGCCCCTATCTCCCAAACCTGTGGAATCCAAAATATATTTTAGAGGTATTTATTTACAGACTCCTATTTTCTGCTTTCCCTGATGCTTCAGTCAGATCTTTGATGTAAACTACCCTATCTCCAGTGAAGCCATGTGTGCCTTTGTGTAGAATGCTGATCCAAACTCTGTTTATTTTTATGTGTCTTAAATCCCACTCCTGAAACAAGCATGAATATTGCAAACTGAGCAAGCAGTACTACCTCCTGTAGAAACAGAATCACAGAATCACAGAATCACAGAATCATCTAGGTTGGAAGAGACCTCCAAGATCATCTAGTCCAACCTCAGCCCTAACACTAACAAGTCCTACACTAAACCATATCACTAGGGGCTATATCTAAACGTCTTTTAAAGACCTCCAGGGATGGTGACTCAACCACCTCCCTGGGCAGTCCATTCCAATGCCTAACAACCCTTTCAGTAAAGAAGTTCTTCCTAACATCCAACCTAAACCTCCCCTGGAGCAAATTTAGCCCATTCCCCCTCGTCCTGTCAGCAGGCACGTGGGAGAATAGACCAACCCCCACCTCTCTACAGCCTCCTTTAAGGTACCTATAGAGAGCGATGAGGTCTCCCCTGAGCCTCTTCTTCTTGAGGCTAAACAACCCCAGCTCCCTCAGCTGCTCCTCATACTCCAGACCCATCACCAGCTTCGTTGCCCTTCTCTGGACTCGCTCGAGCACCTCGATGTCCTTCCTGTAGCGAGGGGCCCAAAACTGAACACAGTACTCGAGGTGCGGCCTCACCAGAGCCGAGTACAGGGGGACAATCACCTCCCTAGCCCTGCTGGCCACACTGCTTCTTATGCAAGCCAGGATGCTGTTGGCCTTCTTGGCCACCTGAGCAAACTGCTGGCTCATATTCAGCTGCCTATCAACCAGTACTCCCAGGTCCTTCTCCGCCAGGCAGCTTTCCAACCACTCATCTCCCAGCCTGTAGCACTGCTTGGGGTTGTTACGCCCCAGATGCAGGACCCGGCACTTCATACATGTTGAACTTCATACAGTTGACCTCAGCCCATCGGTCCAGCCTATCCAGATCCTCCTGCAGAGCCTTCCTACCCTCGAGCAGATCGACACACGCACCTAACTTGGTGTCATCTGCAAACTTACTGAGGGTGCACTCAATCCCCTCATCCAGGTCATCGATAAAGATATTAAAGAGGACCGGCCCCAGTACTGAGCCCTGGGGGACTCCACTAGTAACCGGCCTCCAACTGGATTTGACTCCATTCACCACAACTCTTTGGGCCCGGCCATCCAGCCAGTTTTTAACCCAACAAAGCATACGCCAGTCCAAGCCACGAGCAGCCAGTTTCTTGAGGAGAATGTTGTGGGAAACATACATATACACATAGATACATAAAGTTCATGCATTAAACTTACATGGTTTGAAAAAAAATTATGCTGAAATCTGTTATCAGGCTTTCTGGACATTTCCACTAGCAAATTAGTGCAGTGGCAGTTGCTGGCAGCCTCTCTCCCCTAGAGCAAAGTGTCACCCTGTGTCACTGCCCGTGCAGCAGAGCGCGCTGAGCACTCCTGCAGAAAGCCAAATGATGAACTGCAAATGCCATTTCAGATAAGCATCCAAAATTCCTGGATGTGGGATTAGGTTGGGTGACTATACCACTATAATACTGGAGCAAGGCATAGGTGACTGTAGGCTTCAGGGATTTGCAAGATTAGGTCCCCAAGGAAACAGAGCTGGGCAAGGGATCCATGGACCACAGCCCCATCCCACAGCACCTGAGTGAGATAAGCAAGACAGCACCCCAGAGCCTGGTTCAGAAATGTATTCTCCCAGCCTAAGAAACTGGCCTTTTAGAGAAACTTGTATGACTTGTAAATATCTATATAGGAGAGACCTGATAATAGGAGTCTGGGAGATATCTTATTGCTAGTGGTGCTGCAAGAAAAATCAGACTGATTTGGAGGTTCTGGTTAGACGAGGTCCTTGCAAAGCTAATGATCTGGCCATGATAGCTACATAAATTTATGTTCACTGACTGCTCAGTGCAGAAATATCCAAGATGACAGAGACCTTGTTATCTTGCCCTACTCGGATGGTGCTTGATCCAGCACCATCAAAGTAACAAAGGGTCTGGGAGTTTCAGTGGACGATGGCCTAGTTATAACTGAATGTCATAAAAAGGTCTCAAAAACTCTCAGAATCAGAACACATAGGGGATAATTGCATCCCCTATGTGCAGAAAGTAGATGGTCACACTTAAATAGTTGTTGCCAAGGGTTCAACGTCCAGGTGGCTATCAGTAATGAGTGGTGTTCCTCAGGGGTCAGGGTTGAGACCAGCACTGTTTAACATTTTTGTCAGTGACATGGACAGTGGGATCAAATGCATCCTCAGCAAGTTTGCTGATGACACCTAGCTGTGTGGTGCAGTCAACACACTGGAGGGAAGGAATGCCATCCAGAGGGACCTGGACGGGTTTGAGAGGTGGACCTGTGTGAACATCATGAGGTTCAACAAGGCCAGGCACAATGTCCTTCACCTGGACCAGGGCAACCCTAAGCACAAATATAGGGTGGGCAGAGAATGGATTGAGAGATCCAAGTCCCTGTGGAGAGAGACTTGGGAATGTTGGTGGATGAGAAGTTCAACATGAGCTGGCAATGTGTGTTTGCAGCTCAGAAAGCCAACTGTATCCTGGGCTGCATTAAAAGCAGCATGGCCAGCAGAGCAAGGGAGGTGATCTCCACCTCTGCTCTGCTCACATGAGACCCCACCTGGAGTGCTGCGTTCAGCTCTGGGGCCTCCAGCACGAGAAGGGCATAGACATATTAGAACAAGCCCAGTGGAGAGCCACAAAGATGATCAAGGGGCTCAACACCTCCCCTGTGAAGACAGGCTGAGGAAGTTGGAGCTATTCAGTCTGGAGAAAAGAAGGCTCCGGGAAGACCTTATAGCAGCCTTCTGGTACCTAAAGGGGGGCTATAGGAAAGCTGGAGAGGGACTCTTTGTCAGGGAGTCTGGTGATAGGACAAGGAGTAATGGCTTTAAACTAAAAGAGTGTAGATTTAAATTAGATGTTAGGAGGAAAATCTTCACTCAGAGGATAGTGAGGCACTGGAACAGGTTGCCCATAGAGGTTGTGGATGCCCCATCCCTGGAGGTGTTCAAGGCCATGCTGATGGGGCTTTGAGAAACCTGGTCTAGTGGAAGGTGTCCTTGCCCATGGCAGGGGGGTTGGAGTTAGATGACCTTTACAGTCCCTTCCAACCCAAACCATTTTATGATTCTATTATATTTGAATTTATTTACATAGGCTGAAAATGTCACTAAGTTATCTGAACTTAGAGTAAAATGCAATTACCTAAATATAGTATCCAGTGCCATTCAAAATGACCTTAAGCTCAGAGACATATATTGGGGTCTGCTATATATGCTTCAATACTTCCAGAAGACCTACAACTGAAATAATTTCTCTCTGAGGAGGTGGAACAGGAGGGAATCCCTCAATTCAATTGCAGTCTTGGCTTGGGGTGTACCCAGCCAAGAATTTAGCTGCCAGTCTAACAAGTGTTGCTTGAAACTCTGTGAATTGACCACACAATAAGATGCAGCTTCAGAGTATATAACTAGTATAAGTATATCCCATGTTTATAGTGGTTTATGATACTTTATTTTAGCAAACAATTTAAGGAAATGTATACAGAAAAATTTTTCAGCAGCTTATTCAGAAGAAATTCTAAATCATTCTCTGAATCTCCTAATATGACTCTCCAAGCAATTTTACCCTAAAGCAAGTACACAGTCAAAAAATTCAGTCCAGACTTTCAGCTTGGAAAACAATTGGAAACCAGTAACAATCAATTAAACCATCTTTACTTTAGACATTTCTACCTGTTTCTTAAATTAACAACAGGAATCACTTCTGACCTGCTCTAATATCAAAATTCAGAATACAAAATCCCTAGCAAACACTTTCTGCATTTAGTGGGATAAACAGCAAATGAGAATAGCTATTAATTTCACAGAGAGGAGCAGAGCTGAGCTGGGGCTAGGCCTGGGAGGAATTGATAATTCTACAGTGAGTGCATTTTATTTTATGTTCTGAAAGGTGTACAGTACATTAGCTCTCCTTCTGTTGACTAGTGTTTTAACCACAACAAATCCAAGTTCTTTCTCTATACCATGCTGTGAGGTTCAAGCACGTTCTGCCACCTGAGACTCTCTTGTTTGCAATATCACTTTCTGGAAATTGTTAAAGCAATTTACAGACAACACACCGTTAGCCAAAATAGATTTTTAAATAGTAGTTGTTCTGTTTCTTTCCTATTGCATGTGGCCTCATGCTGCAGGACATTGTTTATTATTGAAAACAGCCATCTTTTTGTTCCATTAGATAGCTGAGTTCTGAACTGTAAATTCAAAACATATTTTTTTCCAGACAGCTTCAAAGACATGAATAAAATGAGATAATTTACAGTAAATAATTTATTTGATACATCTAATTAAGATCATGAAACATCTTCAATTTTTTGTTCAAAATAGTTAAGGTAGTAAAAAATAACTAGCAGTAAAGTCTCCCTCTTTGGAGATATTCAAAAGCAGTCTGGACATGGTTCAGGGTAACAAGATCCAGGAAAACAGCTTGAGCAGGCAGGTTAGACAATGTGACCTCCACAGGTCCCTCTCAAACTCAAGCACTTTGTGATGCTGTCACTTATGAATAGATGAGCTTACATTCTGCATGAACAGTACAAGCAAAATACAAAAAATGATGTTTATTGGGTAAGGTACCTCTGAAGTCCTTGCACAACTAGAACTGCAATGAATTTCTCCACACTCCCATTTCAGTTCTCCTGTTCAACAGAGTGAACAAGACTTGTATGACCAGTACATAAATACGGTTTTAAAGAATATGTTCTATAACATTCCAACTGAGCATCTATACATATGGACAGTCCCTATTGGGAACCAACTGAAAGTATTATTAGGCTTTGTTAGATATGTTTCAGCCAATACTTATCCACATCTTTGAAATGCAGGCTTACACTTTGAGGTGAACAGTATGTGCTAGCTGAGAACATTCATGAGAGCAAAATAAAATACAATAAAAATAAAAATATTGGTTCCCAATAACTGAAAAAAAAAAAAAAGATATGATGATGGAGAAGCCCAACTGATTGTTAAAGTGGATCACACATGGCAAAAGTGAAGAAAAGACATAATAGAAGAATTTACACTGCTAATACCACCAATCTGGTTCCAAAATCTCTCATATTTCAAAACTAAGTCAAACCCAGCCTTAAGGAGGCAGCCAGTAATTCCCCAAGCCCCACACAAAGAGTTAAAATATTAGACAAAACACTTGCACTGCATAAATAGACTTTTATAACATGAAATCTCTTGTTGCTGAAGACCTTCCTGTGACTACCATGTCAAGTGTCCAGTAAGAAAGTCATTTTTGGATATTTATTGCATTATCAAAACAGAAGAAGAAACATTGGGAAAAACTGTTTTATCTAGCTAGGATTAACCCTCTTGGTTACTGGGAATACCTCAGTTACTTCTTGTTGCTTCTTTCCCACCATTCTCCATAATACCATGGTAAAAGAAGTGCACAAGATAATGTTTTTAAGTTTAGTACTTATTCTGCGATTAGATAGCAGACCTGAGAAGTCTGAGAAGTGTGGTACTCTGCAGCTCCCTGTATCATCCCTAAGGTGGTGTACATTTATCACACAAAGAATGACTGGAAAATGTAGCAACATTTTCTCTGTTGAGTATTTGTAAATGGTTATTTTCTGAGGCTCGTGATTCATCCAAATAGAGGATTCTCATGAAAAATCTCATGATTGCGTGTACAGTTTTGCAACCACAATGGGTGGTGTTTCTTGAGAAAAAGGTTTTACCAATGTTAAATGACAAAACAATGAGCACTTCTGCCACTCACTCGCTGTTGTGAGTACTGTTTTGATAAAATTAAAAATGATTTATTCAAGCAAAACCAGAAACAGACATCTAACAATGAAGTATTCAGGAAAAACCTTTAAGTTTAATCATCGTAAGCAACCAACACAGAGCCTAATAATAGCAATTTTGGGCCTCCCTAATTGACATCTTTAATCAATAATAGTTCCAGATAGAAAGACAAAAAAAAAAAAACAAAAAAACTGATGAGCTCTTAAATGAGCTTAACAAGAAGGGGAGATAGAAAAAGAGCAGAACATTTTTACATTTCTATTAAAATAAATTTTAATGGCAGTTCCCCATTCTTTATCAGCTACTTCCTCAAAGTAGAAGTTTTCATTCACTGCTAACTTTCAAACAAGCCAACAAACAAAACAATGAGATACTATTATTATTATTGACTATAGCAAAAAATATAAATTACATAAATAAATGAAAATATTTGAATTCTGGTCACAAGAGAAGTACGCAGAAAATGCCATGAAAGCTGCATTTTAATTTGTCCCTTCATTGTCTAGGGAAAACCTTTCAAGGTCATTTGCAATTAGAAGAGCTCTGAACTCTTCTGTTGAGGGACTGAAAAAAAAAAAGAAAAAAAAGAAAAAAAAAAAAGATTACCTCAGCAGAGATTGAAAAGACTGTGTAATGCATCTGAATTAAAAAGGATGTATCTTGGATTGTTTCTCCAGGTCCACATCTATAGATCTAGTTATCATTTAACTGACAAAGAATGAACGGACTTGTCATTATAGCATGGGAAGAAAAAAAAAAAAAAAGAAAAAAACCCACACTTTTTCTGATCTTCTGATCTCCAAATGTTTTCAGTCTGATCCTGAGGAAGATATTTAGGGGGAGCATCTATTGCCCCAAACTGCAGCAACAGCTCAACCCTTTGCCCAGTCTCCATGCAGAAACACAGCTACATCCCTAGAGCCAACAGGGGCCACCCAATGCACAGTATGGGCTGGCAGCCACCTGCCTGCACACACATCTCACAGAAGCCATACTCTAAGAGAGCCAATAAAGGGAGCTTAGCATAAGTCGTCTGCATTAAGAATACAGATACATATATATCATAGTCTGAAAAACACCAAGGAGGTACAATATCATCCCTTGAGCTTTGCTTTCTGTCTCCTTTCAAAAGTGCTTTTTATAGGAATGGCACATTTTACAGGAGTCAAGCACAGCAAGTCTAATTTGCATAAAGCTATTTATCACTATGTACAGATCCTTTGCAGAAAGTTACAGGGGCCCTGGAGATGTATGTTCTCAGCCGCTGCAAGGATCTAAATGCTGTCCAGAAGTACATTAGGTAAAGAAATACCTAATGTATTTTTAGAAAATGTTCCTGGTTTTGTTACTGTCACTATAGCAATTTTATACAAAGTCAAAGAGAAAAGAAATATTGAGAAACTGTGGTAGCAATGGCATTGTGAGGGGGGAAGTGTGGATACAAAATCAGGCCTTCCCTCAGAGACAGATGTGGGTGTTTAAACCAACTGGATAGATTCCCACTGATTCCTATTGAATATAGAGTAGGTGAGGCCATACACCAGGCTCCAAGGAGCCAGAAACTCAAGGTCCTAGTATTCACAAAGTGAATGACATGAGTCCTGCTTCATCGCAAGAGAAGAGTGTCTTGTCATTCCTCCTGAGGTCTCATTCCTTCAACATCAGAGCCATGATGTCAGTAGGTGAAGCTTCTCGCAGATGGAGATGATTTCTAGAGCATGAAGTTAAGATTGCACAACAAATTAGTTTAAAATCAGAGTAGACTGTAAGAACTTCTATTTTGAGAATTTATTTTCAGCTTTAATAAAATTGAGAAGTCAAAATATTTTATTAGGCAACTAAAATCTGTTAAAAATACCAGGTGACAAATACTGTTTTTCCTGTTACAGGAAGCATAATTTTCTTGATAAACTGAACTTTTTTTTTATTATTTTTTATTTTTTTTTCCCTAACACAATCTAGAAAATCTTCTGGTTTAAATTTTTTAGAAGACTATTCTTGAAGTACAAACTAACATTTCCAATATATTTTTCTTTTGTTATAAACTTTTGTTTATAAGTGCAACTTGGTGCAAAAATGTTTGGAAACAAAGTCTGAGAAGTCTAAAAATAAGGTAGAATCATTAATATAATAAATATAATAATACAAACTTCTTTTCATAATATTTTGCATATATTAAAGTAATCCATATTGTCTCTCTGGACTTGAGCTTTTTGACTTAACTATGAATTTGTCTACATGAAGAACTAAACCAAGCTAGCTAATGCTGCTATCTAAATACAAATTAATATGTATTCCTAGGGGTCTTTCTGTTTTCTCCTAAACTGAATGACAAAGTTTACTTTGGCATACAGTAAATCCTTATTTATACGTTATTTTTTCTTTGTTACCTTTTGAACACCCTGGAGTTGATCTTCCATGTAAACCACTTTTATTTGTGTAAGATCAGTAAAAATGAAAATAAACAGAAACTGAAAGCATCAGTTCCTCTACGTACCTGTTCAAAAAGGCCTCCTGAACTCCACTTTGGTAGAAAAATGTACTAGTTAGAACCAGTTTTATCAGTTTGAAGTCTTGTGTTGCAGGGTATGGAATCTATATTGGAAATATGAAATATTATTATAATAAGCAGACTAAGAAATTCATCAAGTTAAATCAGAGATTGGACTGCATTTCAGTGCAGCCCAGATCAATTATACAGTTTTCAAAAGGCAGTATTTTGCAGTTTTAAAAATGCCAAGTATATAGTTTTCAGTGTTTTCCTGCAGCTTTGTGTTCTGGACCCATTCTTCAATTAACTTTTTCAAGAAGCATTTCAGCTTTTCTTTAAAACTTCTTTTAAATATCTGGACTTTCTATGTAAAGTATCTGAACAAAAGGATTAGTATTTCACCTATGTTTATTAAACTCATTCTAGGGCTTTTTACACAATTAGAAATAAATTAAGAATATGTTTCAGCCATAAGATCAACACTTCTACATTGTGTGATGCATCAGTTCAATATTACAATAAAAGACACTGATGAACATAATGATAACAAACCGAGATAATAATTCTAAAGAGAAATGAGGGAGCATGTTGTGGCAAACACTAGACTCAAGTGTACAGTTTAGCAAGCAAAGCCCACGCAAGACCGGGAGCTAACTAAGCATCTATAAATTTGGCCTAGCACACTTCACACTCCAATCAAATCCATCATCATCTTAAACCCTGCAAGCCCCACTTTGAGTACCAGAAAGGGACTGTTGTGGTTTAACCCTGGTAGGCAGCTGAGCACCACACAGCCACTTACTCACTCCCCACTAGGGAGATTTGGGAGAGAACCAGAAATGTAAAAGTGTGAGAACTTGTGGGCACAGTGGTTTCACATTCATAGATAGCTAAACTCCACCACGTCACTTTCTCAATCTCTCTGCTCAAAAGAATTTGGGGAGAAAGTATGGTGGAAAAAAAGATTCATGAGTCACGGTAAGGATCAGTTTAATTAAAGGAAAAAAAAAAGTCTACACAGAATCACAAGGAGAAAACAATTATTCTGTAATTCCCATTAGCAAGTGATATTCAGACACAACTTGGGAAGCAGGACCTCAGTACACATAGTGGTTGCTTGGGAAGGCAGATGTTCTCATAGCAAGAATTCTCTGCTTCTTTCCCTCCCTCAGCTTTTTTTTTATTGAACATGATGCCACATGGTATGGAATATCCCGTTGGTCAGTCCGGGTCAGTCCTGCTTCTGTTCCCTCCCAGCTTCTGGTGCACCTCAAGCCTCCTTGCTGGCAGGACAGCATGAGAAGCAGAAAAATCCTTGGCTCTTTGTAAGCACTGCTCTGCAACAGCTAAAACATTGGTATGTTATCAGTATTATTTTCGTCAAAAATCCAAAACACTAAAACATTCAAACATCTGTGAAGAAAATTAACTTTATCCCAGACCAAACCAGGATAGCGCAGGAAGACAATCTTTTAAAGAGATTTGTAAAACGTAAAACACAATATCCTGCCCTTAGTACTTCCAGTGCTGCTTCTACAGAAGTTATATGAACTCTACAGCAATACATAGATCTTCTTTCCCATTGAAGTCAAAGCATATTGTCCCCTTTATAGCTATGTGTGAATATTGATGTAAACAGTTGATTCTTTATAAGTTATGTTAAGATTTATGCATTGTGATTTCCCTTGGAGGTAACCACCACACTTTAATGAGAGAAGAAAATTAAATTATATTTGTTCAGCTTACTTTTTATCAATGGCCGATCACCTAAATTTAAAAAAAAAAAAATGTGTGGGAAAATACATTTGATAAAAAATACAGGTAGAATTTGACTAATAAATAAATAAATAGATAAAATAAAAAGATTACACCATAGAAATCTGGTGCTTTCTATAAAGTCCATTTTCAAGTACTTTACAGATCTGGTCACTTTTGTTACGCATATCAACTTTAGATAAAGCAAAGCATTTTGTAAAGAAATAGCCTGATAGTAGTCAAAAGCTAACATATAGCTCTCCTCTAAAATTTATGTGGATATTTAGTCAATGCAATAGAAAAGCTTATGTTCTGTTGCAGGTACCCTTAAGCAACAATGTAACCCTGTTAAGCAAAAGCCAACTGCCATACGACAAACATCCTCATTTTCTCTGTCACTTCCATCCATCACTTATGTTGCATCAAATAGAAATAGCCACTTTGTGCTTTTTCTTCATCAATTTGCAATTAAGAACTGACAAATAAAGGCTAAGGGGTATGATAATACACTATGTTTATGTAGTCTGTATCACCAAATGTGTCATAATACTGGCACAAGGGAATGTGCTAATTTCAAAATATATTTTATTAGACTACTAAGTTTCATTTCTAATCAACTAGATAAGTATGATCGATCCATACCAAATAGTGCTTTAGCATATATATGTTTTGTATAAATATTAATAAAAATAATAAATATGCAGCATTTTGCATGTTAAGAGAAATCATTGTGCAATATACCTAGCTGTAACGGTCCGAAAATATTTTTGGCATTGAAATACAAAAGTTCACAGTCAATTTCTATTTTTATTTTTTTTTGATGAAAAATTCAAGGAAAAAAATAATTGCTGTTCTAAAATTAAGTATTTCAGTACAAAATTAGAAATTATTTGAGATAACTTTTGTACTAAAAATAAATTAAAAATTGATGAATTTTTAAATAAACATTAGCCATAGGAGGTTCCACACAAAGCCATACTTCTCCAAATTATTAGGCTCAGAGCTAAAACAGTGGCTTAAATAAGGACCATAGAAACGCTAGCAGGACCACATCCTCATACTTCCAGTATGCACTTGAAGCTTGGTGAGACTGTCTCCATTCAACTAATGCAGCCACTTACAACAAGGACTTTAAGATATTTCCCATCCTCGTGTGGGGCGTTGTAACTCCTATTACGGAAACATAGAAAAATATATGTATATATTACACTTAAACAACAACTGGCACTGTGATACTCATATCATGCCATCAAATTAAAGAAATTACTTTGAGCGAGGCAATGCAAGTAAACAGTTGTACAAAATGAACATTTTGAATCCACCCATAACGGTTTAGATGTGCACCATTTAAGTCCTTGCTTTCAAGTTCTATATCCTTCTCAGGCTTCTAAAAGACCATTTATTGAATCAATTAGCTGTGGAAAAACAAGTATCCTCTAAATAATGCAAAATACTAAATGCACGGTGAGTAGTTCTCTTCATAAGAAGCAAGATTGATTTTGCCTTTGATTATCCTTGCTACACAGGAATACTTTTTCCAATTAAGGTTAAAAAGTTAATGTTACAGAGTCAACAGCTTGACAAAATATCACATTAATCAGGAAGTATAAACTCATTGGAATTCCACATATTATGCTACAGGAGACATTTCTGGAATATCAGGCAAGCACCGAGATACAGCAGCATGTTCTGGGGCACTGATTAGCAAGGCCTTTTTAACAGTAACATGTTGTTTGTATCAGTAGCATATTTTCAAAGTACTGAAATATTCAGTCTCTCACTTTTTTTTTTTACTTTTTTTTTTTTTCTTCCTAGGAGCAATCAGGAATTTCAATTAAACAGTTGAAATGATTTCTATATAAAATGTTATGTTGTATAAAATATTTCTTTTAAATATAACTGAACGTACCTACCATAAGAATGCTACCCAGTTCTGCTCTTAACTGTAAAGATATGTTTCTTCTCTGTCACCAGGTCCCCACCCAGGCATTCAGGAACCTTGCTGTGCTAGCTGCTGGAATAGTTCCAGCCTGGGACTGTTATCACCACTTTGTCCATAACATGGAGGCTCAGGTGGTAAAGTTAGTTGGACCCTGCTGTGACTCTGCCCATGACAGGATCAACACCTATACTGTACACTTGAACTGGACAAGCCAGGAGCATGAATCATAGACTTTTTAGCAGTTCTGGACTGGCTTGGAGTCTGTTGTGTCCTGTCCAAATTGAGTGCTGGAACTCACAGCAACTTCATTTTCCTGGAAGGGCTCCTGGAAACAGACAGCAAGTAGGCATATAAGAAAGGGAAGGAGTGAGAAAGTGGTGTCATCGGCCGTTGGGACTTCTTCAGAAGTATCCTTGATTTTGTGACCACTCCCCACTGGAGCTCCTGGTGCTTTATACCTCTGACAATCAGACACAGATGTCTTAAAGTGCTTGTAAATTGTTGTAATCAGAATGGTACCATAATTGTGGTTCTTATATTCCAGACTGGGGGAAAAACATAGTTTTCTAGACAGCAGAAGTGTACAGTGAATTAGTTACCATGAAAGCAACCTGCCAGGAAAATTCATTTGAGTCTTCCATTCGGAGACTCAGTTATTGGCTCCCATCAATATGATGGACGTTTTCAGAGGACTGCAATAACTTGCAGAAGATGTTACATCTTCTTTGCATTCCCACAGATAAAGCTCAAATTATGATGCTGGAGCGATGTTTGAATAACATAAAAGATTATTTGAATAGCTAACAGAGGGTAGATTTATATTAGACATAGGGAATAAATTCTTTCCTATGAGGGTGGTGAGGCTTGCCCAGAGAAGCTGTGAATGCCCCATCCCTAGAAGTGTTTAAGGCAAAGTTGGATGGGGCTTTGAGCAACCTGGTCTAGTGGAAGGTGTCCCTGCCCATGGCAGGGGGCTGGAACTAGATATCTTTAAAGTCCCTTCCAACCCATTCTATGATTCTATGAGCATGTTGTCAAACCTATAGGATTATAATACCATAGTGATGACTGAGACATAAAAATATGTACAGATAATGTTGACTATAATGTAGGAAAGTATCACAGAATGAATATTAAGAAAGGACAGGTTCAAAAAAATGAAATAATTGCTTGATAATTTTGTTAATGGACAGGGAATAGCACTCTTTGCTGTTGGTATTGATAACAGCGAAGCAAATGAATAAAGTAATAGAATAAAATAATGATAAAAGTTGTTTTTCAGGTAAATTAATAACTCAGAACACTATGAATATGGCTGCTATTATTTTTGTGATTTTTCTACCTTCCCCAATGGATACATATTCTCCCACTGTAAAACCAGTTATAAAAATATATAATGAAAAGACAAATTATGGCCATTAATTTCACTTTGAAAACCTTTCTTCTTTATCCCAGAGTGTAGCTACAAAAGAGGGCTTCATAATTTGGCCCCTGGCAGTGAGTCATTCAATAGGAACAAATAGAAACATCTAGTGTTGCCTGCAGTAGTAATAGCCTTACTATGAATATCACAGAGAGAGACAGTGATGAAATTACAACATCATTTGTGACAGTGAGACAGTATTTGAAGTGCTATCCACGCCCCTGTCATGGCAGATTTCAGCATATATGGCATTCCGGTAGCAGCTCCTTTAAGTATTAAAAAAACCTCTGATCACTTCCACCTAAGCTAGGCTTTTAAAATCAATAAGATCATATAGATTTAACTAAAATAATTTGGTTAGTACATCGAAGATGAAAAGAACTATTTTGCATTATATTAATCAGGAGTCTGTCACATATGAAATTTAACTTCAAAAAAAAAATTATATCATGGTGCAAAGACCCTTAATTCTGAGTAAATTATCTGTGGAGAATTCAGAACAGCTATTCATGTGCTGAAGAATAAAGCCATTAAGTGAAAAAAGGAGGAGGTGGTGTGAGGTGGAGTGAGGTATGGCAAGGCAGAGAATGAAGGAGAAAAGGGAAAAAAGACAAAAAAATGCAAACCTCTTTGAAGATAATGGAACAAATTGAAAAAAGAAAAAAAAAAAGAAAAAAAAACTCTTTGGCTTATACAATTCAGTAAAAAAAAAAACATGATGAAAATTTCTCAACAAGGAATCTTAACAATTTGAACAACTGTTGTGTGGATCACATCACATCAAAGAACAATTTTAAGATAAGGAATACAAAATGCCATCAAAAATGTGTTTGAAGAATGACAATTCTTCTTTATTCTCTAATCTATGCACTGACATTTTCACAGTAAACAATTTAGTAATAAATGGGGTTTCCATGTTTTTATGATGCTGTGAAAGCCATGACAGTAGGGACAGAGAGGCTTGATTCATTTCTACTAATTTCAGAAAGTCTTTATTTCTTATTTTTTTCCCTTCTTCAATTTATAGCTAGGTAGGCACTTATTAAGGCACAATTCTTGCTAGATGTTTGAGAGATCAACTTTATCAATCTGAACCAGCAGTTTATTTCTCGGTGACCCCACTGACTTTATATTTTTTAGTTACAGAAGGAGCCTGGAGTGACCAAGTCAGAATAGATGTGTTTATTTAGTGAGCTGAATCCCATGGAAATTCTCTTGGAGAAGAACTGGGTATCTGTGGATTCCTTTATGAAATAATCATATTTTCCAATATATTTATTGAGACATAACAGGCATCAGAAGTGCGACCCAGAGAGACAACTGGACAAACATTGCTTTAATCTGGATGATACAAGTTCTTGAATATGCAAATAATGTGAGATGCTTCAAACAGATGAAAGTTAAAAAATATAATCCCAGTTGTAGAATAAATATAAATTATTTAAACAAAAATGTCAGTATGGTCATGGACAGTCTCCATGTTTCAGAGAAAGATGTCATGAAAAATATTATTATCTTTCAAGGTTGGGTTCTGCTCAGTCCAGGTGTTGGAGTGAATATGTCTGTGTACATATTGAAGACGTGCACTGGTTAAGTTATAAACAGAGGGAGATATTGTGCTGTTCGTGTTTTAAGAATATGCTTCCGGAGACTACCAATTTAGGTTTAGCAAAAGAAAGAGATAGTTCCAAGACAGAGTTTCTCGGACAACAAATTTACAGATGAAAGAATTTATTTGACATAGAACTAGATAAAGAATATGAGCATCTGGTTTTATATGTCTGGTAATATGAGAAGTGACTTGGTAGGCTCCCAAAGTTTTAATTACAACATATCTATCCTTCCCACACACAAACACCATGTTTGAACCTAAGAAATGTGGAGGACTTGTTTCTAAACAGTCATATGAAAAATTTAACAATCATTACAAAATAACAAGATAAACTTACACAGAGTTTAATATCAAGCTTTTAGGAGTTTTTTTTTTGTTTTGGTTTGGTTTGTTTTTTTTTTGCTTCTGTTAATACAAGATAAAGAATTGAGGGCAAGTATAAAATCTCAGGAAAGATGTTTCCTAATCATACAGATTTTAAAATGTCAAGAGTTTCTCCATGTACTCATTTAGATTTGGAAACAGAAGAAAAAGTAAAAGCTATATATTCCCAGTTTAGCTGCAACAGATAGCTGCAATGAGGACAAAATGCACAGGAAGAAGAAAAAAAGTAATGTTTAAAACAATAGTTGAAGCAATTATGTCTTCCAGTAACCCCCTCAACCACTGCCACACCTGTTTTCAATCTATCCTTATTAACAAGTCTAATGCAAGAGATTAAAAACTAGAGACTTTCAGAATCCAAATGCTCATTACCAGCTGTTATGTGCAGATGTCAAAAATTAAGACTTTCAGGTGGGTTACTTGAACCACAAACAACCTGAAAAAGCCTGGGTCAGGTTTTGTATCTCCTCATCTTAAACTCATTGAAGAGAAGACCTGACTGGAACAAAAAATGATTTTATCAACAAGTAATATCACTACCAGAAACAAAGGGAGAAAAGAGGCATAGGGAAGAAAAAAAGAGAAAGAAAAAATAAGCAAAAAAAAAAAAAAAGAGTTGGCTTCAGCAGGAAAATATATGTCTTTATGATATATATGAACTTCCTTTTTCAAACATTTCCACTCCTATCCCATCCCATATAAAGCCATTATCTTGTGACCTGTGCTGTGCACTTTCAAAATTAGCAAACAGGTGTTAAAGCTGGTATTTGACAGCTATTGCAATGACAGGCATTGTCTTCACAGCTGTGGTAACTGGCAGCCATTGTTACCATAAGAAATGCTGGCAATTGAAAGAATAATTTGCATTATTTTGCAATTGCATAGAAATAACTATTGTGCAGTCACTGCAGCCATCAGTCAGCCTCTGGACAGAGTATTCGATATCTTTTGTATCAATGGAGACAGTAGACCATTTATCTAGTAAACTGGCACTTAGCATCAATTTGTTACTTAGTAGATTAGGCAAATGTGTGAACATAATCTCTGCAGTCTCATGAGTTATGAGATCTTTGGGCTATTGTAGTTAAAGGTGGAATGAGGCAGGACCATCCACTATGACCTTTCTGTCCAACCTTGAAAGAAACTGGTTATCTGATTACTATTCTTTAGTATAAACCCCAAAGCTGAGTTTTCACTTGAAACTGAGAATTTTCAAATCTACATCCAGAGATTTAGACAGACACTGAAGTTCAGATCCATAACCAAACATAAAGGGAAAAAGCAAGCTTTTCTTATATGGGCACAGATATACCACTGGGAGCAAGGACTGGGAAATCCCTTGAACACCCTCTTCTGCTTCCTGATTCATTTTTTCATTACCTGTTTACTGTGCCGTGCAAAAGTCTACTTTGGGGACTACAACATCAGCTACCTTCATTCTAAGAGCTCTCACATTTTCATGTACATTTTCTGCCAGGCCGAAATCAAAGGATTTAGCTTCCACCACCAAAGCAGTAGTTGCTAATAACAGCAAAAGTATTGAAAGTGCTTGTGCTCCATTGTTCTTAGAGAGACATTTTTATTTTTATTTTTAAGTATTGCTCTCTCAAATCTACGAGACCACAGAGGATGCTTTTCAGCAGTTTTTTTTAATAACGTACCAGACTAACTAGTAAATTTCTCACAATTTGTTATGAAATAAAGCATCAGAATATGTTACAGATAGAGCTATAATTAAAAATCTAAGTGTTTAAAGAAGGAAATCTGTAAATCAAACACTTTGCTTAACTTTATGTTTAAATACACACTAATAAGCAACGTTTTTTCCACAGTGAATTTATCACAAATCACTTCCTATAATTATTTATATTTTTTGGAATACACAGCCCCAATCCATAAATATTATGTTTAGATTGATTTATTTTAGTATTTATACACAGTCTGTTCTTCAAGCTTCTGGGCTTTTAATTAATCTGGATTTGAGGCATAAATTCTTTATGCCTTGATTAATACCAAGCAGGTTTTATTTAATTAAAAAGACAGACTGGTGAGAGACATTTTAATCAAAAAATTCATATGCATACAGTACATCTGTACTTTTTAATACAAGCTCAAGCACATTAAAAAAAGATTTATTCTTTCTCAGCTGTTTTCCTTTTTGAATGATGGCATATTTGTGGTTCATATCAGGAGTTACCTTCATGAACTCTTTCAGTCCCCTACTTCTTCTCTCCTCAGAACAGCAGAGCAGGAAAACAAACAGAAAAGAAAAAAAAAAAAAAAAGTTAAACAATCACATGCTGAGAAGCAATTTGCTAGATATGACAGAATTTTCTAAAAGTAAAAAAGAATGTTATACAAACTATTTTTTTGGTGAGCAAGGTGTTTCCAGCAAAATAGTGGGAATTCCTTTGGCTCCAAGGAAAGTAGTGGAAAACTGGAAACTTTCAAGGAAGTTGGAAATCTATCATATGTTCATATCCGTATTGTCTTTTCAGCAAAACTGCTTAGAGCTAATTTTAAAGCAGTACTCATTTGATTTTGTATAGAAAACAATTGTTTTGTGCAGTAATAAACATTTGGGTAAAGTTTTGCATCTGGCTACATTGTGTGTATATATCATCTTCAGCACAATATTATCTCAGCAGCTTTTGATTCTTCAGCATGTTTATTTGCCAGCCAATTATTTTTGTCCATATTAAATGTTTTTAAATATATGCAATATATCAGTTTATTAAAAATATATATATATATTTATTTTTTTATTTTTTTTGCAGGTTATAACACAGATAAAGTCATTTTCATAGGGCTGGAATCACAAGAGTTATCAGCACTATGGTTAGAATGAGATCACAGCATTCTGTGAGGGATAAGATCAGTTTTCTTTATGAAAAGATCATATTAAAATATCTTTGAAGAATTGGAATCTTTGAAACATATCACTATAGACAACCTATATCATTCATATACATCATAGAAAAACTTTTATTAGCACTGAAGAGGTCAGGCAGTTGGACTGGATGTACAGAACTCCACTGAACCTTCTCTTCTCTTCTCTTCTCTTCTCTTCTCTTCTCTTCTCTTCTCTTCTCTTCTCTTCTCTTCTCTTCTCTTCTCTTCTCTTCTCTTCTCTTCTCTTCTCTTCTCTTCTCTTCTCTTCTCTTCTCTTCTCTTCTCTTCTCTTCTCTTCTCTTCTCTTCTCTTCTCTTCTCTTCTCTTCTCTTCTCTTCTCTTCTCTTCTCTTCTCTTCTCTTCTCTTCTCTTCTCTTCTCTTCTCTTCTCTTCTCTTCTCTTCTCTTCTCTTCTCTTCTCTTCTTTCTTCTTCTCTTCTCTCCTCTCCTCTCCTCTCCTCTCCTCTCCTCTCCTCTCTTCTCTCTTCTTCTTCTTCTTCTTCTTCTTCTTCTTCTCTTCTCTTCTCTTCTCTTCTCTTCTCTTCTCTTCTCTTCTTCTTCTTCTCTTCTCTTCTCTTCTCTTCTCTTCTCTTCTCTTCTCTTCTCTCTCTTCTCTTCTCTTCTCTTCTCTTCTCTTCTCTTCTCTTCTCTTCTCTTCTCTTCTCTTCTCTTCTCTTCTTTCTCTTCTCTTCTCTTCTCTTCTCTTCTCTTCTCTTCTCTTCTCTTCTCTTCTCTTCTCTTCTCTTCTCTTCTCTTCTCTTCTCTTCTCTTCTCTTCTCTTCTCTTCTCTTCTCTTCTCTTCTCTTCTCTTCTCTTCTCTTCTCTTCTCTTCTCTTCTCAAGGACTTCCTCTAAGATCAAAGGCTACATTCATAATGCTTTGTCTTATCTATACTTCTATTTTAATCTTTTTAAAAATTGTTTTGTGCAATTATAAATATATATATAGGTTCAATATATACTACTGTGTAAGCAGATTTAGCTGACTGGTAAAGAAAAAGTATGAATGTTCCTGCTGTTCTGGAGAGATCATAATGGTCAGATGCAAATCCTTCTCTAACAGGAGTAGGTGTGCCTGTCCAACAGGCAACTGGAACGCTCAGAAGAGCTTCAAGAAGCAGCTTTTTAACAAATAAAACACTGCAAATGAGAATCATCACACCACCTTTAAGGGTGTTTGTAATGTAGTCATACAAAGCTGAGATTTCCTTAGGTTCCCTTTCTAACTTGTGGTTAGATGAGGGTTTAGGGTGTCCCAAGTAATCTATTTTTTCTACATAGTTTATTTCCAAGAAACCTCAACACCATCGCCTAGACGGATAGATAAAAGACTAGACAGTGATAGCTACTTCAAATTTTCCTGTCTTCTTTACATATATCAACAGTTAGAACAATCCTCTCTTCAGAAAACTATTGCCCAAGTCTTCTGGCCTGCAGCCTAGCAGGAAGTGGGAGATAGCTGAGAGAAGTGTGAACTTGTTGACATCAAGGGGGTGACCCAGCATGAGGCTCCCCTTCAAAGGTGATGGGAAACATCAAGGAGAAGGGTGGGAATTGTGCAATTCAGAAAGACCTGGAGGCATATTTATCGGAGCGGGGGGGTCTCTCCACCCTTTTACCTTTCTTGCTTTCTGAATTTATGTCATTATGTTCTAGTTTAGCATTTCACATTTTACTAAAATCTAGGTTTAGGAGCTTGTCATCTTTCAAAGTATTTGTTTTAAGACAGGAAACACAGCTTCTTTTAAAAAACTGGCAATTAAATTCTCTATTAAAAGTTGCTGTTATTAATTATGGAAAACTTTGAGAAGACAGTTTTTTTCCCCAAGGGAAAGTCTTAAATTTCCCAAACTATGTCAAAAGCACAAAAGATGAGATTTTATGATGGTTTATTTGTAACCCATTTCAAATCTCAGTTAATGCCCAACTTCAGATTTTGAACTTTTCAGAAACATTTTGTTGTTGTTATTGAACCCCAGTTTTTGGAGAATAGTTACCTCAGAGGAAAATCTCTCATATCTATATGTGATACCTGGACCTAAATTAATCATCCTATATTTCCTTCATAAATAAAAATAAAAATAAATAAAATAAGTTAAAATAAAATAAAATTAAAAAAATAAAAACTAGATAACTGTTTTTCTGGAAACGCAGTACTGATACTCATCTGTAAATAAAGACTATACCCAACTTTTAGAGACCTAACCAAGAGCTGATGAAACCCATCAGATGACTAAATACAGAAAAAGAAAAACTAGTATCCAAAAATCAAGCTGATCCAAGATTACCTTGTGTTGTTTGCTACATTTATAGACAATCTGGTTGGAAAAGCAGGTAAATATTAGTATGTAACAGATGGCAGGTAACAGGTAGCATTATTGGCAGAGGGTAATGGTCACATTTTTGTAATACTGAAAAGAAAATAGAAGCATTTTTCTAAATAAACATCAAGACTTCAAAAGTCAATGACTGTTAAGACATCTGATTTCTGAAATCCAACACCAGGTGTTGCCTTTCTGCAAAGCAAATATTCTAAACCAAGCATATGTTTAAGAATGTCAGTTTCTGGAAACACAAGAAAAAAAAAAAAAATCTGTAGGAACACATAAACAGTCACTAAAAGCCTTGGAGTTGAGGTTTAAAAAATAAACAAAACAGAGTGGTTTTTTATTGTTTGCTTGTTTGTTTCTGAAAAAAATATATATACTTCCACACTGCATGATTCCAAGAAGTAAAATCTGACCAGAAGAATCCAGTCTGCAGCCTGTACAGTCTTAGAGGTTGCCAATGTACTTCTAATAGGTTCACAGAAGTTGACTGAGAAGAGCAGTTCACAATATGTGATATTTCAAATATTTGAAGCAGAAAGAAGAGGAAGGCCAGAAGTAGAGGAAAAAAAAAAAAAAAAAACTGATGTGGAAACAAAAGGTAATAAATAATACCATCCACACACTAACATTCCTCTTTTTAATAACAATCAACTGTCATTAGTTAAATTAAAAATAAAGACAGGATTAACATACCAAAGATGATAACATACTAAATCATCATTTAAACACAGTTCGCATGGGGTCTTTAAATAAATGCTACACTAGATTAAACTGGTGGTAGAAAGGTGAGGATTAGCAATGGTTTTTAGTCCTTGTTGACTTTGGATGGCTAAAGGCAGATGTAGAAGTTTTGTCTGCCTTCACTGCAACCATGTCAGTGGTGATTTTTCACATTTTTTTCAGTGCAATGCTTCAAAGCAGTATTTGTGCCAAGAGTTTTGCATGTTCAAGTTGTGCGGCATCTGGTTTTACAGAAAACATACACAAAGCTGCTCTTCCTCTGTCTGATGTACTCTTGAACACTGATATATTGTGTTTCACCAGCTGTCTGTCAATATCACCCTTCTTTCAACTGAAAGCTGCTCTGAGGTTTTGTTTCATGTTTTACAGTATTTTATACACAGAGAGCACTCCTAGATATTATTGTGAAATAAAATAGTCTGTGTATTCACATCAGTGTGATGAACTACCCCAGCCTCCCAGCACTACAAATGCACAGAGGAGGCTGGGTGTCACCGCTATACTCTGTCTGTTCCTGCCACTCCATATATAAGTCCTGGTTCTTCTCTGCCTATAAAGTAGTTGTAGGAAAGGGTTTCACAAGTATGTCTACCTACAAGGCAAAGACTAAAAAATATATTAAAAAGATACATGTTGTAAACATTACATAATATATAATGTTCTTCTGATCATCTCAAAATTCTGGGATGGAAAAACTCCCTCTCTTTTCAGTTGAAGCCAATATTTAGCAGAAATTGTTGAATGCTTCTCAGAAAAAAAAAAAAAATCATCCATACTTTTCTTGAAGCTGTGAATGATATACAAAGATAGATGTATGTTTGCTGTACCTACGGTCTGTATTAAAAGTATTACAACTACCTTTTTTTGTTTGTTTGTTTGTTTGTGGGCTGCTTCTTATCACTTCTTGTCAGAAATCATATGATGTGCTTTTTGATTTTTCAGAAAGATATGAGAGTTATAAAAATATCTTAAGATGAATCACAAAGGAATCTGCATCTATAATTTTCTGCATACCTTCACTCAAGCTTTTTTAAGGCATATATTTTAAACAAATATTATTATAAAGAAATAATCACTTCTCTGAATATCTAAAGGAGATTATTCTGATGGAATTCATCTGCATAGAGGAGATTATTCTGATGAGCCTAAAAGCACAACTGAGGAGCTCAGTTAAAGAAAAGGCGGCAAATACTCTGTGTATCCTGAAATGTTCTACAGTGCTGAGAATCTACCTTACCAAAACAAAAATTGATACAAGTGTCATCTGGATGTAATTTTCTTCAGAGAATTTCAAGTTTAAAAAATTCTTTGTGACTGATTAAAAACTGATTTATTTTAATAAAAATTTCAGTGGGGATCTATATATATATATATATTTTATGTCACATATTCTGACTCATTTGGAAAGGTTAATTGACAAGTATGTAATAGGTATGTAACTCTTTGTTGTGGTATTTTGTTGACTACAAGAATGTGAATTTATTTGGCTTTTAAAAACCATGCTAAACATTCTGCAAAGTCCAAATATAATAAAGGCCAGGAAGAGGTTTCCATCGCAAAGTTCAGTGTCTATCTCCACCAAACTTAATGAGATTTACTGTGAAATTAGACAAGTTTTGTACAAGCTTTGTGAACTTGGCACAGCAGCAGACCTTGCAACTTGCATCTCAGGGATTTCAAAGATCTTAAAGATCAGTGTATACTAGTATACTATACTATATATATATATATACTATATATAGTATAGTATACTAGTATACACTATACAAGGTATATAGTGTACTAGTATACTACATACAAGGAGTCAGAAAATAGTATTTTCTTGTTTAGATGAAAAAAAACTAATCCAATACATGGGAAATCTATGTTAGTTTCTTTTTGATTTCTGGAAACATCTGAATAAGTTTTCTGGTATACACCAGAAAGTAATATAGCAGTTGTGAGAAAAACTTCCTCACACAACAATTCTGTGAGGTTATCTTTATGCATATATTGTTTTTTCCTCCTTTTTTGTAGACTGATTTTGGAGTTTATCAATCTTATTGCCAGACAAAATGGTTGCAATGCCCCAAATATCAGAGTCAGACTTCCTGTGTAGGAAAAAAAAAAGAATTTCATTAATTATTTTATTACCACAAATTGTTGGAAAAAACATGTGTTCTTGGATGTTAATTAATAGCTCATTATTATTATACAAATTAACTTGGCAGCACTATGTACCATATATTTGCAGAATAATGAATTACATTAAAGGGAAGACAAGACGGCAAACACTAAAGTGCATGCATCTATTATCATCTCCTTATAAATGCATAAACCCTTCCTCTGGCATTAAGTAGAAATCCTAATAAGAAACACACCAGAGTTATGAGAAAAGAAGAAAAGAGCAGGGAAAAAGTATAAAGAGTGATACTCATACAACTTGAAGAATTACATCGACAAACAAGTTACTGCTTCAGTTCCACAGGCATTTTGCTTTTAAACAGATTGTCATAAAAGCTAGGAAAGCCAACAATGTACTGAACAGTCATGTAAGTTTTGAGACTGAACTGTGAAACTGATAGAAACAATAGGCTCATCTCAACTGCTCTGAACAACTTGTGCAAAGGAAACCGTACTTGCCTTGCCTTCCCTTGCCTTCCCCTCCCTTGCCTTCCCCTTCCCCTTCCCCTTCCCCTTCCCCTTCCCCTTCCCCTTCCCCTTCCCCTTCCCCTTCCCCTTCCCCTTCCCCTTCCCCTTCCCCTTCCCCTTCCCCTTCCCCTTCCCCTTCCCCTTCCCCTTCCCCTTCCCCTTCCCCTTCCCCTTCCCCTTCCCCTTCCCCTTCCCCTTCCCCTTCCCCTTCCCCTTCCCCTTCCCCTTCCCCTTCCCCTTCCCCTTCCCCTTCCCCTTCCCCTTTTGGTGGTGATGGGGATACTTAGAGATATCTTAGAGATAGAGATAGAGATGATAGAGATAGAGATAGAGATAGAGATAGAGATAGAGATAGAGATAGATAGAGATAGAGATAGAGATAGAGATAGAGATAGAGATAGAGATAGAGATAGATGATATATAGATATAGATAGATATATAGATATAGATATAGATATAGATATAGATATAGATATAGATATAGATATAGATAGATATAGATATAGATATAGATATAGATATAGATATAGATATAGATATAGATATAGATATAGATAGATATAGATATAGATATAGATATAGTTTAGATTAGATATAGATATATAGATATAGATAGATATATAGATAGATATATAGATATAGGAAGCTGAGATCCTTTTTATTTTTATTTATTTTTTCCTCCATCTTTCCATAGTGCAAACCATTGGTGTTTGTTAAATTCTCTTGCCAGCCACAGCCTGAGTATAATCAATTTTATTTTTGCATAAGGGAAGTATTACTAAATACTAAATTCTGCATAACATTTCTGAGGAAAACCCTGCTTAAAGCATTTGTCTTGTACAGCACATCAAAGATCTCAGCTCTTCAAATACACTGAGGGGAATTCTGGACAGAAAGATGCCAATTTGTCCATAGGTAGACTTCCACTCCAATGTCACAAAAGCAAAATTTGGAGTTCATCAGAATTTCAGCTTTTTCTTGCTTCAGTAACTTTTAGGAAGTTTAAGGAAGATCAGAATACACCATCAAAATATGCTAAAATAAGATGCAATATATTTTCCAAATTGATGCTGGTCATCTAAAGATATAGCAGGTACTTTGTAGGCAGGTCTGTTTGTCTACAATTTATATCAATCTCTAACCAAAGTGTAAATTGCTGTATTTTCCAATTGCCATAGAAAAGCCGGCTAAAGATTTCATATTTTAAAGAAATAATCAAGGAAAACATGCTGAACATTATCTCTTTGACAACCCAGGTGATGTTAGGGTACCATCTCCATGTACACTGTCCATGTCTGAGGATCCAGGTGCTGAAGTGCCGGTCTTGTCTTGGATGTCTTCTTGTCTCCCTGAATTAGGGGGAGGTATAGGATCAAGATCTACATCAAAAAATCTGAGGAAACAGATACAGTAAGAATATGATAAACATCAGAATATCTTGTTGGTCACCTGCTTATAAAGTAAAAATAATCAAATAACCATTGTTTTATAATTCCCTAGTCTTTGTATACAGGAATTTCTTGATAATTGCTTTCAGCTTCCAACAACTTTATAAAAATTCTTTGTATAATTTTCTGTGTCAACAATTTTTGTATCAGAAGAAAGTAATGGTGAATAAAGTACAGTATACAACCTTTTCTAATTTTTTCATATTATGAACAGTTTTTAAACCTCAGTATAAAATATCAGCCAAACAGTCTTGAGCAGAGTTTGGAAGCAAAACAAACTAATTTTCAAAGGGATTTCCTGATGATGTCAGTTCTGTTGGTAAAAGTACTCACTGAATTGCCACAGAACCAGAATCAATTCTCATGTCTCATGTGATTTTGTGTTGCTAGAAGGTCTCATGGAAGGGTTACCAGGAAACTGTGCTTTCTGAGTTGTGTAGATGTAACTAGTTATTACAGTCTGACTATCAATATTTATAGTGTCTGTATTTTTATAAAAGGAGAGAGTAAATGAGATCAGTGGGAGCAGGTGTTAACTCATAATCTTGACTTTTTTAGACAGAAAGCACAACTAATGCATTTTATAAGCAGGAGCTAACTTTTGTCTTCGGAACATGACAGATTGTGCACAATATTTTTATTCAGAGTCTGGTTATAACCAAGTATAATTTAGATCATACAGGTAAAACCAAAGCATCTCTTCAGCTGATTCTTGTTATTTTCAAAATTCTAGATATTACACTTATTTTGTAAGAGAGCCTTTTACAGAGGGCTAATACATTTGATATTATGAAACTACTATGAAAACACTATCTTTTATTTACTGTATTTCTATGTTAGCTAGCATTTGTGAGGCTATAGACAGAAGTACAAGCTTCACCTTTAAAAAACATCTAACAATCACTAACCTTCTGTTTTCCAAGAAGCCAAGATAGCAAGCCACCTGATCTTTTAAGTTCTCCCCATGACTGGCAATTTACAAAAATCCAGTATAATTATATAATCATTCTGGACTGAGCAGCATTAGCCAGCCCTGCAGGGCTATGTGTAAAAATCCCTTTCAGAATGTTTTGAACACCTTAGGGCCTGCTTAAATGTCCTAAAAGTGAAAATATGGGACATTATTCAAGACCTATCAATTCCATAATCTTTCACTAGTGGTTGTAAAATTTTCAATTGTACTATGGCATTTAAAAATTTTCCATCAGAAGTCTTTTTCAGTGTTGAGCTCTGAGAGAAAATGTGTGTCTGTATTTTGATGTTTTGAGGAGAAAGTAAAAAAGAGTGTTTGCTTCCAGTGGAAAAAGTTTTAATTTTCACTGGAGGTATTATGTGTTCAGAACTGTTGCTATATTTCCTAGGAATTTTATTTTATTTTTCACAGTATCACAGTATCACAGATTTCTAGGTTGGAAGAGACCTCAAGATCATCAAGTCCAACCTCCGACCTAACACTAAGTACTCCACTAAACCATATCGCTAAGCTCTACATCTAAACGTCTTTTAAAGACCTCCAGGGATGGTGACTCCACCACCTCCCTGGGCAGCCCGTTCCAATGCTTAATAACCCTTTCGGTAAAGAAGTACTTCCTAACATCCAACCTAAAACTCCCCTGTCGCAACTTTTGCCCATTCCCCCTCGTCCTGTCACCAGGCACGTGGGAGAACAGACCAACCCCCACCTCTTTACAGCCTCCTTTAAGGTAACTGTAGAGAGCGATAAGGTCGCCTCTGAGCCTCCTCTTCTCCAGGCTGAACAAGCCCAGCTCCCTCAGCCGCTCCTCGTAAGACTTGTTCTCCAGACCCCTCACCAGCTTGGTCGCCCTTCTCTGGACTCGCTCGAGCACGTCCATGTCCTTCCTGTAGCGAGGGGCCCAAAACTGAACACAGTACTCAAGGTGCGGCCTCACCAGAGCCAAGTACGGGGCACAATCACTTCCCTAGACCTGCTGACCACACTGCTTCTTATACAGGCCAGGATGCTGTTGGCCTTCTTGGCCACCTGGGCACACTGCTGGCTCATATTCAGCCGACTATCAACCAATACTCCCAGGTCCTTCTCGGCCAGGCAGCTTTCCAGCCACTCATCTCCCAGCCTGTAGCTCTGCTTGGGGTTGTTGCGCCCCAGGTGCAGGACCTGGCACTTGGCTTTGTTGAACTTCATACAGTTGACCTCAGCCCATCGGTCCAGCCTATCCAGATCCTCCTGCAGAGCCTTCCTGCCCTCGAGCAGATCGACACATGCACTTAGCTTGGTGTCATCTGCAAACTTACTGAGGGTGCACTGGACGCCCTCATCCAGATCATCGACAAAGATATTAAAGAGGACCGGCCCCAGTACCGAGCCCTGGGGAACACCACTAGTGACCGGCCTCCAACCAGATTTGACTCCATTCACCACAACTCTCTGGGCCCGGCTATCCAGCCAGTTTCTAACCCAGCGAAGCGTATGCCAGTCCAAGCCCCGAACAGCCAGTTTCTTGAGGAGAATGTTGTGGGGAACGGTGTCAAAAGCCTTACTGAGGTCAAGGTAAACCACATCCACAGCCTTTCCCTCATCCACCAAGCGCGTCACTTGGTCATAGAAGGAGATCAGATCCTATTTCTCCGAAGCCAAATCTTTCAAACTTAAGGAGAAGTCTCACATTCTCTTCCCTTGAGGAATTACAAAAACTTTTCTAAAAATATTTGGTGCTATCTCCCCCCCCCCCCAAAAAAAAAAAAAAAAGTTCCTTTTTAAATTAACATAGAAACTGTGGTATAATTACAAACATTTTGAAAAAAAAAATGAAGTAAAATAAAGACATGATGATATTCTCTAAAAATTAAAAAATAATAAAAATTAAAAAATTCTAAAAAATCTAAAAATTAAAAAAATGAGATATACTAATCTAATTTTTTCATTTATGATATTTTTATGGGTAAAATAAGATATGATATATATAGAAGAACCCTGTTCGTGAAGATATCGAAAAACAGAATATATGATGTGTTGTGTTTCTGCAAATTTAATTAAGTGAAAAGAATCCGAAGTTGATGGGTAGGAGATGGAGTGTAAATCACTCTGTGTAAGACAGTGAAGATAATTAAGATCTCTAATTTCATGTCCAAAGCTGTAAAAGGTTGAATCCTCACAACTCATACTAAAAATATGAATCTGTAAAAATTTGTAGTAAAAAGACGTGAAGCTCAGAAAAAGAGAAAAAGAAAATGTCAATTGCAGGCTGAAAGCTCATATTTGACACTGTCTATGGAAATACATCATTGAAACATAGGACATGCCAGGTGAGCAAGAACGCTTATAGAAAAGGGCAGTCATGTATGTGCAAATAAATGGTTTCCAGTACTTCATTTGAAGGTAGAGGTTTGGCACTGGTTCTGTGCAAGATAGATTTTAAGATGTCGCAGGCACTGAGGTCTGTCTGTAGACATCTCTGGTCTACACTCGGGTCTCATTGGAGCTCTGTGGACATGTTCCTCCTAGTTCAACATGCTGTGACAGGACTGCACAGCAGAGTGAGGAAATTTTTTACTTCATTTCTCTGTTGAAGAAATTGCAGCAGGAGACTTTTGGTGATGGAACTGGAGAAAGAGGTTTCTTTTTAGCTTAGTGCTCACAGAAAAGGAAGGGTCTTCAGGGCACTGAAACTGTTGCTTGAACTCTGGAGGACATTACCAGACCAAGGCAAAGATCAGGACTGATCCTTCCCCCAAAGTGTATTTTTTACAACTGAATAAACTGTCTTTTCTGAAAGATATTTCTTTTCTCTAACCACCAGTAGAGATGTAGTCCTGTATCTGAACACAAATACAGGACGTGTCTTTTTCATAGCTGCACGAGTAGAAGGTCTTAAATTCCATTTAGAAGCTTTTTATATGAATATATTTTATTTTGAAATACAAATAGAATAATTCCACTATACCTACATTGCAACTGGAACTCCCTAACATATTCTTATTTTCATGTTTATATGAGGAGTACTAGCGTTTGTGTATATAGGAGATGTAAAGGTAGCTCTGATAGCAAACTGAGGCATAGTCTTGTCTTAAATACTTTTAAGTACTGAAATTACTTTCTTACATACACTGACTTCAATTATCAGTAGAAAGCTAAACTTCCATTAACTGAAAATATAGCCTAAAAAAAAGTATAGCAATTATATTTTTTAGATTTAATGGACAAATGATACAGACAGTAAAGAGAAACTTTTGCCATAAACTTTATAAAATGACATCTCAGCAGCTGCTCATGCCGATTATCGGGAAGACATTACTGAAATGGATCTGATCATAACAATTCTAATATACCTAAGATTAAACAGATATTCACTTTTTGAGTATGAAAATGCAGAAAAAAAAATAATAGTTGCTGTAGAAGCATCTGTACCATAGTATTTCTAAACTGCCCTTGTGTGACAATAAATTAAATGCTATAGTTTTACAAGATTTACTCACAGGTAAAATAATATATATCTTGGTTGGGCAAACCCTATGTATTGCCAGGAATATGACAGGCCATATTTTTCTCTACAGATGTTTCTTCTTTCTTCCAAGGAAATATTAAAAATCTTCCAGCAGTTATTCGTTATGACATACTTAGGGAATAACCTTTCCCTTATTCCACTAAAGGTAATAACCTTTTGGCTTTTTGGTTGTTTTCAAGACAACATTGGAACTGTTTTTGAGATAGCTGAAATGTAGCAAGTGTATCACAAATGAATGAACTGAACTTTGATGTGTCATAATTAACAGACCTTGACATTTTTGACACAAATTGCTCCCTATTTCTTTAAGCTAACTGTCTAGCACATACACTAGTACAATGCATTTTTTATAAGTCATAACTTGATCTTGAAGTTTGGATAAGACTCATTCTCAACCTCTTTTCTGCATCTGCCAGCATAATTCTCAGGTTTGCAGAGATCTCAGTTTTATGACTTTAAATATATGGAAGTGTAGATGCTGGTCTTCTCTCATATTTAAATTTCATGACCATTTCCATTACAATGTACAAAATTTTCCGGTTATAAAATGCCACCTAACACAACTGTGAGTTTACAGGTGAACATGGGAATTATAGAGACATACTTTTGTGGATGTAATTCTGCTTGCATGTGTTCCGTATATACAAATGATTTTTGTGGTAGAGTCTTAAAAATAGACAGATCTGGTGTTGCATGTGAAGCACTTTTGTCCTAATGCATTCACTGCACAGAATGGTATGGAACAAAACCAGTAACAGTCTTTGTTCATCAGTGTAACTTATCTAAATAGAATAACAAAGCAGAAAAGGAGAAAAGCATTTTATTCATTGACATATATGATTTGGATATTCATCAATATCCAAATAAGAAAAAGGTTTCAGTGAATAGATCTATTTTAATTCAGTTCAACTGCTTTCTCTGAAAGAGAAGATTTGGAAAGGAAAAAACTGAAGGCTGAAATTTTCCATGACTGTACCCACTGTATAGTTTTTAAAACGAAGAATACTGTACCATGAGATTCAACGGTAAATTTATATATGTGTCAGGAGTCCTGACTTTTTTTTTTTTTTCAAATTCTGGTTTTCTCCACTACTACCTCGTACCAAAAAGTCACAGGTAATTTCCTTCTCAAGACAGAATTGAACAGCTTGACAATAACTGATAAATATTTGAACTGGTAAGCCTGTGCATTAAAGAGTTCAATTATGAATGTAGAATGTTTCATAAAGTGATGAAAAAGAAAAAAAAAGACATTTAAATACATTTGAATATACTGATCAACATATTTAATCAATATATTGATAAATAAATAGAGTAACATACAATAAATTTAATTGCGTAAATGAAATACCTAAGTACCTAAACGAGAGCAGTAAAACAAAACAAAACAAAACAAAACAAAGCAAAACACAGCTTACATTGAAGTACTTCCCTAAATTTATTTTTATATAGATATATATATATGTATTTCGATCCAAAACAGTTGCTCAATCTACCTCAAATGCAAATGCAAAATGTTTTATATTAACCATATGTTATAGTATTTCAACAGAAGTCTAGTCCCACTGTTTCACTTTTCTTTTTGTTCATATATTTTCAAATGCATTTTCTCTTGCTAGGGAACAAGTAGATGGTGCAAATGATCTGTGACGGTTATTTAATGTTGCATTGTACATGACTGTTTCTGAGTCATTATCTAAAAAGACACCAAAAGGAAAGAAACTATCTTGCTAATTCAAAGAATCACTGGAAAAGTCAAAACAACATCTGCTTTTTCTGCCTTACCTTGACAGAATATACTGATCCATTCCAGTTGTCCATTTTCCCTAAGAATCCTTTGTGAATATAAACCTTCATTGTTTCAAACTTCTGTCACCTTAGATTTCAGAAGACTTTGTTGCCTTGACAGAATAGTTACACAGTCCACAGATTTTTATGTGCTATTTCTAACATATCCTGCTTATTATATTAGAATTCAACCAAACTGGTTAGATGATGTATATTGCACTTTATTTCTATAGGATATGTTGTAGGCACCATTTCCAGATATAAGGGAAAGGATTCGTTGGCCAATTAATCAGTTTTATCCTAAAAATTATCAATATAATTATTTGAAACTTCCCTGAAACTTGTTGGAAGAATTTGTTTTCACTAGTAAAAAGCAGATGTCAGACATCAAAGTAAAAGAATGTTACAGCTACTCTATGTTTATCAAAGTGAACGGACAAGGTTAAGAGTAAAATCCTGATATCCCACTTTACTATACTGTCACAGCCAAATAGATGGTGCAATTCATCCCACTGAAGTAAGTGGGAAGACACCTATTAAAATCAGTGTGTTGTAACAGCATTTTCAACTAGAAGTGATAATTTTCACCTCTTCTAATTAGATGAGACTGTAAGTTATTGGTAAGGCATAACAAGGTAGTCTGACTGTATTCTTGTATTTACTATAGGGACAGTTTAATTTACTGGTAAATATAAGACTTTTTGATTATATCCCAAAATAATATAATGAAATTTTCAAAATTAAAATCTTTTACTAGCTTTTGTAGCTATGGATTTACTTTCTTACTGGGCACATGTGTAAGTATTCCTGAAATGGGGACCAATAAAATAAATAGCTTGATTTTTAATGCAAGTCTGTATGTACAATATAGCTTCACAAGTACCACACAATTCCTACACACTTAAAGCAAACAAGGGTCATTGGAAAGTGTCTGTTGCTGAATTCACAATTAAACCATCTAGTGAGTTGAAGGAGCATTTTCACAGTTCATGAAACAAGCAATGCGTGTATTTTACTCACCTTGTCAGAGTGTCCCTTAAAGGCACACAGTGCTGTGTATAATAGAATATTTGGTAACTCCATTGCATAGCTCTGCAAGGAAAACATAGGTCAGATCTTGATTGACCACTTTTGTCTCAAGAGTTTTCCACAGTTATTCCCTACACCTATCATTTAGGTCACAGCAGTATAGGAATATGTGCGTATTCCACAAATGAGCATAGTTGGAAAAAATTTAAGATGCTTCCAGGTCCGAAATTCTGCCAAAAATACTTTAAAATGCAAGGGAACACTATGCTATGGGAAACTCGTAATTACAGTCTCCATAACATTTTTTACCATTTTATGAAACCTTCTCTAGCTTCTGACTTATTTAAATGCAGTCCAAGCAGGAAACCAATCACCAATATTCTAGAATTATGATTTCAGTAACTATGCACACAGTAACTACATTTACTGATATCATGTATTAGATTACTGGACAAAGCACGATTTTGTCATTGCTGCATTGTACTTCAAGGGAAATCATGTTGAGACTGAAGAAGTTTCTTGCACCTATTCAATACCTGTCACCATCGAATATACATGTGTTTTGGAAGAATTGGGATACACTTTTAAATTGTCTCCTTAATGTAAAGTTCCCTGGATTTTTAAAGAACACTACCTCCCTTGCTCTCATTGGTTGTTTATTTTTTTGTTCTCTGGATCTTCAATGTGGCAAGCTTAAGAAGTATTGAGAAAGTATTACAATTTATTATTATTTTTTTTTCCCGAGACTCTTTCCTTTCCTTGATTTATCACAAGGGGCATAATGATTTCTCCTGTTAGAAGCAGGAACAAAGCATGGTGGAGGTAAGTAGACCAAATTTGTTTAATGGAAGCTGTACCAGTCCATCTCTAGTCTTCCTATCTGTCATATAACACTTTCCACATTCCTTCTCAAGTATTTTATGTGTTCTGTGGGACAACCTACTTTATCAGAGCACGGCTGCTTTAATCAAAGCTACTAGAGCTCAAAATACCTCCTTTTTCCCATGAAAACTCCCTGCCACCCACCAGATTTGCCAATGTCCCCAGCACAGATTTATCTCTGCAGAGTTGCCTTGCTCTCTCATAAAGGAACAATAGTTCTCTATGAGTTCTGACATCCTAATGGCTACCAGTTGGCCTTTTTTTCTACATTTCACAGGAAAATTTCACACCTCTGAGTATGCCATTTTTCAGTTGAATTTGACTTATAGTTCACAGATGGAGAGAGACTCCTGATAAAAACTCTCTTTAAAGACAGTGCAAGAAAACACATTTCTGCATTGTGACAGGTTAATATTCTCCACATTGATTTGTTCATAGTTTTCTGGGTGTGATGTCAAAACCTTTAGTAAATTGGATCCAGCTTCTCTGAGAGTAGTTATAAGGTAGTATAGTCTTACTAGAAAAACATGGAAATGACAAAGTCCCTATAGTAGTTGCTGCCACCTGCATAGAAAACAACAATTAGCCTTTTCAACAGCTTTAGCACCTCACACCTTAAAGTGTGCTTATTAATAGCCATGGGTGGGATAACCGTGTATATACATATATTGGCTGGGGAATGAGCCCTGTGGAAAGGGAGCTGAGGGTTCTGGATGATGGAAAGATGAATATGAGTCAAGTGTGCCTTGGCAGCCAGGAGGGCCAATTGTATCCTGTACAAGTACAGCATTGCTAGACAGTTGAGGGAGGTAATTGTTCCACTCTGCTCTGCTCTGGTGTGGCCTCACCTTGAGAACTGTGTGCAGTTTTGGGCACCACACTATAAAAAAGACATAAAATTATTAGAGAGTGTCCAAAGGAGGGCTACAAAGACGGTGAAGGGTCTGGAGGACAAGACATATGAAGAGTGCCTGAGGTCCCTTGGTTTGCTGAGCCCAGAGCATAGGAGGCTGAAGGGAAGGTTTCATGGCGGCCTGCAGCTTCCTCACGAGGGGAGTGGAGGGGCATGCACTCTCTGCTCTCTGGGGACAGCGACAGGACCTGAGGGAACAGCATGGAGCTGGGACAGGGGAGGGTCAGGCTGGGTGGTTGGGCACTTGGACAGGCTCCCCAGAGCAGTGGTCACGGCACCAAGCCTGCCAGAGTTCAAGCAGCTTTTGGACAATGCTCAGACATACGATCCGATTTTTGGGTGGTCTTGTGTGGACCCAGGATTTGGACTCAGTGGTCCTTGTAGGTCACTTCCAGCTTGGAATTGTCTGTGATTATACGATATTATGACTATTTATTTTACAACATGCAGGAAAAAAAAAAATCTGCATATAAATTAACCACTATTCACACAAGCTTGTATGTTTAATAGAAAATCTCTGTCATGTTTTTGGCTGGGATAAAGTTAATTTTCTTTGTAAAGGCTTGTACAATGCCGCGTTTTGGATTTTTCATTAAAATAATGCTGATAACTCACCAGTGTTTTAGTTGTTGCAGAGCAGTGCTCACACAAAGCCAAGTACTTTTCAGCTTCTCGTGCTGCCCTGCCAGCAAGGAGGCTGGGGATGCACCAGGAACTGGGAGGTGACAGAACCGTGACAGTTGACCCAGACTGACCAAAGGGATGTCCCATACCATAGGATGTCATGCTCAGTAATAAAAGTTTGGGTAAAGAAGGAGGAAGGGGAGGATGTTCGAAGTGATGGCATTTATCTCCCCAAGAAACCATTGCATGTGATAAACCCTGCTTTTCTAGAGATGGCTGAACACCTGCCGATGGGAAGTAGCAAATGAATTACTTGTTTTGCTTTGCTTGCATGCGCCACTTTTGCTTAACCTAGTAAACCACCCATGGCACTTTTACCTTTCTGAGTCTCTCCCTCATCCAAACTGGGGAGAGTGAGCAAGTGGCTATGTGGTACTCGGCTGCGTGATGGGGCTAACCAATTTCCCAGGAAATAAATACAAAGAAATATGAAATACAGAGAAGCTTCTTCAAGAATTAAGACACACACACCCCTTTTTTTTTCTCCCCACCCCCCCCCCCCCCCCCCAACAGCCAGAACCCTGAATTTTACCTCAGATTTTCAGATTAGGAACAATGATGTGGACTGTGTATGTGATTAAAAACCTTTGTGTAAGGGGAAGGTTTATTTTATTTTGTTTTGTTTGTATTGTTTTAATGGAGAAATTTCCCTTTTCAAGAGAAAAAAAGGAGAACCCATTTGAGTCATTCAGCCTGTGTGCATGTGCACATTCTTCACACATTGGTGAACATAGTACAAGAGAAATATGATGATGATTTTCCTACGCATAAGTATAAAGTCATTTTTCAGATTTAAATTTTTACACAGAGATAAAACCGTTACATTATTTCTTAACAACAGTGCTATTTTTATTAGTTCAATAATAGCTAGCTAGTCATGTGGAAAATCTCTACTAGTGAACACTCTCAAAAATTAATTTTATTTTTTGCTTTGTTATCTGGATATCTTTCACTGCATCTTTAAATGCAAGTTTCCCATTCCATTTTGATAGTTCCTATTCAGTACTATGGCTTCATTGTTTCAGTGGGCACCAAGTTATTATAAGGCTTAAATTAAATAAAATTTTTATGATAGACTGCATTGAAGTCACCTGTCAAATTTTACTGTCTTTCTGCTTGTCTATGGGAAGTTGATGCAAAGTAGCTGGAAACATCTTTCTTTCTTTCTGTAATAACTAAAACTCTTCAAGTCATTTTCTGTGCAGGGTGGCATGTTCAAGTTTTATTAAAAAAGATGGAAATACTAATTTAACTTTTCTGCATTTCAGATATAGTGTTCTTTGTGTAGATGGCCAAGCCAAGAGTAAAACACAGTTTGGGACTTTGGAAGATATTTCAGGAGATAATCTATTGCAATGCCTTATTATGGCCTTAATATGATCTTATGGTCATCCATGATGGATATTTGTCTAACATGGAAAATGCTGTACCAAAGCTATTTATTTAATTATTTATTTTCCTCCATTGTTTCATTAGCTTAGCAGTTAGAAATTTTCCCTCAAGTTTTGCTTCTTTAGCAAAATAATGAGTTTTTCCTCTTTCCATAACAGTTATAAAGACCATGAACATAAGGTTATTATATAAAAATATGGACACAGTCATAAACTGCTATGCTATCACCACAAACTCCAATCACAGTTATTCACTGTATCCACCCTTGTAGTATCTGGCAGAGAAATAAAAATAAATAGAAAAAATAAAGTAATGTAATGGAATTTGATTATTCCTGATCCTGTGCAAGTATCTTATGCACTCAACATCTTCTCAGGAAGCATGTGGGGTCATTTTCCTGTTTTGGAAACATAATTTGATGAAAAGTTCAATATGTTTGGCTACATTAAATAAAAATAAGGGAACACAAAGTTTTGCATAATATCTAAGTCCAAACAGACAGTGAAATATCACTTTTGCATCAGTCAGTCAGAATGCTTTGGGCTTTGATAGTGACAATGAATACCTCATGTGTCTGTGTCCCTCCCATGCCAGTCCTAATGACAGCCATTTGACTCACTCAGACTCAATGAAAACCAATAATTTCCTCCATTTGAGATCAACAGAGGAAATTGTATTAGTAAGGAAAAAAAAAAAGTTTATTAATCTTAACCATTACCTTGTTTATCATCATACATGACATATGCCACAAAAGACATTTGTTTTTTAAAATTTTACAGTCAATTGGTTTAGTTCTGCTTGGCCTGCAATACTTTCTAAGCCTGCGAAAACTCTTCCAGATTCACAGAACTGGAGGTCTGAATTCAAAGTCCAACTAAATAAAATAGAGGGAATAATAATAATATTATTTAAAACAAAACAAAAAAAACCCTTGAATTTAGAGGAAAATCTCATCCACACCCATGATTGAATTATACTGAAATAAAGAGGTGAATTTAAAGACTAAGTAAATATTTATACAGTAAGTTTAATATTTAATCAGCTTCACTGCATTCAGAGGAACATCAAAGCTGTAATGATGAACTCTGAAGTTTGTTTTCACTAAGTAATAGTTACAATTACAGTTACAGATGCAGACTGGAAGTGAAAGCCCTTCATATATAAAGATATATATCCTTCCCCCCCCCCCCCCCCCTTTTATCCTTTTTATATAATTTTCAGAAAGGATATTTTAATATATTTCAATGTTAGCTCAGTGGACTAAGAAGTACAGTGCCTCCACTTAGCTAGAGAATGTGAGCTATGTGAGAATTTTGGTCATAAGAAATTATTTTCCCTGAAACCTAACTAGCTATTTTCATCATTCATACATCTTCTCTGTTCATACATCATTCTCTGTATACACAGGATCTTTCTGAGGCTTTTAGATGTTTGATAATTTGAACCAAAATTAGTTTACTCTTCTAATATAATAAAAAGTCACATGCAAAAGGAATGAAAAGGCTCCCAGAGTGCTGCTAAAAAAGAAATACTCATCTAAAAATCCAGCCTTTAAAAATGTATTAGATTTGGCATCTGGACTGACAGAGCTCACTGAACACTGCTTTGACCTCCAGCATTCCTTCAAAATTTACTATTCACTCAAAATCCTGTTACGGGAAAGAAGGAAGCACCCTTCATATGTATTCCTGTTGGTATAATTGAAATGTTAACATCCATATGAAATAATTGTTATAGCCCAGATCTAACCATAATATAATAATAATAATAATAATTAATAATAATAATAATAATAATAATAGCAATAATAGTAATAATAGTAATAGTAATAATGCTAAAAACAGTCAATAATAATAATAATAATACAGTTAAAGTTATTATACTTCCCAGTTTCTGCCCTGTGTTATTGTGTCTTTTTATTATACTTATCCTCCTACTGCTCCTGGGCTCTAATGCTGATGGCCTCAATATATTGGGGCGATAAGGTGCCCAAGTCATCTGTATCTGGAGTCTTTCACCAGGAGAAGTAAGATGTCCATGTTGATGGTTTCTACTTCTTTATTTCAGGGTCCACCTGGAACATATTTTTGTGTGTTTGCTAGTGTGTTTTTGCACCTTGTTCTTTCTTCCTTGGTCTGTACAACATGATGTTACAACAGAATTTACTGCATATTTTGCATTTTATATTTCATAGACTCTGGTTCTGGTTTTCTGTGTTGCTCCTAAAACTGTTCTTCCTCAGCTTCAGGTCCTTTGTTAAGAGCCCATGGGTGAGCTTGGCAGCCCTGCACCAGCCTGTGGCTCATCCCATTTTACCTCACTCCTGCACACCTCTATGCAGTTATGCAGTACGGAAAGTGCCCACAACTCAAGACCTCTGCTGTTTTACCAGGCCTGTATTTCTATGGTTGTATGGTCCCATACAAATATAAGCAAAAGCAAATGTAAAAGAAATAGATAGAGCCAGCTGGACAGTTAAAAAGAAAAAAAAAAAAAATGTTACAGATAAAACAAGTGAAAGTTAAGCAAAGAAGACTACTGGCATATCAAGATATCAAGAAAAGTGCAGACAAAACCTGACAAGCTGGAGACTAATGTGTTGCAAATTCACTACAAAGCCTGTGTCTGTTACTAGACGTGGCAATACTGTAGGTGGTGTACTATAGGGTTTTACTCTTTTGCAGCAGTAGTGTGCTTGTTAGTGTTTAGCACTTTGTTAGCTGCTGTTAGCAGCAGTTTTGTAGTGATGTCCTGATTCTGCACATACACAGAAAAGAGCAGAGAGTTTGGTGTGACACTCACTGTGTCTTGCCATAGCATCCTTATAATGGGAAGTACCACTTCTACAAAGAGCCCTCTTGACTTCTGCTTGGCTTTGGCATGAAAATGAATTCTTGCTGCTGAATCTGATCTGATCTCCAGTAAATTCCCATTGCAAAGCATTTAGGAAGGACATATAATATATCTGTAGATGGTTGTTCTACAACGGAAAGATCAAGATATAACTTCAAAGAGGTTTTCAACAGTACTCATGAGGATGCGACCCAGTGCGAGTTAATTTTTACAAGGTATCAGTGACAGAAAAAGGGTGTAATCTGGCCTTTGCTTAATTCTTAATTTAACCACAACACTCAGGCCACATATGGCCTTTTTGTGCAGGTTATTTTTTTACTAGCATTTAGTTGAGAAGAAGTTACAGAGTATGTAGGGATACTACATAGCAATGCTCTTTGAGCTGTCAGAAGATCCTTCTATAAATCGCAGGGACCTGTGACTTTTTATGGATCTCCAAAACCTCGTTGCAAAGAGTCAAGAGAACTAGCCTATCTCTTTGGAAAATAACACACACACACACACGCCTCCCCCACCCCAAGAGTCAGTGCTATATTTCAAATCAAAGTCATTACCCTGTATTTCCAAATCTACTGTTTCAATGATTACCGTTTGACACTGTTAGGAAGGCTGTTTCCTTGATATTTCAAGTTGCAATTTAAGAGAATGATACGGGGTAAGCTGTTATTGTTCTAGTGATTACACTGATTTATGATCTGATATATAAAGTATATAAATTTAGCATTAAGTAAGTTCCAACTACAATCACCCCCAAATAAATATTTATGGATATATATTATTGGATTGTTGTGAAAAGAATTAAGATTGAATAAAAATATTTTAGGTTGAATTCAGAGGATGTTTGGAAGATGTGTTTCTAGTGTTTTCCCAAAAGACCTGCAGAACTATCTCTGTGAAAAGCAATAGGGTTCTCATGCAGCTTCCAGAATACCTTCAATCCCCATTTCTGATTTCTAGATTAATTTACATAACATTAACACATTTCTAGGGAAAGTCGCTGAGAAGCAGAAGCAAGGTAAAAGGCAAAAGTGAATTTTGCATCTAGTGCTTTAGACTGGAAGATAAGAACAACGCGTATTTTGATGTGCTGAACTGAGAATAATGTAATTAAAAAAGAACCTCTGCCAAATTTAACCGCAGAAGCGATAATTATTGTAGTGTGCCTGGGAAACCCTCTGCTGACCACATAGACAGACTTCTTGCCTCAGTGCTGAAAATTTAAAGCATTCATCTCCCACTTCCCGGACTTCAACCCAGCAAAGAAATCGGCTTTCAACGACTGCAACCTTTTCAGTGAAACATTAAGGAAAATGCTTAAGTCCACCCATGTTCAACAAGCACAGAAGCATATGTTATGGTGTCAAGGGGATGTCAGCATATGCCAGAAAAATACCTTGCTGAATATGGATGAACTGTTGTAGATTGGGTGACAACTGCCCAGTATAAAAAACCTTTAAAACCCATATGTAAGTGAACTCTGGTGAGGTGATGAACACCTCCACATTTCAGTGGGAGTTCAGGATACTCAGCACATTGGCAGTTCATGTCCATGAAGGTATATTTCTCTCAGAAAGACAGGTATGTTTGACAGCCTTGCCTAATTTCCACATCTTTCCCAGCCTGCAGAGTATACAGCTCACAGGTATGGGATGGTTTTCTGCACTGTAATGAGAAATGTGGAAATCATAACTGAAAAAGTGTTCATTTGAGTTGACATTTATTTGTGTTTATTTCACAAACTTATACTGAGCAAAGATGCATTGTGCTGCAGGACTTTTGCACTTTGGCTCTCTATTAAAATCAGTTTTATGTGTTTTACAACATTCAGCCCCAAGAAACACGAATTCTTCTAATTTTATCATTTCACCACTGATACACAGTACCTTTTTGTAACCCATGGTAAGTTTCCCTTGTTTTAAGTAGCAGGTGTAGAGGACATGACAAATGGCTGCCTATTCAGTTTAGGCCACCTAATGGACCTTTTAGGACTAGTCAACATTTTCATTTAAATTACGTCAGGATATTCTACATGCATCTCACACAGTGAGCTTTGCTGGAAAGCAGAAGGGATTCAATAAACCCTACACTACACAATCTGTCTCTGCAGACAATTTTAATACTGAGGATCTAGGCTGCTTTTATGTTTGCCCTGTTTAGCTTGGATTTTTACATTTGTTAAACAAGACAGACAGCATGAGTCAAAGCCATTCCTCCTGTAACCCAGTCTTAGTCAATCATTTTTCCAGGGATAAACTGGCTCACAGTGGTCAGGATTTATTTATTTATTTATTTGGTATAGAAAAATGCATGTCTTAATCTTGGAAACATTTTTACTTACAAAAGGGAGTAAGTGGAACTAACTGGTCAACTTACTTATTTTAAAATCTCTCTTCACATTTTCTGTTTCAGCCTTTAAAAGTATATGACCTATATTCGCCACAATTCATTGAAAATAATAATAATAATAATGCAATTGATGCCATTTTTTGTGATGATGAAAGTTAAAATTTGAAAAATTCAGTTTCTATTACTGTCTGCAGAAGCTAGAACTTCTGTGGCCTAGACTATTCACAACAGTTGAACAGTATTCAGTGCAGACAAGTACATATTCCTCTTCAGATGTACTTCCTACAATTTTAATCATATTTAATTTTTCCCACTGTTTGTTCATTCATTCTTTCAGAATCTATTTTTTAAATCTAGGCCATCATCAAAATGTAGGCCTTTTCCTGAGCATACTGCAAAGATTGCAAAGGATGCAGAGGTCTTCTTCCTATTACCTTCTGCTCCAGAGATGACAGGAGGAGCAGGGAAGTGTTCAGTCACAGAAAGAAGATTGAAAGTGGTTATCTTTAGCACAGAATGATCATTTAGCTGTTCCCACTTTTTTTTTTTTTTTTTTTTACAGTGGTGCAAGTCTGTTTCTGGAAAAAAAAAATATAAAAAAAAATATATAAAAAAAAGATGAAATAATTACCATGCAGCAAATTTGTACAGCACTCAGCATGGGACAAATACAGCTGTAAAAGTATCTCTTAAAAAATTACCTGTCCTTTTCAAACTTTACTTCAGAAAATATTGAAATCTTATTGGTCTTGAAAAATTGTTTGGCAGCTTACATTCAGATGTTAAATTTAATTCCTTTTTAATGGCTGTGGATCCAGGCTAAGCATAACTGCAGTAAAGGTTTACAGAGATTTTAGGGTGGGATATAAGTAACTCCTTTATTTCAAGGTGTGTTTTGGGCCTAAGTAATTATTTGATATCTAGCCCTTGCTCTAATTATAGCAACTCCCTGAAGAAATAAAATGTAAGGTCAGGTTTCATAGGATTTATGTAGCATCAGTTCAACAACTCCTGTATGTGCTACAATCCACTGCATAGTCTTAGCTAGAGCACAATGACATTATATACTAGCTGAGCTCTGAGGAATAATATAAAAGCTCATTGATTTCCTGCTATTCTTAATAAGCTTTAGAGAATTCAAGCATCATAATTGTTTCAAAAGAGCAGCCCAAGAATGCATTTTTTCACTGAGTCATAGATTAACAGGTACAGACGGCATATCACCTGTGTATTACACACAGTGTAATAGCAAGCCAGAGAATATAAATTTGCCCATTCCCTGGTTGATACTAAAGAGAGATTCTAGAGACCAAAGGAAAAGTAATTTTTTTTTTTTTCCTTGAGCTGCAGAAAATGAGTAAGTTCTACATATTGGGTGAATTCCACAAAGTTTTTCAACACTGTGGCTGTATCAGCGGTGTGCTGTTTCCCTCTTTTTCTGAAAAAGATACCATGTGCTGCTTCTTCACTCTGTAGCAGGACTGCTTTCATGTAACTAGTCCTAAGGAAAGACATGCTTTCCCCAAGATGTTTTATCATCTGCCTGTTTTTCATTAGTAGCTTAGCAGATGGAACAGTTTGATTCCCTGATGATGATGATATATATACATATATATATAATATAGATATTTTGAAACATTCCTCAGTTATATATGTTCCTTAAATATATGTAGAGAAAGAGAATGACAGAAGTTCGCAATGTTTCCCATTTTCTCCTAACCACCTACCACACATTGCAGCCCTGTAACATGGCTCCATTCACTGAAATTTAGTCAGCAATTGAGATCTAGCCAAAAGCAGAATGTGGGCAGAGGAAGTATATCTCTCATCATTCAGTTCAGCTCACTTGCTATTTTTAATTCATAAATATAAATAATTCTGTTTAAAAGTAGTTACCTTACTTTGGGCTTCTCTGTTCCTTTTGGGAAGTTGTTCCTGTGAATTTTCTTCTAACTTCCTGGCTAAATACATTGTAACCTGTCCTTACCTATGCAGGTATTGCCAGCACTGTTGAAAACAGAATTTTATCAATTATTCCTTGCTAGACTTTAATCTCCTTGTGTAGAATTTAATCCCCTCATGTGGCTGTAGGCAGCATAGTTCCTCCACGCCTTTAGCAAGGCTGAAAGAGCAATAGATATTTTGGTGTCTTCTCAAGAGCTATGGCATAGAAAAAACTTCTTTTTCTCTCATCTTTGGTGCCTAGTGCACTCTGTCAGCACATACACCCCGTTCAGTCACAACCAGTCAGTGGAGTTCGCAAGCAACCCTCAGGCTGCTCCTGGCTGCTCCCTCAGCAGCCTGCATGCCCTGCATGCCAGTACCATGCCAGCTAGCCATCAAGGAGCTCAGGGCCACCACCATCAGGTTTCTGCCTTGGACTCCCTGGTCATTACAGCCTAGCTCTGCCTACTAACCTCTTCACGACTACTTAGGCTTCTAAGACCTCTGTCTTTGTCAGGATGTTTCTGAGAGCAAAAGTTTACTTCACAATCCACATCTAAAGAAACATCTCCCCTCTCGTCATGCTCTCAACTTTATGTGCCAGATGCTGCTAATCATCCTCTTTAGAAGCACAGAATAGAATCATAGAATGGCTTGGGTTGGAAGGGACCTTGAAGATCATCTAGGTCCAACCCCCCTGCCATGGGCAGGGATGCTGCCCACTAGATCACATTCCCCAGGGCCTCATCCTTTAGTCACCATTAGTGATAATAAGTTGTAATGGATGATTTTCCCAGGACCATTTCAGGAAGTTGTTGAAGTACTCTCACTTCATGTACTAATGGGACCCACTTTCTCAAGTTGCGTCTCCAATAGGAAGTGCTACTTCCCCTTACGTACTTGAGAGTAGAGGTTAGACGGACATGTAAATAATTACAGCCTCTCTCACAGACAAATGCTTTCTACCATTCTACCTGTCAAAATCAGCCACTTCCTCACCTCTGGATGTATATTATTAGGCTCTTTATAGTAAAGTTGATGCAGGATCACTGTTGTAGACAATAATCCTGCTGTTGAAACAAAACTCAGTAGCCTATAACAACACACAATAAGTATGATGAATGCAATAAACATAATAAATGGGGAGAGAAAAGAAAAAAAAACAGGGGTTAAAGATAAATAGGCTCTTTTATAACCAAAAAATAAATAAATTCATGCCATTACTCATTTCGTACCTATATTCGTATAAATGGATATCAGATAAAAGCAGCTCTCAATCACTTCTGGATTCAACTTTCAACATAAATGTTAAGAGGCCAACCTGAAGGAAAATACTCAGGTATTTTACCAGAGGTAAATCAAGCTGGGAGGATGACTTTCAAATGCGAGAAAGTCTTCACATTATATACCACTGAGAATGTTGTTCTATACTGTTGCTACAATTCTGTTTCAGAAAATATATATAGAGAGAGAGAGAGAGAGAGAGATCTTGGTCTGATTCAGACACAAGTTATGCTATTCCTATTTTAAACCCTGATTTAAGTGAATTAGAAAGATCGTTAAAAGTTCAGAACAACTTGTTCAGATCAAACTTATGTTTGCTCATTAACGTTTGTTCCACTACTGAGAAAAAAAAAAAAAAAGAGCTCTTTTGAATTACTGCATACACAGAGTTTTATCAAATTGTCTGCCTCACTCAGTATGTGCTGATTTTGGGGGGAGATTTTAACTACACTTTCCATTATGCCAAAGACAGGAACCATTTAGAATCTCATCCTCCATCTGTAAAAGAATTGTCCTCTCTTACACATTTATGGTTTAACTGATGTAGTAGAGGATTTTTAATCCATAAAATAGGCAATATACATGACTCAATGCAAATGCTAACCTTCCTTACAGCAAGACAAGATAGGTTTTACACTTCTCAGAATCATTTAAATCTGTTAAAAAATGAACTATATTTATTCAAATAGCTTTTTTCTTCCTGATCAGAGTTTAGTTTTCCTAATTCTGTTTCATCTTCTTTATAACTATTAACACATCTGAGAGTCTTATGAAATGCATTTTCAAAACTCCTACTCTATCTTAAATAAATATGAATGCTTTCAGACAGAAATAATGTATTTTCAAGATCCCAATATATGTTTAAAAATCAATTCCAATTTAACCTGTTTTTATCTGCATTTGCCTAAAGCTATTTTACACCATTCTGATATGAAAGTCAAGCCTGTAGGGCATATAAAATAAATGAGAATTCAAGGCCATGCATAAATGTTTTGCTGAATCAAGACTCAATTATTAGACCATTACATTAATATCATCATACTGTAATACCACCTTTAACAAACCCATCACTATTGCTTTCAGACATCTGTGCTTAAATTTCAAACATTACAAGGCCTTGTCTTTTAAAAATGACAAGAAATTAGCTTTTTACAGTCATGATAAACCATATAAATTGATAATACAGTGATCAGATTATTTAAATAAAACAAGAAGCAAATAAGTAAGAACATTCACCCTTTTAACAGGTGATCTCAGAAACATGCTAGCACCTTCTTAGACTTTAAAAGGATGTGAAAGGCTGAATGCAGTCTGCTAGTTTTTCCAAACATAGCACAAAGATTATATTGTAAGCTTGGTCAGGTTCATTAACAGAGAATGGACTCTTTCAGAGACACTGAGGGACTGTTTGGTACTTCTGTTAAACCACAAAGTAAAACATTTTGTTTTATAATTTCACAATCTTGTACATTAAAGACTGACAGAAAAGTTTCTTCTCTTAGCTGGGAGCACACTTACTGAAACTGAGAGACATGGAGAAATATATATGGGTGAATTGTAAACAATTTTGAGAACAAGTATTATGTATCAATGAAAAAGGCAACTGGATATATGAGAAAAGTTGTTCTCTGTAGAGACTGAGAATGAATAATGATATTGTAGGAAACTCTGGTAAGGTACTTACAGGAAAATTCTATCTGCAGAACTAACTTCACACAGTTGTAAATACATATAAATGCAAGCACATAAACTCATGTGTATACATATACCCACAAAACCATGCACTGAATATCAGATGTAAATGAAAATTGGGATTTTTCCTTTTTTTTCTTTTTCTTTTTCTTTTTCTTTTTCTTTTTCTTTTTCTTTTTCTTTTTCTTTTTCTTTTTCTTTTTCTTTTTCTTTTTCTTTTTCTTTTTCTTTTTCTTTTTCTTTTTCTTTTTCTTTTTCTTTTTCTTTTTCTTTTTCTTTTTCTTTTTCTTTTTCTTTTTCTTTTTTCTTTTTTCTTTTTTCTTTTTCTCTTTTTCTTTTTTCTTTTTCTTTTTTCTTTTTCTTTTTCTTTTTCTTTTTCTTTTTCTTTTTCTTTTTCTTTTTCTTTTTCTTTTTCTTTTTCTTTTTCTTTTTCTTTTTCTTTTTCTTTTTCTTTTTCTTTTTCTTTTTCTTTTTCTTTTTCTTTTTCTTTTTCTTTTTCTTTTTCTTTTTCTTTTTCTTTTTCTTTTTTCTTTTTCTTTTTCTTTTTCTTTTTCTTTTTCTTTTTCTTTTTCTTTTTCTTTTTCTTTTTCTTTTTCTCTTTCTTTTTCTCTTTCTCTTTCTCTTTCTTTTTCTTTTTCTCTTTCTTTTTCTTTTTCTCTTTCTTTTTCTCTTTCTTTTCTCTTTCTTTTTCTCTTTCTTTTTCTCTTTCTTTTTCCTTTTTCTCTTTCTTTTTCTCTCTCTTTTTCCTTTTTTTCTTTTTTTCCTTTTTTCTTTTTTCTTTTCTTTTTTCTTTTTCTTTTCACTGAGATTTGCTGTAGCAAAGAATATAGACAATCTAGATGAAAGCAGATTAAACACTTTCTGTAAAATTCTTTCTCTTACAATGAGTAGTACAGTATTATTAAAGTATTTTTAAAGTAATTTTAATTGTCTTTAACCATAAAAAAATAAACATTTTATATGCATTAAAAAAAAGTATTTCAGATAGAGCTGTTTTATTTCAAGCTGTTTTTGAAGGTATATATTTTGGGATAGGTTTATATTTGGTCTTCAATATTATTTTGTACAATGTACAATATGATGGATGCAGATAGGTACAACATATCCATTTTACAGTGTTGCTCTCTCAAAATATGAATTTCTTTTGTCTGCACTGTAATTTTACATCTATTTATAATTTATTTTTGACCCCTTCAAGTATAACTTCCCTTTCATTTTGAAAAAAAAAAATATATATATATTGATGTTTCCTTTTTTCAGTAGTTTATTTTTTTTCCCACTTTAGTGATCACAAGTCACATTAGATATACATTATATTTTTAGCAAGCAGCATAACCTGCTTTCCAACACTGGATATACTGTCTTTACACAAAAGTGATGTCTGCATAGTCATTAAGTAACATACCTAGAATTAATGTCATGTATTAACCCAGATACTATTCTTGCTCTTAATGAAATAAAGTCTGTTTCTCATGTGCAAGTAATTATTTCAAGCATGTCTCATAAGTCAATTTTATTACAGGAAGACATGTAAAAAAAAGGTTAGTTTTTTTGTTGTTGTTGTGTGTTTTTTTTTTGGGGGGGGGGAGGGTGAAGACTAAACACAAGCAAACAAACAAATAAACAAACAAAAAACACTTCTGAAACCATGAGAGCACTATTTTTCTACTCTATCCTAACATAGGCTCCAGTGCCACCTGGGAAAGGAGAGACAGAGTAAGAGGGTTAGCAGACATTCTTTTTTCTGGTGGTGAGGAACTATTGGATTGTATCAACTCATCTTGCCTAACTGTTTTCCAGGATGATCTTTCCAGGATGACTGTTTTCCAGGTAGATCTTGCATGAATAGAAGGTTTCTTGTATTGTAGTAAAAGGAAACACAAGAAGGAGATAGAACTATTGTCTATGAAAATGAGGAGTGAAACATATTCTTGAAATAAGTTATACAAGGTGATGGAGTCTCATTAGACACATTCTACAGTATCCCCAACAGATCTGCATCTTCTTGATCAAAGATAGAAACGTTTCAAAATAATGTAATTTGATGTAGATTTTGTCTTTTAGAACTAGAAAAGACTTTTGATCTTCTATGCTTTGTCTTGCTTTAAACCCCAGCAGTTTTAGGTTAGGTTTCAGTTTATGATAGAAGTACAGGGGAAGGGGCATTTCACTTTTTATATTGTTGCATTAGTAAAAGCAGAAAATATTGTTTTACTGATTAGAGAATGGCGTTCTACTTCCATCAAATATCTAGGAGTTTGTACACTGGTTTTCAATGGAATTCAATGGAGAACGATCAAGTCCCTAAAAGACTGAAAATAAAGCATCTCTTTGTCAGGAAATCTTTATTTATTGTTTACAGAAGCCTCATAAAACAGGCAAGGGAACCATGTGCTTTTTTCATTCCTTGCTTCCATCTGCACTTCTAGTTCTTGTGGGATTTTAGGCAGTAGAGCAAGAGCTCAAAGACAAAACAACAAAAGATCTGACTGGAAACATTGCATAGGGAATTATTTCTCTATGTGAATATTGTTGAAACAATCAATCCCAAAATATTTGCAAGAAAATGTAAGACAACAAAAGTAATGGCAAAACAAGCAAATATGCTGCAGGGAATGTATGGGGAAAGTTGTAAAACAAATAAGTAGATGTTGAAAATCAATATGAATTCTTATAAATAGAAGAATTCATGAAAGAATTATAACAAAGCATAATGTTTTTGTGCATATAACCTAAATTCCAGGGAACTCACTGCCCTTTTAAAGGAAATACTGGGGAAAAAAAAAAAAAAAAGGCAGACAACTAGCACCATTTGATACTCTCCACAAAAAAAAAAAAAAAAAAAAAAAAAAAGAGTGAGGCAAAGGTCAAAGGGTCAATATACTAAAGAGGGGTACACTCCAAAAAATCAGTTGATGGGCTAGGGAAAAGAAGACATGAGAGAGGGACATTCTGAAATAATCTTCGCTCCTTGCTAACTTCACTTCCATATTGTCTGCACTGACTCACTATCACAAGGCTCTTATTTTGTTTTCCTGAGATAATCTTCTAGATGTGAGCAAAGACCTGATTTTTTATACGAAACTCAGACCAGTGGATATCAACTGAAACACGCACATGGTTTGAGTGACCCTTTATTTCATCCTGACTTTTGTTTGTAAAGGCTAAAGACCATCTCTCTTCAACTCTCCTTTTTGACAATCACTTTATTCAAAAGAGGGTAAGAACTCAAACTTGGCCTAATAATAGTAATGATAATTTAGCTTACAGATTTTTTTGAAAATAAATAAAACTCACCTGCAGACAACACCTGTTTGCAAGCCTTCCATTGCTGTTTCTGTTAGACATATTTCTTGTTTTTTGGTGGTGCTCAGGGAGAAAAAGAAAAGTCATTCTTCAAAGTTTAGCATGTAATTTGTAAACAGCCTAAATTGCTTGCATTTTGTCTTCCTCTTTCATAACTCTTCTGCATTTGTATTCAAAGACAAGTCTTCAATGTCTTACTAGGAGTGAGATTTTCTCTTAAAATATTAATAAGGGAAAAACACATATTCCAAGGAAAGGTACTGTTAATATTACATCACTTTTCTTATAACAATATAATGAAACCATTTGTTAATAATATTAAAATGAGAGCAATCAAACCCAATGATGACTGAAAATGGCCTAAAGCAGCACTCAAATATTGATTTAGTGGGAAGTTATATGCTCTTTATTATTAAGACTTATCATAGCTGGAAGTACTTACTTCTTTGGTAACTGCTGAGACAGGATAAACATGACCAAAAAACTCTTTGGGAAAATAAAACATGAAAAAATAACAAAAACACTGAATTTCTTCCTATACTGATGAGTAATTTGAATAAAATATTTATTCTTTCATTGTTCTATTTTATTGGCTATACGCTCTTCTGACGAAGAGAAAGGAAATTCTACATCAAAAACCTCAAAAATCTAACCTTTAAAAGTCCCTTTCCCACAGGCAAGCTTGGATTTCTCAGTTGATCTTCATTACAACAAGCTTGTCAGAAGATCTATTTGTACTGGCAGATGAATTACTGTTTTTTTCTTTTTAACTTTTGTCTGAGATAGGTTGTAACAACTTATTCTTTGTTGTCATACCATTGTCAACACTAGAGTTGTATAGAAAGGTGATCCTGCTTTCATAGTGAAACAATTTTATTGAAAACTGTTTCTGCACTACAATGTTTCATGTACAATCCTACACCCCAAGGGAGATGTGAGTGATTATTCAGAAGACAACTAGATTACAACAGCTTTATAGATGAATTTACAACTCAACAACTTTACAACTTATATGATGCCTGAGTAGTGGTTCTTTTCCTGTTGCTTTTTTGTTTTGGTTTGTTTGTTTTGATTAGTTGGTTTAGTTTGGGATTTTTGTAGCACTTCTTTTTTTTTTTTTACTTATGAGAATCTCTCATAGCTAAGAATTCCACAGGAAAAAAATCACATAAAGGAAAAGAGAATTTATGTTACATTATTTTTTTCATATTTCTATTCATATATATGTTCTTCTCCATTACAGTTATAAGTAAAGACCATATGATTTCCAATTCTGCATTATATATGTTATTATTTTTTTATATCTCCATCCGTTTCCCTTATTACACTTCTGTGTAAGGCACACATGGCAGATTACAGTGTCTTTCTTTACATCAACTTTTGCAAAGTACTCATGGGAAATTACTGTTGGCTATTTCCAACAGTAATTTCTGCCACAGTCTTATAGACTTCTTTAGTGAAAAATGTCGTTCACAAATTTTACTAAGGTAGAAATGAACAACTATGTTTCCAAAACAGTTTCCATCAGTTCTTTAATTAAAACTAAGCTCTATAATCCTTTTGGTTTATTAAATGGCATTCGTGTTTTAATATCTTCCTACAGTATATACACTCAGTCATTTTCTTGAGAACTGAATAGAAATATGAACACACAGAAGCTATTTACATACTGTGCGTTAAATATTGAACACATTCTTATTTACACTGTCAGTTTGATTAAACTGTCTCTGTCATTTGTCTACTAGACAGAAAATCCTAGTATCCTAACTTGAAAAATATGCTCATCATAAGTGGACAAATAGTGTTTCTTCCCAAATCATTTAAAGTCAGATTGTTACAGAGCCCAGTGCTGATGAAGTGAATGTTTGTAATCATCCTCAGATGTCTGTTCTTTTTTGGGAAGGATGTTGTTAAATGGAAAAAGAAAAAAAAAAAAAAAAGAGAAAAAAAAGCAGTTTTATATTCTGCTGAGGAAATAAAATTGATGGGCTCTCTGGCAGTCTGTATCTAAAGAGTTGAAGAAATAGGGACAGCAGCAGTAGACTGATTTCAAAATGTATGTTAAATACTAATTTGTGTCAGGATATTTTATCTCCTCCTTCTCCTGCTCCACATAATCTTTTTTTCACAGCATGCTCACACAGCTGAAGATAATAATTAATGCATTTTCTGTCACTGGCACATGTTAGAAAATTGTGAAATAAGACTGAAGAATAGCCAAAATTAACTTTTAGAAACTTAGTTTTTGAATTAATTTTGTACTAATTTAGGTCTCTTAAAGGGTGTTTTTTTCCTGAGGCTGGACAGAGAACAGTATTTTTTCTACTACAAAGGATTCAGAAGTTTTGATTTTTTCCCCATCTTGAAAAAGAAATATTATTTTTTGTTCTTCTTTGTGAAAAGGAAATCTGATATTAAAAATATTTTTAACTTACTCCATTTCAATCTTTTTGCTAAAAAGTTCTTTCTGATATGTTGAAATAGAGACAGAGACCCTGATCTGAAAAGTTTACCAGCTTTTATCCTCAGAACATTTTAGCATGCACTATTTTTAGCTTAAGCAGACTTCTCCAAGAGGTAGAGGTTAGAAGTCTTGGAATTACCAGTTAAGCTGGTTTTATTTTATTTTATTTGTTTGGGGATTTGTCTGTTTGTTTGTTAGTTCCCTGGAAAAATATCCCAGAATAATAAACCATGGAAATTCAGGGAAGAAAAGAACAAAATATGTCTGAGAAGAGATACAATAGGATAATTGGTTCATTGATCAGTGTCCAAGAAGGGTCTTATCTACATCTGCCTTTAGATTAGGACTTTGGTGGGACATCAACATCTATCTGGGGAAGAGGAGCATTGTCCTTCCTTGAATGCTGTAGGCAAGCTAAAAGCTTTGACACTACTTCTGCTAGTGATCAATGTGACCCTGGGATGTCCCTACTCACATCCCAGTACATAGAACACTTTGTCATGTGCATCTCAGTATTTAAAGGCCATAGCCAAGATTCTCTACAATAACCCATCATTTTCATAGGGTTTGTTTTGAATTACATTTGAAATTCAGCTATTAAAAAAAAAAATTTCAACAAATTAAAATTTAAGTGAAAAAGTCGCTTTTCTAATTTTCTAATTTTCTCTGCAAATTATACCTTTTCTCCATCTTTCCATTGTAATCTACAGTAGTGTTGTAGATTACTGCTAGGTCTGTTTAAATAATTTTTACTTCATACTGCACAATGAAGTCAACAAAGTCTTCATTATTGACATAGTCAGTCCAGTATTTGAGTACCTCCATATATTGAACACCACTGTAAATTTAAAGTAGATCTGTAAGGAAGGAATCCACTTTTGATTTCACAGACAAAAAAATGGGGCATAAAAGATAACATGCACATGCTCATATAGATCTTACTGATACTGCAAATTAATTCAGACTGAGAAGAAATCTTAATTTCCTATTGCTTATCTAAAAACCTCACCAGTAAGCCATCCTCACTTTAAAAATCTGCAGAAAAATCTAGGATTAATGCCACAGTGCCCTGAGTGTTCAGAAACTCTGGCTTACATTTTCAAATGCCTTATGTAATTTGGGCATGGCTTCCCATGTATGGAAAAATAAATAAATAAGTAAAGTTCTATGACCATTTCAGGACATGATAAATTGTTCTGTAAAGTCATTTTACAATCCCTCAGTACCAGAAGGAAAGGTTGATACCTAAGTTTCCAAAATGAAACAAGTCTTTAAAAGGAAAAGTTTGAAACTTGGCTCGGCATTGTTTGTGCTCTTCCTGGTTTTGAGGTTGATAGACATTTACTTATGCTTTGTACTTAGTACTAGAGTAGGCAGGTTGAAGAGGAAGAGCAAACGGTTTAGGCTGTCCTGGGGTATTGTGAAGCAGTGGGTACTGACAGCAGTTTATGCTGTTATAATAGCAAGTTGTGAAAGGTTTATCTGGGCCTCGATTTTAATAAGATGCTTTTACTGAAGCATCTTCTTTTGTTTCTCCTTTTCTCTTCATAGATCATTTATAAGTACTATAGACAGTCACCAAACAAGATGCCAAAATCATTGTCTGTGTTCATTGTTTCATAATTATATACCAAAGCTAAACTCATGGTTAGAGATTGCAATACTCTGTTATCAGCACAACAAAACACAGGAAAGAAATTTATAGCACGCATGATGTTACAAATTGCCTACACATGAAAGAAAGAAATAGCTTATAGTAGGACTAGCTATTAAGTACACGGCTATTCTTTCTAGCTAGATTCTCGTACACTGCTATCCAACATCATTCAAAGTCACCACCCAGTAGTGCATTAGTCACCTTCACATTTGTCATATGTTCATACTCCTCCCTTCTGAGCAAGAAAAGTATGAGCAGTGCATGTTTTGTTTCTGTATTTTAATTGCCTAAGGGAAAGAATCTGCAATAGATACAAAAACATGTGAATTCATCTTTCTCCAACTGTTCTTGGAAAATAAACTAGCATGTTTATACAATACAGGACATTCTTGGCAACTGGTACATAGATGGTGTCTTACCACGCATCATGCAGTGCCTCAATCTATTAATGACCTAAACTCCATTCAGCAGTGCCCTTGGAAAACTTCTGTTCCTAGCAAATGGTGAATCAGAAATACTCTCAAAACAAATCTGTTGCAGATTAACTTAATTATCTAAAGCTTCTAGGAACTTGTGGATTTGCATTGAAGTATTTTCTAAAGCTGAAAAACAAGAACTAAGAAAAATTGAACACAGCTTCCAATTTGACCAATAAAAATGTTTTTATCATTGTCATAACCATACGTGTGTATGGTTAGCAAGAACTTTAAAACAATATACATTACTGGTTGACATAGTGATTTATTGTTTATCATAATGAATAAAATTCCCAAGGTCAAATCCTGGTTCCCTGAAGTCAGGGAGAGATTTTATATTTAATTTACTAATAATAAGCATTCCTCTCTAGTCTCTGCATCATTGCTCACAGTGTTCCATTCAATGTTTGTGCCATTTCAATTGAATTTAGCAATAGGACTTTTCCCATTTCCTTAAGAAACAACAAAAAAAGTACTGATATCAAGTAAATTCCAAAGTATCTATACTGCGTGTTTACCTTGTTTAAGTCTGGAAGTCTTGCGCTGTAATTCATTCTCTCTCTCTACACAGCCAAAGGTGCCTGGAGAACCAGTCTGCTCAAGTTGAAGCTCCATATTATGCACAATGTCAACACACTATGGAACACCTTACCAACTAAAATCAGTTCCATGGATGTGGATCACACCTGGAGCAGAGGAGGTAAATAAGGAATTGTATATCCCTTACTTCTAAAGTAATTAGAAGCAATATAAGGACAAAGAAAAAAAGAAAGGGCATTCTTGTAGTCATTCTCAATTTAACAGGTACCTATCATCTGATATGATACAATCAGGTTGGGGGGGGGGGTATTTATTTTGGTGGTGGAGTTTTTTTTTTTTTTCTTTTGTTTTCCCCTGTGTAAACAGTAGAATTACCATACTGTGTAATCTATGTCTCAATAACTATCTTCCCTCAAAAGTATTGGTTCCCCCCAAAAAGTCCAAAAAGTACTGCAATATCAGCTTATCGTGCTCTGACAACTTCTGTGAAATTGTGGCTAAATAGCTCCAAATAAAAATGGTTTGGAAAAAAATATATATCTAAAACTTAGGGGAGCAGAGGCAAGAAAATTATTAGGGAAACGTATTTGAAATAAATGTGTTTTTTTTTGTTTTTTGTTTTTTGTTTTTTTTTTTTAAATAAACATATTGTTTTAATATATCGTACTATAACCTACACTTACTGAAAATGATGGGGCAGAGAAGCAGGTTAACCTAGAAGAAAATACTGATAACTTGTGGTTTGGGGAATGTGGTGTTGGGTCAATTGGACCATTGGACCAGGATTTTCTGTATTGTGGAGGGGAGTAATGTAAAGATTATCTTTTTCTCTTAACAATATTTAGTGGGGAAAAAAAAAAAAAAAAGAGTTTGGGAATAAGTGCATTTGCTAAATTGCCTTCTATCACGCCCTGTAATTCTCACTGTATTTATCCAATGGTCATGACCTATCTTTGTGAACGACAAAGACCATTAATCTAATAACCATAACAATTCATTACCATAATTAAGAAGACTATCTAATATGTCAACATCTACATTTCCTAATAGATCTAATTAACATAGTATTTTGCATTCCTTGGAAATTTACAATATCCCTACAGCATGAAGTAGTTGACCTAACCACAAGATGGAAAGATCTCCTGATGTTAATTTTTGAATAGTCACAAAAATAACCTTAGTAATCTGTTCCATCTCTCACTACCCATCCATTAGTATTACTCAACTCCTCTGTTTTATACCATTTCCTTTTGGAAAAATTGGGAAAGAATGAGTACTGTAGTCTACAGAGTAGCTCTTATCAACTAGGATTTTTACATTTAATGGAAATCTGTCATACTCTTCCTTCTAAATATCAGATGGTATAGTCTTAACCTGATCATTATAAATTTTCCTATGTAGTATCCCAGTGAAAAAAACACTTTATCATATCTCGTTGATCCACACACCCAACTCTGACTAATCACGAGGATCCTCCATGAACATTTTTTCCTATGATTAAGATTCAACTTCTGTCTTGATATTGGTATGTATACATACCAATATACATGTATTATGTTTATGTGTTTGTATACTTTATGTAACCACTGAGCATGAAAACTTAAAAACGGGCACCAGAATAAATCTTTAGGTCTGTAAAATACAAAGCAAAACATATTTATTTATTTTAAACAAATGTGTTATTTTAAGCAATCTCCTGATTTTGACACTGAAACACTTTAAGTGAAGTATATTGAACTCTGAATTCAATGTCTGCACTATCCTGCTCTTGAAGTGGGACAAGAACACTTCCGAAATCCTCTGTGCTACCAAAAAGCCTAGTCTGCACCTGCCTTACTCCTTTGTCCAAACACCTGACCATATTTTTGTTTCAACTCTTTGGGCTGATTCTCATCTGTAAATGAAAGGTGTTTAATAATAATAATAATAATAATAATAATAAAACGCCTTGCATTTCTATAGTGCTGCCCATCTGGTGATCTCTAAATGCAGCAAAACATTAATTAAGCCTCAGAAGTTTTTGGAGGAAAATTAAGCTAAATATATTTCCTTAGAAATGAACATTTCATTTATTTCACAGTCAGATGTGGATGAGTCTGCTTGGGCTGATATTCTAGGCATTTTTTCCCTTCATTCCTTTCTTGGGTAAGCTCTTTTTAGTCTATATAAATGCATCAGTTAATATAAAAATGCATAAGAGAAACATTAACAAGAGAAGGAGAAAATCGGTTTTCTTTCTTACAGAATGGGGACTTCCCAACTCCCTCCTTCACAACTCCAGCTTTATTGACTCTATCTAAGTACTTTTAATTTTATAGATTAGAAACATGTCTGACCTTCATCTTTTCCATCTATTGAAAGGAAAGATTTTATGCATTCACAGCACTCAAGAAGAAAATTGAGAAAGTCACTAACCTCGCATAAGCCATGGTAACCCACTTTTCACCCAGAAGGTTTATGCCAGGAGAAGCCCATCTAAAGCAAAGGTTCTATGTCCTCTTCTCTTCTCTTCTCTCTTCTCTTCTCTTCTCTTCTCTTCTCTTCTCTTCTCTTCTCTTCTCTTCTCTTCTCTTCTCTTCTCTTCTCTTCTCTTCTCTTCTCTTCTCTTCTCTCTTCTTCTTCTTCTTCTTCTTCTTCTTCTTCTTCTTCTTCTTCTTCTTCTTCTTCTTCTTCTTCTTCTTCTTCTTCTTCTTCTTCTTCTTCTTCTTCTTCTTCTTCTTCTTCTTCTTCTTCTTCTTCTTCTTCTTCCTTCTCTTCCCTTCCTTCCTTCCCTTCCCTTCCTTCCTTCCCTTCCCTTCCTTCCCTTCCTTCCTTCCCTTCCTTCCTTCCTTCCTTCCTTCCTTCCCTTCCCTTCCTTCCTTCCTTCCTTCCTTCCCTTCCTTCCTTCCCTTCCCTTCCTTCCTTCCCTTCCCTTCCCTTCCCTTCCTTCCCTTCCCTTCCTTCCCTTCCCTTCCCTTCCCTTCCTTCCCTTCCTTCCTTCCCTTCCCTTCCCTTCCCTTCCCTTCCCTTCCTTCCTTCCCTTCCCTTCCTTCCTTCCCTTCCTTCCTTCCCTTCCCTTCCTTCCCTTCCCTTCCCTTCCCTTCCCTTCCTTCCTTTTTCTCTTTCTCCCTTTCTCTTTCTCTTTCTCTTTCTCTTTCTCTTTCTCTTTCTCTTTCTCTTTCTCTTTCTCTTTCTCTTTCTCTTTCTCTTTCTCTTTCTCTTTCTCTTTCTCTTTCTCCCTTTCTCTTTCTCTTTCTCTTTCTCTTTCTCTTTCTCTTTCTCTTTCTCTTTCTCTTTCTCTTTCTCTTTCTCTTTCTCTTTCTCTTTCTCTTTCTCTTTCTTTCTTTCTCTTTCTCTTTCTCTTTCTCTTTCTCTTTCTCTTTCTCTTTCTCTTTCTCTTTCTCTTTCTCTTTCTCTTTCTCTTTCTCTTTCTCTTTCTCTTTCTCTTTCTCTTTCTCTTTCTCTTTCTCTTTCTCTTTCTTTCTCTTTCTCTCTCTTTCTCTTTCTCTTTCTCTTTCTCTTTCTCTTTCTCTTTCTCTTTCTCTTTCTCTTTCTCTTTCTCTTTCTCTTTCTCTTTCTCTTTCTCTTTCTCTTTCTCTTTCTTTCTCTTTCTCTTTCTCTTTCTCTCTTTCTCTCTTTCTTTCTCTCTTTCTTTCCCTCTTTCTTTATCCCCTCTTGTAAACCCAAGCTATGTTTTCTCAACTTGAGACAAAATTCACCTGAAAACTTGCACTGGCTCTTTTACAAAAAAAGTCTTGAAAGGACATCAGCAAAATATTTAGGAATATTGAAAAGAACTTTCAAGTCACCTCTATTATGTCAATTTATGCCAATTCACCAAGAAACACTGCACACAACAACATCTCAGTTAGGAGATAAGGCATTGGCTGGGATACTGAAGGAGATCCTTGGGCTGATTGATAGAGATGACACAGGCTTAGTTCAGGGATTCCAGACAACTTTAAGTGACAGAAATACCCTCAATATTATCCACTCAACAAAATCCTTTAATGAACTGCAATTGTTTTTCTCCATAGACACTATGAGAACTTAAAGCTGTCTGTGATGTTTGTGGTGAATATATAGGGATTTTGAAAATAAGCACTATGAATTAGTTCAGTTTTTAAAAACATAAACATATCTTAACAGAACAACAAAAGCTGCTAACCTTGGTTCTCAATCATTCTGTTTAAATAAGAATCACTGGTAAGACTGTTTAAAATTTAGAACAGAGAGAAATAAAAGCAGGGATATTTCAGGGAAGAGAAGAGATTACAACAGGTGTTTATTACCTTTCTTCTTGTATGCCTGAGGTTTTCTGTATAAAGTGAACACTGTGTTGCCCCTCAGCTAGCCTAGTTTGTCCTGCTTTAGAATTATTATTTAATAGAGATAGACATAAGGGGATAGTTTGTCTAAAAGACAAACACAGGGGTGGTGGGGTCTACAAATTTTGAAGCAGATAATGAAAAAGATCTGAGAAAAAAATGGGAATGTGTGCCTGTGGCACTTCATTGGGATTTCAGTGGAAATATCAACATGTAAATGGAGGGATCCACTTCAAACCCAGGATCTCTTATCTGTGTGTGTATGTCATGATACAGTGTGCATCTGTGGGAGTGCTGTGGCTTTATAGCTTTCTGAGTTGCTCAGATGCATAATGACAATTCACCCTTGAGATTTTGCCTTGTATGATTCATTCAGATCTTTTCTTCAGTAACATGTACAGAACAAGGTGTGTTCTTTGTGTCCTTTGCCCTCAGGGTCTGCTCTGTAAATGTGCATCATGCACACTTCATAATCTACTCTATGTCTTTATCTAAAGCCTCTGCTCATCTCATCAGATCTCACTGCAGGGAAGAGGTTAGAACTTGTCTTTGCATATCTGAACCTAGTCACAGACTTTCTTCTTCACCCAGGCTGACCTGTTTATGTCTGCTTTTCTTTCCAGTCAGCCATCCTCATCCATAAGTGACTGCAGCTTTTCCAATCGTCCTAGCTTAGTGGAAGAGAGATTTGTTATGGGCCTGTTGTTCTCTCGAGTTCCTAATGACTGGCTGGTGAGATGTCTGAACTGTGCCTGGATAATCATGAGCTCTCCTACGCAGGAAACACTGGAATATGTGTGTTCTGTAGCCTGTCAGTCAGCTGAGGTAACAGCTTTCCCCAAAATTTGGTGCACCAGGTGTGTGAGAAGAGCAGAGAAAAATATCAGCAGAAGGAGAAAATTTCCACTAGCAATGCCAGAGGAAAGACTCAAAAAAAAAAAAAAAAAAAAAAAAAAAAAAACAAACTTTGAGATCCTTTCAGTATTAGTTTAAGGAATGACTCATAGGAAAGAGGGATGATACAAACTCATGAACTTTAAATGGCTTACTAGATTCATTTTAACTTAAAGCACAGTGAATCTACCTCAGACAAGATACCTGATGGAGAAAAGGGAGAGAAGGAGAGACGAAATTTAAAAAGTCCTTCTCTCTTTGAACTGGTGATAGTTTGACAGCAGAATGAATTTTCAAGGCAACTTCTGTGAAGAAGGACTTGAAACTGCCTTTCTCTTATGATGAGAGCAGATGTTCTCTAGCAGCTGGAGTGTAGTATTTGATCTGCTGAATCCTCTGAAGGTCATCATCACTCCTTCCCATCTTTACAGTCCAATGTTAGGGATAATTGAAGGTCATGGGGAATGTACAAAATTCTGGAATTATCAAGTAAACAATATACAGGAATAATTTTAAAAATACCTACAATTTGCTGAAAATAAAAGAAAAGGCAACTATTGCGTGTTGTGTTTTTTTTTCTGTTAATTTTTCTATATGAAGGCAAATACTGACATGCAATACTGTCATTCCATGAGTCAAATGCACAAAAAGATATAATCTGTTTAGAGACCTCTGGCCTTGTTGCTAAGTCCTCCCTGCCAAGAAAAAATATGATAACTGGAAGACTGATGACTGTCACACACTTATAACAAAGTCATTTTAGCCTACTAAAGGAGCTTTTACTAAAAGATTCGAATGAGATAAGAATATGCTTAACTATGTAAAAGGCTTCCTTTTAGTGCACAGCCCTCCTACAGTCCTCTGCAGTCCCATACTTTCATACTGAATGTAGGAAATCTGCCCCTATGAATGTTACACTGTTGTCTTTCCAGGGCAGGGGTCTACAATCCAAGGAATTATGCATGTGAGAAGATAGTTGAGATTAAGACAGCGTACACAGCGATGAACAAGAAGGAGCAAAAGAAAGTCAGTCCATGGAGGAAAGGGTGAAAGGACATTTTGAGTTCCTATATCTTTCTGTTTTCTCTTTTCCCCCTTCCTGCATGTGAAAAAACTTGTAGTCCATGGACCTGAAAAATTTGTACCTCAGAAAGCCAAATGCAAATTTTTTAGAGAATGTGTCAGAGTTTTTTGTGAAAGTCTTTTTTACAATTCTCTGTGTACTTCTGTTAATTAGTAATTAATCAAATCTAATTAATCCAATGTTTGTTTTAAAATTTTCTTTTTCTTGCATTCATCTGCCTTTCTTCATTAAGATGTGAGCTTCTATACACATGGCATTCAAGTCTGTTTTACAGATGGCTTAAAGTTCACAGAATAGTAAAAGGCTCTGTCCATTTTAAGGTAAAGTTAGTGCATCTGTTGAAGGAATCCACAGACAGAATTAAATGAAAATTCCATTATATCTTTCTTTTCTTTCTTTCTTTCTTTCTTTCTTTCTTTCTTTCTTTCTTTCTTTCTTTCTTTCTTTCTTTCTTTCTTTCTTTCTTTCTTTCTTTCTTTCTTTCTTTCTTTCTTCTTCCTTTTTCTTCCATTATTTATTTCCATTATTTCTTTCTATTATTTCTTTCTATTATTCCATTATTTATTTCCACTCAGAAATATATATCTATCTCAGTTTCAAACACAGATTAGGTCAGAAAACGTCTGCTTCTGTTTTATAGGTTACATTGCTAACTAGGCTTATGTTTATATAGGACATAAAGGAGAACGCCTTTTTTTTTTTTCTGAAGAAAGTTCATTGCTTGATTATTGATGAAATATCTTAGAATTTATAATGATTATCCTTTTAATTTTTACCTCATAGGAAACTTCACACACTCTTTAAGTGGTTCCCTTTTTTTTTTCTAATATAATTTCAGAAGTGCACATGGCATGGTATTTTATCATATTATCTAATTGCTGCAACTAATTTTTCCAGTCTGTTTGTGCCTTCTTGTCAAGAAGATGAGCTGTTTTACTTTCTTCCTCTTTGAGGATATCGTAACATGAGGAGAAAAACACTAGGCATAATGAGACAGAATTATGTTATAAATCCTCAGAGGAAAATACATTTTCTCTAAGTTCTTGGCACAGAACTTTGCAGAATGACCTAGTTGGTAAGTGGTAAGAGACAAAAAGCTAAGTAGCATGGTATAAACAAAATCCTACCCCAAGGAACAATGAACTGGAAAAAAAAATGCAGATATCTTTAAATTATTGAATTTGTTTTGAATTTATTTTTTGTATTGAATTTTTCTTTTATGCAGATATCTTTAAATTATTGAATACATTAATTCATTTTCTACTATCCAGTATAAGATTACAATCCACTACCTTTTTGGCTTGTTTTATGCGTGTATACTCCCTAATGCAGAAGAGTCCTGACCTAGAACCAACCTTCCCAACATAAAAAAAAAAAGTCATAACACTAATATCATATGCCTTATAAAGTATTTTAAAAAATGTACTTTTCAGTCAATAATCTATATACCTGCAATCATATAGCTATATTCCAAATAATGTTGTTTATTTTTTGTTGTACCTGTTACCACAAATTCATTGCTGAATTGTAATTTGACTTCTGCAATGAGACTGTGCCTAAAATCATCTCCACACTCTACAGGCTTCCTGAAAATGCATTTTTAAAATAACTTTTAAAACAAAGCGTATTTCATAGAATCATAGAATAGTTTGTGTTGGAAGGGACCTTAAAGGTGTTCTAACTCTATGGGCAGGGATACCTCCCTCCAGAACAAGTTGCTCAAAGCCACATCCAACCTGGCCTTGAACACTTCCAGGGATGGGGCATCCACAGATTCTCTGAGTAACCTGTTCCAGTGTCTAGCCACCCTCATAGGAAAGAATTTCTTCCCTATATCTAATCTAAATCTATCCCTTTCAAGCTTAAAGCCATCACCGCTTGTCCTATCACCACACTCACTAGCAAAGGGTCCCACCCCAGCTTTCCTGTAGGGCCGCTTTAAGTACTGGAAAGGCAAGTGTCCCTGTAGCCTTCTCTTCTCCAGGTTTAACAACCCCAATTCCCTCAGCCTGTCATCATAGAAGAGGTACTCCAGCCCTCTGATCATCCTTGTGGCCCTCATCTGGATTTATGGGTCCATGTCCTTCTTGTGCTGGGGGCCCCAGAGCTGAATGCAGCACTCCAGGTGGGGTCTCATGAGAGCAGAGCAGAGGGGGAGATTCCCCTCCCTCACCCTGATGGCCATGGTGCTTTTGATACAGCCCAGGATCCAGCTGGCTATCTGGTCTGCAGTTGCACATTGCCAGCTCATGTCGAGCTTCTCATCCACCAACACCTCCTTGTCCTCAGGGCTGCTCCCAATCCATTCTCTTCCCCAGATTGTATTTGTTCTTGGGATTGTTCTGACCCAGATGCAGGACCTTGCACTTGGCCTTGTTGAACCTCATGAGGTTCACACAGGCCCACCTCTCAGGCCCACCCAGGTCCCTCTGAATCATGGAATGGCTTTGGTTGGAAGAGACCTCAAAGATCATCTAGATCCAACCCCTCTGCCGTAAGCAGGAACACCTCCCACTAGACCAGGTTGCTCAAAGCCCCATCCATCCTAGCCTTAAACACCTCCAGGGATGGGGCATCCACAGCTTCTCTGAGCAGCCTGTGCCAGTGCCTCACCATCCTCTGAGTGAAGAATTTCCTCCTAACATCTAATCTGAATCTACATTCTTATAGTTTAAAACCATTCCCCCTGTCTAGTTATTATCTGACTGAGCAAAGAGTTGCTCGTCATCTTTTTTATAAGTCCCCTTCAAGTACTGAAATGTTGCAATGAGGTCCCCCCAGAGCCTTCTCTTCTGTAGGCTGAACAGCCCCAGCTCTCTCAGCCTGTCTTCATAGGAGAGGTGTTCCAGCTCCTTGATCATCTTCATGGCTCTACTCTGGACCCACTCTAACAACTCCACATCCTTCTTGTGCTAGGGGCTCCAGACCTGGATGCAGTACGACAAGTGGGGCCTCACAAGGGCAGAGTACAGGGGGAAAATCACCTCCTTTGACCTGCTGGACACTCCTCTTTAAATGCAGCCCAGGATGCAGTTGGCCTTCTGAGCTTCAAGGGCACACTGCTGGCTCATGTCAAGCTTTTCATCCACCAGAACCTCCAAGTCTCTCTCTGCAGGGCTGCTCTCAATGAGTCTTGTACTCATGTCCAGGATTGCCCCAGCCCAGGTACAGCAGCCTGCACTGAGACTTGTTGAACCTCATTAGGTTCACATGGGTCCACTTCTAAAGCTTGTCCAGGTCCCTTTGGATGGCATCCCTTCCTTCTTTGGTATCAACCACACCACTCAGCTCGGTGTCATCTGCAAATTTGCTGAGGGTGCACTTGATCCCACTGTAAATTTCGTTGATAAAAATATTATACAGTACTGGTCCCAGGACAGAACCCTCAGGTACACCACTCAACACTGGCCTCCACTTGAACATCATGGCGCCATTGACCACTACTCTCTGGGTGTGATCTTCAAGCCAATTCCTTATTCACTGAATGGTCCACCCATCAAATCCATAACCCTCCAATTTGGAGACGAGGATGTCATGTGGGACTGTGTCAAAGGCCTTTCAGAAGTCCAGGTAAATGACATTGATCAGTCTTCCTTTTGTCAACTGATGCAGTCACTACATTTTAGAAAGCCACCAGATTGGTCAGGCACGATTTGCCCTTGGAGAAGCCACGTTGGCTGTCTTGGATCACCTCCTGGTCTTGCATTTGCTTCGACATTGCTTCCAGGAGGACCTGTTCCATGATCTTTCCAGGCACCTGTGAGGCTCACAGGTTTGTACTTCCCCAGGTCCTCCTTTCTACCCTTTTTAAAAATGGGAGTGATGTTTCAATTTTTCCAGTCACCAGGGACCTCATCTGATGGCCAGGACTTTTCAAATATGATGGAGAGAGGCTTGGCAACTATGTCAGCCAATTCCTTCATGACCCTGGGATGCATGTCATCAGGCCCCACCACAGTGTGTGGGACTTTGCTCCCCCAGCCTCTGTCTAAAAGTTCACAGAAATGAAAGACTTGGGAAGCCTGACTATCAGTGAAGACTGAGGCAAAGAAGTTGTTGAGTACCTCAGCCTTCTCCATGTCTGTAGTTACCCTTCTTATCCATCAGTGGGGGGACACTCTCCTTGGCCTTTCCTTTCTGAGCAATGTATCTATAGAACCCCTTCCTGTTATTCTTCACATCCCTTGCCAAGCTCCATTCCAACTGTGCCTTGGCTTTCCTTATCCCATACCTGCACATCCAAACCGCATCCTAGTACTCTTCCCAGGCCACGTGTCTCTGCTTCCACTGCCTGTGCATTTCCTTCTTGTGCCTCAGTTTGACCAACATGTCCTTGTTCAGCCATCCTGGTTGTCTGCCCTCCCTGCCCACTTTTTTACCCAGGGGGATGGAGAGCTCTTGCGCTCTAAGGAAAACATCCTTAGAGAGTCTCCAGTTCTGTTCAGCTCCTTTGTCCCTGAGGACAGTGTTCCATGGGATTTCATCTACTAGGTATTTAGATATCTTAAAGTTTGCTCTTTGCAACTTCAGGGTCCTGACTTTGCCCTTTGCCAGGCCTGTATTCCTTGAGAGCACAAACTCAGCCAGGGCATGGTCACTGCAGTCCAGACTGTCTCCAGGCTTGACCTCTTTAATGAGCTCTTCCACATTGGTGAGCACCAGATCCAGTAATGCTTCTCCTCTGGTTAGTTTGTCTAATACCTGGACCAGGAAGTTATCCTCAATGCACTCTAGTAATCTTCTGGATTGCTTACAGCTTGCTGTGTAGTTTTCCCAGCAGACATCCAGGTGGTTGAAGTCCCCCACTAGGATGAGAGCGTGCGAGCATGACACTTCTTGTAGCTGAAGCAAGAATACCTTATCAACAGGCCCCCCCTTGATCAGACAGCATATAGCAGACCCCAACCACAAGCTGTCCTTTATTAGTGCAGTCTTATCTCTCACCCACAAGCTCTCAAGCTGTCCATGTCTGTTTCTCAAAGGCAATTCTTCACAATCAATTCCTTCCCTAATGTAGAGGGCAACAACCCCTCCCTTCCTTCCCTGTCTATCTCTTCTGAAGAGTCTGTAGCCCTCTGTTCCAATATTCCAGTTATGTGATCCATCCCACCATGTTTCTGTGATAGCAATCAGGTCTTATTTGTCTAACTGCACCATGGTTTCCAATTCTTCGTGCTTGTTTCCCATGCTGTGTGTGTTGGTGTAGAGGCACTTCAGCTGGGCAATTGGTCATTTCTAGAACCCTTCCTGATTGCACTGGGACAGTTCACAAGTATTTCCCTGCCATTACTTAGAGTGATATTGTGCTCAAGTATGCTTTCTTCACTCAGTGGTGCATTCTCTTCCCCAACCGCATCAAGTTTAAAGCCCTCTTTTAAAGCCCAGTCATCTTACTTCCCAGAACACTCTTGCCTTCTGGATAGCCCTTCCCTCCAGCTTACCAGCCACACCACACAGCTTGGTGTCATCAGCAGCTCTCATGAAGGTGCACTCAATTTCACTGCCCATGTCACTGACAAAGATTTTAAACAGTGCTGGTCTCAATACTGATCCCTGAGGAACAATTATTTGTGTTAATTAATCAGTAGAAAATAGAAAATTGAGGGAAATGCATAATTTCATTTTTTTAATATCTTTTTAAAATGAGAAGCATTAGAGCCTCACTCTCCAATGTCTGTAAAAGTCTGTTTGAAAAAGGGAATTAAATGCAAGTTGTTGATAGAGCGATGAACATAAATGCTGCTTACTTATGTGAAACACTCAGAAAGGGGTCAGAGATATAGCTTGTCCTACATTCTTCCTGGCAAAACTAATCATTTTAAAAATACTGGGGCATAACTAAAGCTTAAAAAACTCTCATAGCTGAGGTGGACAATAAAAATAGTCTTCCAAAGACCCAAAAATCATTGAGGTACATTTACCTCAATGATTTCTTCTGAAAATTTCTTCTGAAAGTTTCGTATTGTTCATTATTTTGAAATATAGACTGGTACAGTAATGTATTCTGAGACCATTCCTGTCTGAAACAGCATAAATAGCAGGGTTATTGCATATTCTAACTCATTATTTGTAAAACGTTGGTAACTGCTGTTGAATGACCATGCTTATAGGAGGCATAGCCATTTCAAGATGGGGTCTGTGATAAACAGTAAAAGTGTTTAGCCCACCATTTATTGCTTTTCATCAGAGTTCATATATTTGTTCTATAACCTTGAAACAGAATTGATGTGGAATTTCTTGTCTGAAGGAGTTTGCTCTTTCCTTGGATGGGTTGGAGGTGAGGAACTGAATCCTTTCCGGAGAGAAACTTCCAGATACAAAGCTATGACAGGGCAGCAAAGAAAAGCAGAAAGTCTCCTCTAGAACTTGCAAGTCTGTAGTTTTCTAGAACACTCAGGGACATACATAGACAGGTCTCCGAGATGACGGGGAAAAAAGGTCTTAGGCATCAGAAGGCATCACTTAGAGTTGGCTGTAACACACAAGCCACTGTTTTGAGGGAAAACCACTCCCGGTGAAAGAAAATCCTCTTGGACGCACTGGGAAGGGGAAGATTGATTTATAACCCTTTATTTATTTTATTTTTTTTCCTATTCTGTCTTTTCCATTCAGAGACAAATTTAAATATTCTACTTTATAGACTAATAAATTTATATTTTAAAGGGATAGTAGCCTGTCTGTATTTTCTCTGGTGAGTCACTATAAAGAAAAGACCTAGACAAAACTTTGCCATCTTTTAAAGTATCACATAAGCTTATATGAGCATATATGAAGAAAGCAGTATGTTAGCCATTCAATACCTAAAGTAAGCTTTTAAAACATGTCTTGAATTTGAGAACTGCTTAGCTGAGGACATTTACTACCTACTGTCAATGTTAAACTTCAGTATGTATCTCTCTTTTACAAAAATGAAAATATTTATAACTTTCCTAGTGGTAAGGGTAGACAGGCACTAGAATAAATTACCGAGGCATTTGTAGAGCTTCTGTCATATGAGATTTTAAAACATATTAGACAAGTGTCTGTCAAAAATAGTTTTGATATAAATGACTCGGCTTTGGGCAAAGAATGCACTATATGGCATCCCAAGGTGTTGTTCCCTCCCACCTCTTATTACCAGTCATTGAAAGAGGGACACATATCCATAAGCAAGTGCTTCCTCAGAATACTTTTTCATAATATGAAAAAGCCACGCAATCCAAAATAGCTTAAATAAAAAAGTTGTACGTAAGCTGTTTATCATTTAGCTTATTCGATCCTCCAAGATACAAATAAGACAAAAGGACCCATGGATAATTAACCTTCAGGAAAGCACAAAAAGGCCAAGGACAAAATTACTGAAAATACACAGGATTCTTAATTCCTCCAGGTCAATATGTATTCTCCTACAGCTTTCCCAAGCCTCATTAAAAGGATGAAACACGATGCAATATTTAGAAGAGTCCTGATTCCATAATATATCCTATTGTCTCTCTAGCTTAGTCTTATCACCTCATATTCAACTATTAAAAATTAAAAATCCTGTGGGTGAACTCCCCCCTCTCATATGCATATTGTTTTCACAGAGCTTTCCTATAATCTCTGAACCCTTTTGGTATCAGCCCCATGACAGATAACCAGCTTCCACAGAGATTTCTTCTTAGCTAAGATCATAGAGCTTAAGTTTGTCATATCCTACATAACTAAGCCTTCCAGCTAAAGTATATTTATAAAGCTTGAGGCAGACTAGATACTTTCTTGTATTGTCAACAGACTCATTAAACATGATCTTCTATTTCTTTTGCAGTGGAAAACTGGGAGGTCACACATGATGTACTTTGTCCTTAAAAATAACCATGCTATCTTTTTAGCATTAACAATGTATGAAGGAGAATTTTTATTTTATAAATAGCTTCAGACAAAGACTGTGATAAAACTTCTTGATAAATAGCAATAATTAAAAGAAGAAAGCAAAGGGCAAAATGAAAGGACAGCTTCAGGAGGAAAAGAAACCAAGGACTTTTTGTAAAGAAGTCTCTGGCTTGGAGGCAGGAGATTTCAGGTCTATTTCTGTCTCTATTGCTGATCAGATATGTGTATTGGAAACCTCAGCTGGCTCCTTCCTCTTCTCAGCACAGATCCCAGCGGCACATCACCCACCTCCTGGGTCACTCTCTGCTAAGCAGAATATGAAATGCACTGCTATGGAGGCACTACCATGCACCAGGACAGATCTCAGTAGTGAAATATGAGGTTGACTTGTCCTACAGCATCCCTATATTAACGTTTCTGTGTCTCTTTGAGCTTCTGGAAATTCTCAGGCCATGTAGATGGCCTACATGGGCTCTAAACAGGGTTACCTAGAAATTTATCATTTGGGCTTTTCTGACTTGTGTGCTTCAGCTAAGTACCTCTATATACAGATATTTACAGCTAGAGACTTATACTTGAGCTAGATGTCTGTGTTCCTGTCTCAGTCCCTAGAAATCTAGTCAATGCAGTCTGGTGAACTATTCAGTTCACTGTACATTTAGGATATACATTTAATTAGTCATAATATGTGATCACAAATCCACAGACAAGGGGAAAATAACCATCACTTCTACAGCTTCCAAATGAGGCTGTGGAACCCACTATCCAATCTTCAAGCTGTTGTTCCAGTAATCAATCAAGTCACATATCTCCAAAGCACTCTCATCTACAGCAAACTATAGATTCTATGCACTGTACTTTTTATTTTATTTTATTTTATTTTATTTTATTTTATTTTATTTTATTTTATTTTATTTTATTTTATTTTATTTTATTTTATTTTATTTTATTTTATTTTATTTTATTTTATTTTATTTTATTTTATTTTATTTATTTATTTTCCTTTCAAACTCCCCAACTAGTTTAAAGTATATCGTTCTATTTATAACAAATTGTTCGCATTTGTTTATTGTCTGTTTGGAATATTGTTTTGCCTTTATCAGGTTTATGAAGAGACAGAAAATCCAACTAGATTCATGCACTGTACTACAGCAGGAAGATGACATTTTTATCTCCAATGCTGTTTTCATTGAAGCATGGATTAAACCTATTTATTTACATATACCCACAAATGTCCATCAATCTCTTTACAGTAAAACCCTGTTAAACCCTGTAATTTTCTCCTTTGTCTGTAAGCATTTTTTCCTTTTTCAAATATAATTTTAATATATCAAACATCATTTTGTTATAGCCTATTTAAAAATGGCTAACCTAGAATTTTCTTGCTCTTCTTACGTGGGGAACATAACTAATATATTGGCTTTAGCAAACCTTTTTTTTTTTTTCCGCATGTGTGTGCTTGGGTTTTTTTTGTTTTGTTTTGTTTTGTTGTTTTTAAGTAGCCTTAGACAAATAATATTATATAAATAAATTTCTTTACTTTCCCCTGCAGAACCTTGATAACTGTTTCCTCTTTTAACACCTTCTGCAACCTGACAAATAGACCTTCTAAAAATGGGATGTTTCCCCCAGGTAAAAATATGTTTTCCTTCCTCTGAGATCATAAATAAAAATGTGAAAAAAACTAATTTAAAATGATTTTTTTCTAACAACTATGAAGGTCATTTTGTTCAAATGTTGAAATATTCTAAAGTTGAGAGCAGAAAAAATAAAAGGAGAATATTTCACCATATGAAAAAAAAATAGATAATATGGCCACAGACTTTATATAAATTAGGGTAATCTGGTTTGCTGTCAGGTATAAAACAAGTCTAATAATTTCAGGTATCACCTTAGGTATCAAGTTGATTAATCTTGCTCGAGCTAGAACATAACATTTCTCGTATACACTATTACCCATTGCATAATAATCCAACTGCAAGCTCTTTAAGGCAGAGACCTCCCATTGTTTGGACAGGAATTAGTTAAAGCAAATCTTGACTAATGCCATGCTTTCCTAGATGTTATGACATACAAATATTCACATAAAATCCCTTATGTTGTGCCAGGCTCCCTCACTGTCAAAATATTTACTTCATGTCTCCATTCTGATTTTGATTAGCTTTGATTTACAGACACTGGATCCGTGCTGAGGAACAAATTGTCTGTGCAAAGGCCAAAGGGTCTTACTATGGCATCTTTTTCCTTGCTCCACACTATATGAAATACACAAGATATTCATATACAAAAAATTAGAGCCACATAACTTTTTATATTTCAAAAATGTGTCTATCTCTACATCTTTAAGTAGAGAATAAAATTTTAATTAGTTTTGAAAATTGGGCCTGACATTTGTAATGATATCCAGTGCCTCCTTTGTTTTCCTATACAACTTTTCTACAGAATGGAAGATATTTTTTTAAAAAATCATTGCTTGTGAAAAGACATCAGAAGACAGCCTACTGAGAACTGAGCATTTGTTGGCATGGAATAAATCACTGCAATTCATCAGTATTGATGCAGGCAGCAGATAGAGAAATTCCAGGGGTTAAGAGAAATTCCAGGGCTTGATTCGAAACATCTACTCCCCCCACCACCCCACCACCCCCTCCCAAGAAAAGTACTGGATGATAAAATCTGTATTTTCTAGAAAAATAAATAAATAAATAAATATGTGACTGTAGGTATAGAATTTCATTAAAAAAATATTTTTTATGGCTCCAGAAACTTGTGGTTGAACTTGTATAATTCTTTAGGACCAGCATGTCATATCTAGTTTTTAAGATTTCAGTTATCAGAGAATTTATGGAATTCTTTCTTTTCTTATCAAAACTTTATTGACTTAAGCACTAAAAAAAAAAAAAAAAAAAAAAAGAATCATATTTTCCATTTGAATTTTTATAATATCAGATTCCAGCATCTTTTTCTGTCTGGTCTGTCTGTTTGCTTTTTGAACCAGGTATCATTTTTCAGTGCTGAATACATGCACAAATAGATTTGAGAAGTATTATGTTTAGCATTTTCTTTTCTTCCATGACAATAAATTTCACAAACTACAATGAATAGTGTCACCTTTTCCAAAAACATCAGAATATTTCTACAACTATTGTTTTTGCTTAGGTAAAAATAAATTTATGTTGTCTGACAGGTTTTTCAACTCCAACTTCTTATTCAGAATTTACAGGAGGTGCATATCCAGGATGGATCAGTCTCCATACAGAGAACCAAAAACCACCTTTGGTTTGCTGAACACTTAGTGTAATCTTCCATGACAGGAATCGGGGAAAATAGTACATCATTGACTGTCCTAAGCCATACTGTTTTCCAGCCATTTTGGAAGAAACACAGTATCTTAATAAAATTGGACAATGTTATAGTGCATTTCTGATTTCCCCTTACAAAGAACGCCATCATCTGTGATTTTTCCAAGTGTCTGGGATATTACTGCTAGAGAACTTTTATAATAACTTCAAAATTCACCTAAGCTGCCTTACATTTTCAGTAGCTTCAACCTGATTTGGGAAGAAACTGTGGCTACTTCTGGATAACATAAGTACATAGATCCCCTAGGATCGCAGTCTAAAGCAAACAGGTTCTGTTTGGCACACAGCTCCCAAACAGTGACATAAAATCTCTCAGAGAGAGTGAGTGTTTTGTAAATGTCATGAAATTTTACATTCCCAATCCACTTTCTTTAAATATGTTAAAAAAAAAAAAAAAAAAAAAAGGGCTGTTTTAATCTTCACCTGAAAAATAACTCCCAGGTAAAAGGTCATAAAGATATATGATTTTTACTCACAGAAAGAAATAAAAAAGGGGGAGTGGGAAAAGGGGAAGGGAAGGGAAGGGAAGGGAAGGGAAGGGAAGGGAAGGGAAGGGAAGGGAAGGGAAGGGAAGGGAAGGGAAGGGAAGGGAAGGGAAGGGAAGGGAAGGGAAGGGAAGGGAAGGGAAGGGAAGGGAAGGGAAGGGAAGGGAAGGGAAGGGAAGGGAAGGGAAGGGAAGGGAAGGGAAGGGAAGGGAAGGGAAGGGAAGGGAAGGGAAGGGAAGGGAAGGGAAGGGAAGGGAAGGGAAGGGAAGGGAAGGGAAGGGAAGGGAAGGGAAGGGAAGGGAAGGGAAGGGAAGGGAAGGGAAGGGAAGGGAAGGGAAGGGAAGGGAAGGGAAGGGAAGGGAAGGGAAGGGAAGGGAAGGGAAGGGAAGGGAAATCTCTTCAGTAAGATGAACTATGATTTAAAGATAGAGCTGTATGTATAATCCTGTCTGTAAATGTGCAAAACATTTATTACACATTCCTGATAGCAATTTTGACAAAGTTTGAATGCAACAGAAAGGTTTATTTGACCCAAATACTATTTCAAGTTGAAGAAACCTGTTACTGACTATATGCTGAATCCATCAAATGGCTATTGTCCAAAAGCAAGGAAAAAAATGTAATGAATTAATTATTTCATTTAAACATTTTCAGAATTATAAAGTTTGTTTTCTTATTTTAAATATTTTGTTGCAAAATTTACCTAGATTTAATATTAAAGAACATATTCAGTAATATATATATTCCATACATTTGACATTCAAGTTTTATTTTTTGAGATAGGTAAAAACTGTTATTCTGGGTCAACTTGTTTTTCAGATTGGTCAGTGAATTTAAAATTCAGTAATTTTCATAGTGATAGCTAACAGTTGTTTATATTTAGAAACACGGAGTATGACTTTCTATATATGGCAAGAGTGTTTGAGTACTGGAAAATATTTTGTCAAAATACCTACTTGATATAGTTCACAGGCAGCTAATTCACTTTCTGCATGAAACAGGTGGCTCCTAAACAGTGGAACTTCGTGTGGAAGGATCAGGTACAGTGATTCCAGTTGTTGTTTGTGTCCTACAGCAGAAGTATAAGGCTATGGGAGCTACGAATTCCATGTCCTGTAGGACTGAATTATCTGCATTACATAAACTCACTGAAACTCAGTGGAATGCACTCTGTAGAGAAGATGTATTTTTAAGTCCAGAAATCTGTACCTGTAGATTTTCTTTAGATAATTAAGCTCCATGATGTTTATAATTTCCATACAAAGCAAATACCTATTTTAATCTGGCATTAACATTAAAGCACAGGTTAGAATTTCCTTATACTGAAATAATATAGTCTTTACAAATTAAGTCTTAATATCATACAATTAAAGCAAGGCATAATAATCTAAAATGTTCTGTTATTCAATGAGTCTTTAAAGTGATTACAGGTTTCTTAGTCAATACATTGACCATGCCCACTGCATGACACTAACATATTAGCCAAAGAACATTTATTATAGCTTTTTACCAACCTGTGCAACTTTGATTTAAAGTCATGCATTCTAATATGTTTTGACAAGTAAATTGCTTGCCTTTTTTCCTTGATAGCCAACCATATAAATAATGCATGCATAGTAATAGCTGGAGCAATAATGTAAAAGTCAAGTAAGGAGACGCATACAGCATGTTAATGATAAAGGTGCACTATCCATTTCAAACAGGGAAAAAAGAATTAAACTGTAAAATATGTGAAAGAAAGAGCCCAATCCTTAAAAACACATTTTAAAAACATATTTATCATGGTAACCACCAAAGAATAATGGAAGTGTATTGAAAACCCATCTTAAACAAAGATATTTTTTGCATCCCAAAATTCTTTCTCTTCTCAAGTGGGGATTAACTCAGCATGAAGAAGCTAAAGCATGAGGTGTTGAGAAGATTTTAGGATTGGAATGATCCTTTTTGATCACTTAGTTGCAGCACTTAGTTAAATAGTTAGATAAAAACTTAGTTTTGATCACTATGCAGCGCAAGCCTTAGAGCTTCATGGAGCAGCTTCTCTGTAGGAAGTTCCATGGCTTGACTAATCTTGGACTCCAACAGGAAGGCTTCTCTGAAGACCTCAAGAGAGAAAGGCATCAACAATTTGTCAAAACATAGACTTATTGAACCAAAGACATTGGGTAGTCAAATCACTACTAGTGTTGTGAACTAGAAGAGAATAAAACTACTTTTAATGTATGAAAATTTATTCTTGTGATCTTCACTTCACTTCACTTGTGATCTTCACTTACTGGTAACTTTTCATATTTTGAACCAGGGAAATCAAATACCACAAATATCTCAGAAGATCTTGCACGGTTTCTAACACACTCCTTTTTTTGCACACCTTAAGGTCTAGCCACAGTTGTAAATCTGCTCCAGTTCTTCTGTAGCCGTTACTCACAAGCTGTTGAGTGGGTAGTACAGTCAAGTTCTGAAGTGGTTCCTTTGCACTGAGCATGTTCATGACTAGAAACAACATGACCATGTTACTTACCAAGAGCTAAGGCACTTGATGACAAGCAAGAAAAAAACCTTACAGACATGTAGAAGACTTTTTGGTTTTTAAGCCCTTCATATTTTTCTTAATATTTTGAAAAATAATTTGATGAACATTTGAATGCTTTTCATAGAAAAATGATTTGTTTCAGTCAGGTCATTCCTGAAAAGTGGCCAAAACAGAGACTCCTGTTTTCACATACTCTAGGTGTTGAAATGAATTGCTGTACCTGAGACTTTTCTTCTTCCTAATAGACATGACTTGCATATTTCTCATAAAAATGCAATTAATTCCACCTGGAATTCCTTAGTTTGAGTATAGCTGTATAGCTGGTGGTTGTTTTTTTTATTTGTTTGGTGCTTTTTTTTTTTTTTTTTTTTTTTTTACTGGAGTGAAACAGTGAGATAAAGATGCCACATTTTTCAGTTGTCAGAAATGTACGCAGTAAAGCAAGTCAGCCAGTCATTCTTTGTTTTAGTTTGCATTATTTTATTTGATCCATTTAGAGTTGATATCAGATCATATTCCAACCATAGGAATCCAGTTTACTTTGAAAAGTTATATTTTCTGCATATTTTTCAAAAATATTTTATATTTTATCTTCCTTTTGGGAAATACTTGAAATAATCATGTATATATAAAATGACATTCTATCATTCACATTGCAAGGTGTGTTTTTATGATACAAATTTTGGTGTCATTTCTTAACATAATTGGTTCATTTTAATAAAGGAATATAAAGGAAAGTGGTTTAAAATGCAATCACTATTTAAATAAAACCACAGATGCAGAGACAGCATCTTTTGTTTTGTAGTTTTAGTACAATAAGTAGCTGCCAGCACTCATTTCTGATCAGTTTATCAGCATGTAATTTAAATGCTCATATCTTCCCAGACAAACTGTATGATTAGCCACTTAAATACCCTCATTTTGTTCTTTTAAACAATTGTTATAGAAAGCAGGTTCTTTGCTATATCAGCAAGTGATTTGAATATGAATATGTAATATACATGCTGCAGATATAAATAATCATAAAAAAACTGAAAGGAATGTTTAAAACTTATAATTTTATTGAAATCATGTTGAAACACAGATACAGCATGTTAGTAATAATAATGTTATTTTAGCAGAAACCCATCCTTCCCTCTGTCCATTTCTCCCTTCAGTGGACAAGGAAGCAGGATGGAAGGAAGTTCAAGAAGGCTCTTATCTGGAATAATATCCATGGACCTACTCTCTTGTACTAAAGTGAGAGAACACGAGACAATATGATTGTTTCTCAGACGAATCAAATGTGTTTTATAAATATCAAAAATACAGTTTCCAAAACTATTTCCAATCTCCTGTTAACCTTTGAAGAGGAGATTTAGTGTGTGAGTGTTTTTGTGATTTCCTTCCCTGGGTTCTCCTGGAAACTTCATTTCAATATCATAAACTATGCAGTTGTTTTCAGTTAACATTTATATTATTATAGTATCTTGTAAGTTATGTATACACCTGCATTTTTCCCACCCTATTTTTTTTTCTTGTTTCTACCTTTAGAACTAATGAAGTTTATCAACCAATGGACTACATTACTGTCTTGTTGTGGCCACATCAGGGGGCCATTTGTATTCTAATCACTATATCATCTATATCATCTAACATTAAAAATAATAATAATAATAAAAAAATTCTTGATACATTCAACAATAAATTCCATTATGCAGCTGCTTCAGCTTAACAACATTTCTGTTTTGGATAACGGTGAAAGTAAGTGAGATCTTAACACATTGACTAAATTCATAAGGTTTTCTCTTCATCTAGGAATAAGACTTTCTATGTATTCTTATGAGTGAGAACTTATTTTTGCAATACAAACAAAATTTGCACATTGCTTAGTGGCCAGAAGTATACCTGAACAAAGAGAAAAGTATTTTCAAAAGGGAGTTTATTTGGTCTGTATGAAAAAAATCTTGTAGCTTGGCAAGTTGAAAATATTTTTGCAGGGCTGTCTTGACTTGTGACAGCAGAACTGAATGGGAAGCAGTTGTTGAATTTTCTTAGGACTGAGGACCTAAGTTGAATCAGAGGCTATTGAAAATCATTCAGACTTTAGCAGGATTTGGCACTTAACCAGATCTAGGAGTTTAGAGGAATCAAGGTATCTGTTGGTTAGACCTGCTTCTTGCAGATGTCAAATAGCCAACTAAATTTTTTTCCTGTAAAGAGTTATAGTATAGTTGGGATCAATTATATTTAAACGATGCTTCTGATAACAATTATTTAACACTTTAAATGTCTGAGAACATATGTGAAACTAATCAACATATGCACAAAATTAAAACTGCAGCATGGCCAGAAGGTTTTATTATAAAGTTACAAAGTGTGCAGGAGGTTTTTAAGAAGCTGTCTATTACTTGGTGAACTGCGGGGGAAAGGAGGGAAGGAAGGAAGGAAGGAAGGAAGGAAGGAAGGAAGGAAGGAAGGAAGGAAGGAAGGAAGGAAGGAAGGAAGGAAGGAAGGAAGGAAGGAAGGAAGGAAGGAAGGAAGGAAGGAAGGAAGGAAGGAAGGAAGGAAGGAAGGAAGGAAGGAAGGGGGGAACAGTTATAAAAGAAACAAAATTTTCATGTAAATCTGCTGAACCAATGGAGAGAGAGAACCTCAGGAGATCAAACTGAGCTGGCTGTGCCACTGAAAAGAAAATCAGAACATTTTTGGTAACATATGTAGAAAAATATATTTTCTTACAAAATGCAAAGAGTCAACTGAAAGATAGACATTGTCATGTCTAGAGTGACTGTGCTTTAGAAAAGTGCAGAACCAGTGCAAGTTGCTAAGCAGAGGTTGTTCGGAACGTGAAATAGTTACGGAAGTGTGTCATGTATTGAAGTTGATAATCCTCCTAGACTACTTTATGCTGAAATTAATTTTTCAATACAGTATTATTTTGCGGCTTTTGAAGAATTTCTGGTTACATATTTCATAAATAGATAGATAGATAGATAGATAGATAGATAGATAGATAGATAATATTATTGACTTTACTGCATTTGTCACATTATGGCTTTCAATTCCATTAAGTTGTTCAGCATAAAAGATTGAGTAGTGCCTTAAAATTGTGACTGAGATGCAACTATGGAAAATAAAATAAAAATATAAAAAATAATAAAAATCACAGTTGATTCTAGGATGGAAAACAGGCATAAACGGAAGTAACATGAATCATACTTTTCAGAGGGGAAATAGTTTTTGTTGACATTTTGGCCTTGCCTTTACTCTTGGAAGAAAGATAGTGAATTCCCAGTGTCCAACAGGTAGCAAATCCTTAAAAACTGGGGTAGTTCTTTCTGTTAGTAATAGCTTAGCCTCATTTATTCTTACATGACTTGGGGAAATTTAGATCTTGAGTCAACCACATTAGGGACTGACCCACTACTGCTGAGAAATCTGTGTTTCTGCTGTAGAGTTGAGGTAACTATGTTACTCATTTGGAGTGAACTTTGCAGTGCAATTGGCTAACAAAAGTCACAGTAGCATGCAAAAAAAAAATCACTGAAGAATGCTGTTTGGCCAGTTAGGATGCCTGTTAGAGCACTTTAAAGAAAGTTGACAAAAAATCCTATGAAAGATTTAACTAAGCTTTCTGCTATGAAAATTCACACATCCATATCATCCTTATAGTATTATATATATATATTATATATATACTAAAATATTCAACTTAAGCATTACTATGTCTGTTACTATGAAAGCCTCCGCTGTCTTATTCTAAGTCTTTGAATAAGAGATGTATTATCAGAATGCTTGGCTTTACTACAAAATTCTAGCAGCAGGTGAACTCTTTTGCCATTTTGCTAATTGTTAAGCTATACCACTGCTGAAGGTAACACATTATTCTTTCGGTGATGATGATATAATGGTGATATAAATCTGTTTTATCAATTACTTATAATTTCAATGAGTAAACTAATAGTGAGTAAACTAATAGTGTTTAGCCAGTATGGTCCATTGAACAGTTTATAAAAAAGTAGTTCTTGCACTAAAAGAATAACAAACTAATAATCATTGCCTCTAACTCTTCTAAACCCTAAAGAGGTGTCTTTCAAGAAAAATAACAAGCCAGGTGGCACTATAGGTACTTGTACACTTTGACTGAAGGTCAGAGTCTTTCTGTTTAATTTCTTATTATTTGTCCTTAAGAGGTGATATAACCTGTGCTGGCATCTGTTTAATTTGACTACTTAATGTAGTCTCCATAGACTAACTTGACTAACTTTGACAATGCTTTGTCGGGATTTTACAGTGTGGGTGTCATCCCCAATGACTTACACAGCCATTGCTGAGTCTGAACTTTGACATTTAAGTCGTCTCTGCTGTGAATAGACATCTAAGATATTTATTTGCATTCACATTCTGTTTTGATATTGTACCATTTCATTAAGACCAAATTCTTTCCTAACTAAGTTATTCCCAACCTGGGAGAAAAAGTTCTTTGAATTTTGATATAAAATTTTATCTTGAATAGAGAAAAAAATAAATAGCATTAAAAAAAAAAAAGTGTTTTCATGAAAAGAAAATAATTTTCTGGTAAATAAAAAGTCCCCTTTAAATAAGGAGGATGTCTCAAAATGGACATGTGTGTTTTGATTCTGCTTTAACATTTTTGTATACCAAGAAAAGCCATCTGAAATCAGTGGCATTAGTAGCCTTAAAAATACATATTATCAGAATTGGGATCCATGATCTCAAAACAAAAGTTTTACTACTATAAATGCAATAATTACACCCCATTATCAGTATATATCTTTAGATGTATGCATTCACATCCATCTCCGTATATGGGTATACATTCTGGGTTCACAAAGAAATTAAAGAATGATTTTTTTTTTTTTCCAGAGGAATGAAAGAAATCATAAACACTTCGTCTAAGAATTGTTATGTAAGTGTTATGTAAGTGTTATACAAATATTAATATTGTCAGTGAATCTTCTAAGTGAGGATCCCATCAGCTTCAAGGTCCAGACCTCAGAATGTCTGTGTGTGCTAATTCCCACCAGACAGTCTCCTTTTCTGCTCTGCAGGCATAAAGTCCAAGTAGACAAAAATAAAATTTTCTTGGCATTCTGCTGTGTTTGTATATTTTACATACAGAAATAATATTTAAAAAAAAAAAATAAAGTTTGTTAATGTCAGCAAAGTTAGATGCTCTTCTACAGAAGAGCAATTTTTTTAAAGTAATAGATATAACTTTTTATAAACATGTATATTTGTATGTGTAGCATATATTTAGAAGTAAAAGTTATATTTTATGTATGCCTTTATTTATGCCTGTCTAAAAATCTTTAGTTTATATTATTTACTCTTCAGTGCTTTCCCAAATACTGAAGCATTTGTGAGGGCAAGAAAAGATAATATAAAAATGACAGAGTAATTATCTCAAGAAGAAAATCTACCACAGCATGTTATTATCACCAATTTCTTTTGGATTTACCCAGAAAAATTTGACAGTTCAAATCACTGAAAGAAGTGGTGAGAACTGAGGTACTAATTCTTCAACATTACGCATATTGGCATTGGTTTCTCCTGCTAGCAATTACTTTTCAGCCCAGGAAAGGAATCACCACTGTAATTATGTGATGCATGGTTTAGTGAAAGCTATTTGACCTCCATTCAAATTCTATCAGCTCAAAGTCCAAGCAGAGCAGTAAGTAATCTTTCACAAATTTGCCCTATGTAAATCAAAACCTATTAGATCTGTGTCTGGTATTAACATTACAACAGCATCTACTATAAGTAGCCAGGGAATCTAATAAAGTATCTGTTACTCCTGGAGTCTGAGACCAGGATAAATTTTTGTTTCCTGTGCTACTTTGTTGACAGAAAGTGGAAAGATGTTAGTAGCAACCCCACGTCAACAGAGGAATTTTGTTATATTTAGAAATTACATTCCTAATAATAAGAGAGAGATCTATTCTCTAACCATCTTATCTACTTACTTTCTGTTCTTGATGCCTGCTGTGTAGAATTGCAAGCAATAAACTTTCATGGTTTGAGGAGTATCTCAAAAGGGAATTGATCCAATTTCTAGTGAACACCAGATATGGAGTAACTGGGTAATGAATACTGCATTAAGTGGCAGTACCTAACTGGGGGGGGAAATAAATGAATAAAAATCCTGAACTTTTGTCATGGTTTTCAAAGGCACCTTTTGGATGTGGAAAGTTCTCAGTGTGAAATACTGACTATATCATGCCACAAAGAGAAAAATGACCATATTTATTAAGTCTACTGATGTACTGATACTGATATATGATTAGCTTTATTACTAGCAAGAAGACACTATGACTATAAAACTCATACCTGCAGATTTTGGGAAGCAGATAAAGAACCCTTAATTTTTGTTGCAAACCATAGGGTCTCTGGAGGAACAAGTGGCAACAGAGAAAATTAACAGACCATTCCAGGAGGTGTCTATCAGGCTATGGCTGCACCACCAGCAGATCTGTAAACCCATCTCCTTATAAAAGTATACCCTGGTTTCACAGACGTGGAGCCTCTTCAGGCGATGCCAACAACATGCAGAATAGGAAGTAGCAACAAGCTCCAAAACAGACTGTATTTCTATTAGACGTAGTAGACTGAGAGATTTCTTATCCTTCCCAATGACTAGTAAATAAAAGGCAATGTAGCCCACTCAAAGTGCATTGCTTTACCTCTCTTTTACTAAGAGACCAACCAAAAGTGGAAGAGTAAGAAGATAAGGACCAACCTAACTGAAACTTTACTTTGCCTATGTTAACTGATAATTTTAGTATGGAGAATACCTATAAGTTTGCATTTATCAAAATTAAAGACTATATAGTCAAGGACACATGCTCTGAAGGCTGTGTTGGGAGCATCTAAATCAGCACAGCAGAGGTTTTCTAAAGGAGACAGGAAATGAGTTTCTCTTTCATATAGAAGAGATTCTTCATAAGCAAAGTAACTGTTCTGAAAAGTACCATAAAATACTTCTGGCTTTTATGTTTGCTGGTTGGTTGGTTTTTTTTTAGTTTGGTTGGTTGGTTGGTTTTGGGTTTTGTGTGCATTTTTTGTTTGTTTGTTTGTTTGTTTGTTTTGTTAGGTTGGTTGATGGTTTGTTGTTGTTTTTGCTTGCTTTGTTTTGTTTTGTTTTGTTTGTTTGTTTGTTTGTTTGTTTATGGAAAAGGAACAGCATTTATCTCTGGAGCTCACAGCCAAAAGATATTTCCAAAGTTTTAATAACTTTGTAACGACTGGCATCTGTGGTTCTAATACCCTGTCTGACAGACTGTGTGAGAAAAGTAAAATTAGGCCTGGGATACACTGGCCTAAGAAATGACACATTGAACATGTTGAAAATAAAATCTCAGACCAACGGATGCCAATGAAAGGCATGTCATTATGTCTGGGATTTTATGGATCTTATCAACTACTTTATCTGCCACCTTGCACCGTGTACCTGCACGTATTGCATGACTGCTGCTTATGGTTATTTGACCCTTCACCTGGCTGTTGCAAGAAAACAGGCTACATATGGCAAGGTTTGATCTAGTTTGATTATTGTACTTTGTGTAAAGGCAGATAAAATTACAACATCTCAAAAATGTTGTGGAAAAATCAATATATCATAAATGTCTTCAGGACCAGTACAGCAAGTTTTCCTGAAGATGACTCTCTTTTTCTTCTCTGTGATTCTTTCATGTTTAAAATAAGTCAAGAAATATTTTAGAAATGGTAATATTTTCAAATACTAGAATATATGTAAAAGTCAAGAAAACTATTTAATTGACATTAAAAAAAAAGTAAATGGAAAAGTAAAATGGAAAATCAAAACCATAGCATTGTTTTTTCCACATTTCAGTTCCCAAATGAATGAAAGAAATTAAAAAGAAATTCAAAGCAAAGAAAAAAAAAAAAGACAATTCCTATTAACATACTGATTCATGATTTTTTTTATTTAGTCTGAGACTAGTCAAAAAACACAGAATCTAGACTTATGGAGAATATAATGCCAGTGGCTCAAATGCCTTCAGAATTCCATTAAGATTTTCAGGGAATACTGTGATATTTTTGGAGACTGACTAAATAAGTGTACTTAATCATCTGGTGTATATATGAAACAGTTTCAAGGTGAATCCTTGCTATTTATTGTGGGGAAAAAAAATATAATAAGAAAAGAAGAAAAGGAAAAGAAAAGGAAAAGAAAAGGAAAAGAAAAGAAAAGGAAAAGAAAAGAAAGGAAAAGAAAGGAAAAGAAAGGAAAAGAAAAGAAAGGAAAGGAAAGGAAAGGAAAGGAAAGGAAAGGAAAGGAAAGGAAAGGAAAGGAAAGGAAAGGAAAGGAAAGGAAAGGAAAGGAAAGGAAAGGAAAGGAAAGGAAAGGAAAGGAAAGGAAAGGAAAGGAAAGGAAAGGAAAGGAAAGGAAAGGAAAGGAAAGGAAAGGAAAGGAAAGGAAAGGAAAGGAAAGGAAAGGAAAGGAAAGGAAAGGAAAGGAAAGGAAAGGAAAGGAAAGGAAAGGAAAGGAAAGGAAAGGAAAGGAAAGGAAAGGAAAGGAAAGGAAAGGAAAGGAAAGGAAAGGAAAGGAAAGGAAAGGAAAGGAAAGGAAAGGAAAGGAAAGGAAAAGGAAAGGAAAGGAAAGGAAAGGAAAGGAAAGGAAAGGAAAGGAAAGGAAAGGAAAGGAAAGGAAAGGAAAAGAAAAAAAAAAGAAAAGAAAAGAAAAAAAAAAGAAAAGAAAAGAAAAGAAAAGAAAAGAAAAGAAAAGAAAAGAAAAGAAAAGAAAAGAAAAGAAAAGAAAAGAAAAGAAAAGAAAAGAAAAGAAAGAAAAGAAAAGAAAAGAAAAAAGAAAAGAAAAGAAAAGAAAAGAAAAGAAAAGAAAAGAAAAGAAAAGAAAAGAAAAGAAAAGAAAAGAAAAGAAAGAAAAGAAAAGAAAAGAAAAGAAAAGAAAAGAAAAGAAAAGAAAAGAAAAGAAAAGAAAAGAAAAGAAAAGAAAAGAAAAGAAAAGAAAAGAAAAGAAAAGAAAAGAAAAGAAAAAAAGAGAGCAATACCAATGACTAATTGGTCTTATTCTTGATCAAAACAAGCATTTTGCCCATTAGTTTGTGTTTGTGTATGTGTAAGTTTTCCCTCTACTTCACATTTTATAAGCTATTATTGTTTAATATTGCTTAATTTGGTTAAAACCACCCTTAAAATGGACTGGAAGGTTCAAAGGACATAATATGGACTATAGAAAACATATTTTCATAACATTAATGGTAATTATTTTGCAAACTCTGTTATTGCCTATGCTTATTTGTCTTTCTAGGATTAAGCTAAATGATATAAATGAGTCAAAATCATTCTAACTTCTCATGACTACACTATAGCTCAGTAACACCCTATGTTTTTAAGTGCATTATTTGAAAAGAATTGCTCTGAGGATCCATACCTTCAAATAACCTGAACAATGTAATAAGCACCTACAGATAACTCAAGCAAAGTCAAATGTAGAAAGGATCTATTATGGAAGAGGCGGAAGATTTTTCAGGAAAAAAAAAAAAAAAAAAGCCTACGGAAGAGATTCCTACTTTAAAAAATAATAATTTCATATATTTTGTTCTTATACTGAGTCACATGGGTTTTATTGTTACTTCTTGTTGTTGTTGTTTTCCTACCGAGCCTATGCTTATGACACTAGGTTATGACTATAACCTCTGACACTAGCTAGTTCTGCCCTATTCTTTTCACCCCATGTTGGTTCTTGCCCTGAATGTTAGAGAGTTGCAAGTGGCTGCTGATCCCATCTTGTCTGGATCAAGTTGCCCAATTCATCACCACTGAAAGTGTCCAGCTCACTCCCACCCCAGCCCTCCTGATACAGAAGGAAGCCCATCCCTGACAGCGGGATCAGAGCAATGTGTTTAGTTTATTGCCCTGCTCGACCTTGGTGGTGAAGCAAAGGGTTGCCCCCAAGGTATCTGCCAATGTCCACTGAGCTGGATGAGGACCAGTTACGATCTCCTGTGTTTCTTGGCTCTTCCTTTGTATCTTCACGCTTGTATCTACCTCTTTCACCATTCCAATCACTTCCCAAAAAAGCAACCTGTGCTGAATTACTTTTCCCCGTTGTTTGTGTTCCATCTCTAACCAAATTTATATTTCTGATATCACTGGCAGTGTAATTTTGACATTGTATGATATTGTTGACATGGTTTCCTGTGTGCAAAGTATGACACCTAGGCATGCCTGTAAGGAATAGCAAGTTGCAAGGTCTCCATGGTTTCCCATTCTAGTCATCTGTGGAATCTGAATGCTTACCCAAATCCCCCTTGCTTTCCTGTGACATCCATATCTCCTTCTCAATAATTTCTGTAACCGTTATCCACTCTTCACATTGTCATTTGTGTTATTTGCTATTTCTTATGTCAAACACAGTTTTCCATGTCCTGTTCAGTTAGCTTAATGCTAGCTGGCCAGGACTCCCATAACAGTTGATCCCATAGGTAGAGAGCACAGGCCTGAGCCAGAGAGGAATCTGAAGAGTCAGACTAGTAATTTGAAGAGTCAGCTAGATTTTGACACCCTATGAAAAAACAATTAGGAAACACACAGCCAGGCCTTTAAATTAGTGATTTCTTTAGTTGTTGCGAAAATGTGCAAAAACATTTGGTATTTGTTTCCTAAATACTAAAGTCTTCATGCCCCAGTATTTTATGTTGTCACAGACAGTTGAGAGAACATTGAAATGTTAATTATTAATTTAGTCTTGATCATATAGTGTCCTAACTAATTGAAATGATCATTTAAAGTAACTGAAGAGAAATCAAATAGTGACAGGTAGGTACCCAACCAGAATCCAAAACTGGAAAACGAAGTAAGCAGTTGTGTGTGGGAATCATTAGTCACCATTGTGGCTAAACACTGTTTACATATATTCCACTGTCTTGACAGGACTTGGTTTCAGATAGCTTTTTTTCACTGATCCAGTGATCTATCTGAAGGGTTGTCTTTCCAGAAGGGACAGTCAATCCAGATGTTATATCACCTTTGTAACATAACATTTTGAGTACATACTAATCAACCAGCTCATCTGGTGGTTCACTGACTACTTCCTGTTTCTCAAATGATTTCCGTTCCTTGGTCAGTTCATCTGGAAAATATAAACAACTTCTATCTAATTTGAAAAGCTGTTCAATGATGCTTACAAACTGTGTTGGAAGTGTAAACGGCTATTCATGAATTAATTTAGGAAAAAAAAAAAAAAGTTTTCCTACCTTAATTCCACTTTGATGAATTGCCAAAAGTTTTTTTCTCCTACTTTTCATCTTGAAGTATTATGGTTGAGGATATTAACCAACTGAATATCAACATCTCAATGCCATCCTTCATTGGTTTGAATCACATTTTTTAAGAAATTAATTTGTTGTCTCTGTCCTGTGATTCAGAGGTGGTGTTTTCTCTTGTTGCCTTATCACCTTCAATCCCTATTCCTGCATTGCTGTTGGGAATTATCTTCCTCATAGATTCTGTCCTGTCATTGTGTAACATCTGCTTTCATCCTGTCTAGAATCCAAAAGAATATTCTATTTCCAGTTAAAATATTTCTTTTATACAGGTATTTTACTCAGGTATTCCACTCAAAGTATTTTTTTCAGATAATGTCAAATAAAAAATCATTTCATTTCAATGGGAAAATAATTATTTTAAATATGGCAGCTTGTCAAAATTCTATCCCAAGGAATATTACCAAATAACCTGCTAAGGAGCACTCAAAAGAGGAAAATATATTTTACTGGGAGGATGAACTATTTTTCTACTTACAGACTGTTGCATTCCAAATGGAATATTATGGAAGCTTACAATTGTTTTATGCTTTTTTTAGGAATTTAAACTCCTGTGTTACTAATCTGAAAGTCTAAGCTAAATGAACTGGATAGATTTGTGTTTTCAGTTGTCTCATGTTTTTGCCTGAAGAATAAATGTTTACTGCAGTATCCTTCAATCCTATATCTTATGCTCCAAAGTTAATAAATCACTTGAAATTTGGAGTGGAATCGTTAGTGTAGTTTTATATATATTTAAGTAGCAACACCTTATTCCCTCAGTGCAGCTTGTGATAATTCCTTTCATCAGCTCCTGAAACTCTTGCTAACTCACAATTGTTTCTGTAAAAAACTGATGAAGGTGTGAAAAAGGAACGCATCACCTGACCTAACATCACCCAGAGATGAGAGAAGACATTCTTCCTCTAATTAAATGTATCCTCAGCCCATATGATGTAAACCAATTAATTTTTTTTTTTCTCACTGACCATTTCCACACATTTTGCATATTAAGGAGGCTTTGACATCCCCGACTAATTAATTTTTCTGTTTTTCCCCCAAAGCTCATTTTTATTTCATCTTGCTATTGACCTCCACTTCTGATCATCATGACCCTGGTGTCTTTATTCAGAATTAGTACTGAAAAAAAGAGGACAAAGTAGAAAAAAGGGCTCAACAGGAAGACTAATTATTTAATATAATTGTACAATATCTAAACATATTATACAACTGTTTTGCATTAATTAAATTCTTCAGCAAGTGAAGAACCTATTTGTGTCAGGTCCAACACTTCTGTTACTGGATCTAAAGGTACAAAATACAAATCAAGGTACTTTAAGGACTGTTTTCATTTAAATGTGTGTGTACATAAGGTTTCTAGATAACTCAGCCTAAAAAATAAAAAATAAAATATAAAATAAGCAGCTAAAATTAATTTGCATAAGTAAAACTGCATCCAGTTGCACCATGTATGAATATACATCCACTATCTACAAAATTATCTCTTATATTAAAAACATAAATTATTTAAGCTGGGAAATAAGTTATCTGATATTTTATATACTCAATTATAATGCTGTTTGTGGCTACAATTCCCAGTTACAAATGAATAGAGATAATGCATGTACTTCTCTCCATTGGGGTTTAGAAGCACATAGCAGCAGCAGCAGCAGCAGCAGCAGCAGCAGCAGTAGTAGTAGTAGTAGTAGTCGTAGCAGCAGAAGCAGCAATAGCAGTAGTAATAAAAATAATTTTTAAAAAAGAGCCATTCTGGCTCTAGAGTGATCTGAAATTTATCAGAGTCTTCACTCTGTGTTTTATCACTTTCATTCCCTGTGTGTGGATTTTCATTTTTGTTTTTGTATTCTAGTGCATGGTCTCCTGCTGGTGGGTCATGCTATCTTCTCTGTTGGTTTATTTATCACATGTAATCAGAGATGGTAGCAGGTCTTCTTTCCTTTGATAGTCTATATTCAAGAACAAAAGTGCCTTCTCTGAACCAAGACATTGTTTTTTTAAATAGGGTGAACAAACTGTAAGCTGGGAAAACAACAACAACAACAACAAAAGGCATTTCAAAACAACCAACAGTGTAAACATATGTCTATTTTACATAAAATCTTCTAGAAGATGTTACAGTCTGCTCAGCAGGCCTGTTTTGTTCAGACACCCTCAGGAGATCATTGAACATCAGTCTGGTTTCCTGCTACTGAATAGCCATAACTGAACTCTTGAGACCGTGATCTTTTTAAAACCACTATAGCCCAGTAGATTTCTTTGCTTCCAGCTCTAGCTTTTCCAAACATTTGCTCTCAGCAACCCTCAAGCATTTGGAGAAAAGTAGCTTAAAATGAGTTTTGAGCCCCTCTGTTTTATTTTGATCTTTCTTTCCCTTGTTACTCATATAGGAAAAAATTAAAACACTGCTATAGATGAGCATACCGATGACCTCACTGAGATTAGTCCTAAATGTTGTCCAAGCCCTTAAGCAGCTTCTGTGCTCTTTTATACATTTGCTTATTTTAAAAATGGAAAAGATATTTATGACCTCTATTACTACTACTAATAATAATAAAATCAGTAATTTATTACTGAGATCTAGACCCAAAAAATAGCCTAGGTGTTCCACTGCTATTTCAGCTGTGTTAGAGAAGTACCGAGGGACTGCAGAGATTTCAGACAGCCTTTGGCTGTCTAACATTTGATTGCTGTGTTTATGCTCCCATTATACTAGTAGAAACCAAGCCAAGGTTTTTCTGTAGGGTCTAGAGAAAATTTTACCTGATTTGTGCATACATGGGCCCAGCTCTCACCTTGGAGATGGTGAGTTTCAGCCCCATCAGAATTTGGAAGTCCATGGAAAAATCTTTCAGAGTCCCATTTACCCCCTGAACAGTGCAAGGACATCACATATTCCAGTATTGAGCCTGGTACCACAACTCATAGGAACAGGGAATATGCTCCCAAACATAGAACCTGTGCTGTAACCTTCAGTGGGGAAGATTATCTCCACACTCATGGAGGCAGGCATATAGCAGCATGGGCTGAGCATGAAGAGCAGCATGTAGGAGAAAGCAAGAAGACCACGGCACCACAGCTGGTCTGTGATCACATTCCGAGGTGAGTGATAAGGATTCATTGTATAACTCTGATGCAACTATACTTTTTGCACTGAATACATTTTGTGAGGCACAGCAAATTTAGTAAATACGTGCAGGAGTTATGGTGTGTCTATGCACCTGCACAGTAGCCCTGATGGGATCTTCCTGGCTATTCCCAGACTCAGAAAAACAGCCATGTAGGCAGTTATGGCTTAGTGACAAGGGGAGTCTATGTCATAACAGTTTTTCAGACATAAAACAATTAAATATTATCACCTCTTAGTGTTGATTTGATAATGAAACACATATTGTGCTTTTATCTGGTACATTGTTGCTCTCTTAAATCTCAATTGTATTGTATGTGCATGCACACACACACATGCCCACGTCTACCTCAAAATTTTCTGTTGAGATCCCCACAAACTAAAAAATCATTATAGCTCCTGCAAGGCAGACATATCAGACAGCCTAGTGTATATTAAGCTGCACAAAATGCCTGTGTTAAGTAAACAGATTCTCACCTGTATTGTTAATCTGAGGAATCATCTCTGAGATCATACTATATTACTCATATTTATAAGAGACCGCAGCTAACACAGTGTTCAGAAGGAGACACTAATACTGTAGATAAAGTTAAAATACCACTCCTAAAGGGAGGCCAAGTTTAATTTATGTCCTTGCATAAAATCCTCTAGGCATTCAAGTTGCCAAGCGGGCGTCTGTGAAACTACCTGCATCCTTCATAATACATGTTGTTCTTGTAAATATTTTTCAGCCACAGATTTTATCATCCATAATTTTATTTCTTCTACAATATAAAGATACTAATTAGATTTCACAATAACTATTTTAAAAATGAAAATATTTTTCTCCATGACATAATTACATGAGAAGTCTATCAGATAGCCAGTCCACTATGCATTAATATTTATTGCATTTCATATATTTTTGCTAGCTATTCTTTATAACTAACACAGATGGACAAATTATTTTATCAGCTTATCAGGTAGAACATAATTAAAAGCCTTATAGAAGTTTTATCAACTAACATTTTCAACATGACCTTTTCCACAAAACTATAGAAATTAAATCAACATTCTACTATTACTTAGTGAATCTTCTATAAAGTCTCCTTTTTTTTTTTTTTTTTTTTTTAAGATGTGACTATAAGGTCAAATAAACCAGCTTCCAATCACACAGCTCAACTTCTGTAACCTCTTTTTTATATTACCACAACATTAACATTCTTTTATTTTTCTGAAATATCTCAGCACTTCAAGAATTATTAGCAATTATGATAGAAGACCAGAGTTCCCCTCAGTTAACTCTTTTAATGTTTCTTTTAGTGCAAATCACTATGCTGGCTGAAAAATATTTATGTCCTTAACAGATGTTGATTTATACATCTTTTGGTTGCTAATAGAGCAGAAAGTAGTTCATCGTCTTCTTGTAATATTTCCATGCAAACAGAAAATAAGAAAGAAAAAAAAAAAAAAACTTTTGCCTTTCTATGTTGCTAATGATGTTATACTTCCACCTGGAAATGGATATTCATTGTTTCTATGACATCTTTAACTCCTGAAGTACTTCTAAAATCCTTCCCAAGGTGCATCTTAACCATGACAGGGTTCTTTTGTTTTGTTTTGTTTTTATGGTTTTGAATAACTTTGTTTTCTTCTAGTAAAAGAAGGACTAGTGCATTATCTTCCTGAAGGATACTCATTAAACATTATTTCATTTCCATTTCATTCAGTCCAGCTTTGACCCAGGAGGTTTTGTTTCTAGTGACTGCAATCTACCATGTTCCCTCTCTCAGGCACTGTGGCAAAAAAAAAAAAAAACAAACCAAACCTCTTTCTGGTCATTCAGCTGCATGGACTTAATCAATTGGTTCAGCAAAACAAGAAAATACACTATAAGATATATTACATAGAAAAGTGTAGCCATACTTGAAAACCTAATTTATAACCTCCATGTGTCAACACAGAATGATAGAATCATAGAATGTTAAGGTCAAACAGGCACCAAACTGTTATGATTTACATTGACATAAAAATATTCTTATTTTATATATCCTAACACGCTATAATTTATACATTTCTAACACGAAAATAAAAATAGAATTTTGTACGAAGTACATTTTCCTTCCAAGTTGAAAAACTGCAGCAGAAGATTCAGGATGTACAATTTCATCTTGGCCAGGTTATTTTGTTTTTCCCTTTTAACAATCTAAAACTTTGTATACTGCAAATAATAGCAGAGTATTTTGCATTGCTGTCTCAGGTAAGGTGATGCATTGGTTAATTAAGACTTTGCAGTCGGGCAACAACAGTTGAGCTCATGAGATTACCATATAAATACAATTTATGTGAGTTCAGTGACTCTTTGCAGTATAATTTTCAAGCCTACCTATGACACCTACCAGCTGCTATTCTCAGAATGTATCAACATTTAAATGTAAGATCACTGAGAGTTAGAATTGTAGCCCTGCTTTTATGCACATCTTATTTAGCTCCTTATGACTGTTGTGTGTTCCAACATAATCTGAGCGAATTATTTTTCAGTGACCTTTGTCAGCTTGTTCTGACTGAAACTGTGCCCCCTGGGAGAGATCAACCAAGTCACTGAATGTCCCCCAGTCAGTCTGATAAAAAGCTATTTGATAAGCACTGAAACAATTTTTCTTCAATGCCTCTAAGGCCAGGAATGGGGGGGGGGGGGGGGGGGGGGGGGGCAGGGGGTGAAGAACTACTGAAATGCAGAATTAGCAGCTATGTACAATTCCCGTCAAGATGGGTAAAGGAAGACATTGATTGAGAAATGTCTCCGGCTCATTAACATTGTTTGTCTTTGAGAAAGTTCTTGTCGGTCTGACAGATGAAGAGACATTGCTGAATGAAGAGAAATGAAGATAACTGTGGTAAAAATAGAAAAAATAATGAAAAGCATGCTGTTAAAACTAATTACATTAGGACTGATATCGCTTGGAAGAATATTACCTCATCTCCCAAAAATTCATGATTGCTCATACACCATGAGCTTCCTATGGCTTCAGGCATTAATGAATATTGCACATATACATGATTTCAGTATTCAATACTTTGGTAAACAAAACAGATTAGCAGCTTCTAGGTTGGAGAACTTGTTCTCCTCATGAGTGATGCTATGCAGCCTCTAAAACAAAATATCCATTAGATCTATTTTCAGTGAGTTTGCACTTATGCTTTTTGTTTTTTACAGAACCAAGCCTAGTTAGAAAAGAATATTCATTCCCTGAATTTGTTTGTCTCCGGGGACTGTGGCTATATAACCAATACAAAATGGATAAACAAGACCAATAGCATTGCCCATTATAAAACTGACCATAGTTATAGCCTGTTTGCTTTTGCTTATTGCTTAGCCAAATTTCAATTTACTAGACTGTAATTTCATATGCAAAATTAAATAAGGTTATTTCTGTTGGAATTTTTTGTCATACTTGGAAGTAGCCATTATGTTAAAATTATTTCCAACATCAAGTCTGGGGGAAAGGTGCTTTTCTGTCCTTAATAGGAAATCTTGTGACTTTTTAAAGTTCACTGGGTAATCCACTCCTCCGAAAGAAGATTTTGATTCACAGCAGGTGTTTTTGTCAGGGATATTTAGCCTTTTGATACCCTTGGACAAGCATGCCCAAATTAGGCCTGCCCATAAATGTCTGAATAAACACTTCCCTGAATAATGAGTTTTGCTCCTGCCTCTGCTGTCCCATTTAGACCAAACTATTCACTTTTTAACACTAAGGGAATCACTTACCTTACTTAAAACCACAGTTGCACACTGTTAGCTGTGATGCTGTTTTATCTTGCCTCCCTTGCCACCACTGTGTATGGCCACTTTTTTCCATCCATGCCTTCTTGTTGCCACTCCACCAGTTGTGTAAGTTGACACAAGTTAAAAGAGAGAAAGAGAAAGAGAGAGAGAGAAAGATAAAGCATAGTATTCCTGATGGAAAATGAGGACAAAAATAATAGACAACATATTTGTGCATTGGAAAATAGCCTACAAATCTATAAGTAAGTATTATATCATCTTGCACATGTGCAAGGTGGAAGAAGAGTATCAGTTAAAATAACCCAGCCTAATTTCATTCTTTCATGATATTTTTTGAATCTCTGTTATATTGTCATTGTGAGCACAAGGTGTAGAATCTTTCCTGATTTGTACTGATGTTGTACAAAAGTCATTAACTCTTCCTCTCTATTAAATATTCGTACACAGAGGTGAACAGAGCAAAACATGTCCTGATAGCTATATAATGCTTTATCATATAAATCAATGTATTATAAGTATATGTACATGTATTTGTAGTTGTGTCCATATGTTGTGATGATTACAGTGCATTACTTGCTTGTATTATGATAGCCGATAGTTTTCCCTCAGCTCTGGATCATTATCTACTATCCAGACTACGGACAGTATCAAAAGTCCATGGCCTATCTGGGTTTTATGGCTGGTAAGAATCCAAACACATCCTAAATACACTGTTCTTCCCATGCAACATGAAAGGATGCCTGACTGTAATTATCTCTAAGGAATCATCAAGATACAATTTAAAAATACTAAATCATAAATAATAAATGACTCACATTTGTTGGTAAGTTAAGAGTTCAGGCAGACACAGGTTCATGAACAATAAGTGAAATTTGGCAGTCAGATGCAGATATCCACGTCTAATAATAATAATAATAATAATAATAATAAACATTATTTTCCTAGAAATATAAAGCATAACAAAGATAATCAATGTTTAAACAAAAACAGTCCACATAATATCTAGGGCTCAAAGACTGCGAGAAGAAAACATGAAAGTATCATTCTCCAAGTACTTGCCTGCACTGCAAATTAGAAATGCATGCATTTTCTGCAGCCAGAAAACAGTTTAATTATCAGAGCTGAAAAGAAAATCTCCCATTGGCACAGATTGGCTTTGAAGTATTATCACAGAAGTGAGGATTTTGAAAATACCCTTGACCAGTTTTGTTGAAACTATATCATACTTCTATTTATGTCAGCCTTAACCATGTATCATGTCACTCCTTTTCATAACATTACAGAACCTGATCACAGTTCCAGAGTATTAAACTAACCATGCATATTTTATGCAAACATTAACCTTTAGTGTTAATCCAACAGCATTAAACCAAACCTATAATGAACCATAAAGGTGGTTTATAACATACTGTGGTTGCTTTTTATGAGTATTTTCATTTCTCTCACCAAAGTGTTTTAAACCTTAGAAAGAAATAGTACCCAGATTTTTACAGTGGAACTTTACGTAAATAACACATGGCCCCTTTTCTGAAACAACTAAGTTATTATTTTACCTGTAAACAAAATAGATAAACTTTCAGAGCAATTAATTCCAAAAACTTTAGTACCTCATAAAAATGAACATTATTAAGCTCCTTCCTGTGAGCTTTTTACATGGGCAAATTTCTTGTTTAATTGAATGTTTAATTGGTTTTGTTGCTGATCACTCTAATACAAAAAAAAAAAAAGTCATTTCTGTACAGAACCTTTCATGTTGCACATCCCAAGACACTTCACAAGATGTGCACATTTCATATAAATTATGAAAGATAAATTAGATGCATAAAACAGAAAGCCAACATGTAGCTAAACTAAAAATGTTATGGAATGTTGCAGCAATACAGTGGGACTGATAAAAACATAGGAGTTGTAGTTGTATAGGGATCAAAATAATACTGAGATGTTTATATCACTGTTCAGCACCTAACCTCTATATCTTTTGACCTTCGGCCTATTTTGGAAAACAGCTAATATATAAATCATATTCTTGTGATAATTACATTAAAAACAGGAACATAACTGTAAACAATAACATCAATAGAAATGCCACAGTAATATTAATATTTCATCTCATTGTGCTTAGGCATAACATGGCTTTCAGCACTGCAATGTTGCGAAGAGCTCACAATCATTTGCAAAAAATTTTATTCCCCTGAGAATAATTATGCCCAACTTACTAAATGGAGAAAGAAATATTTTCCTAATTTTTTTTCATAATCAGAAATTTTAGAACTTAAGAATTTCAGCCCCAGAATAGTTCAACCTTCATTTGTTTCATGAGTTTTCACATTAATAGAAAGCATTCTAGGACAGAATGGTGAGGATGTAAAAGGAGATTTCCTTAAAATATCAAAAGCTGTCATCCAAAAAAATTAGCTTAAATTAATTCTCCCTTCCAATCAAACTTCCAGGAAGTGAGGGAAATAATAAATTTATAAATTAATAAATTAATGAATAAATAAATAAATAAATTAAAGCATTGCATCAGCTGGAAGAAGGATCTTCGTACAAGACTGAGGAAGCAAGGAAAGAACAAAGGAGATAAGTTCATTTTTCATGGGTTCTTTCTTGTTCTGGGGGCCCCAGAGCTGAATGCAGTACTCCAGGTGCGGTCTCACAAGAGTGGAACGGAGTGGGAGAATCACCTCCCTCAACCTCCTAGCTACACTTCTGATACAGCCCAGGATACAGTTGGCTTTCTAGGCTGCAAGCACACCTTGCCAGCTCGTGTTGAGCCTTTCTACCACCACTACTCCCAAGTCCTTTTAAAATTCATTATTAAATATTACATATATTAGATTTATTTTCCTGTGAAATACACTAATCTATTCTAAACATCACTTAAAATAATAGTCATTAAAGTTTTGTATTCATTAATTTATAAAGACAGCAACAGTTAATCTAATGATCTAGAAAACTAGAAGCAGCAATTAAGAATCCGGTGAATTTGTGTAAGTTGGTGATCCTACAGATAAACACATTTAATGTAACTATATGAATTAAGAATAGACTCTGTATCTTGGCAGATTCTGCCTTTGGACTGCTGAGCATGTGATGTTTGGGCCACAGAAGGCAAAACAAATAATCATGGCAATAACAATCTCTCCACAGGAAGTAATGAAGGTCTCAGTCAGGGCTTTCTAGAGAAGCACAAAAGCACAAAGTCAAGGTGCAAGCAGGATTCTCAAGCACAAAAGAACTGTATAGGCTGAAAGAAGTTCACCTTGTGTCCCTTTACATGAAGACAGGAATTTTGTTCATTCTGAGACATGAACACTTTTGAGGATATTTGATATTGGTATGCTTAGGACACTATAACAAATAAAGAACACTTAAAAATGTAAAAGCTCATAAAAGGAAAGAGATTTAACTCTGTAAACTTGACAAAATCATAATCAGAGGGAGGGTGGAGGGAGGATTTCCTTTAGCTGTAAACATTTTGTTTCCCTCTACCTTCAGTGGAGTCTAAATATGAGTCACTTTATCTTAAAGTTTAAAATCAGTGTTTTGTATTTAATTTCAACCCAGGAAATTCCTATTTCTCTCAATTGGTTCTAGAAATTGTCACTGTAAATCTTTAAAGAATGGTGAAATGAGGACCACATATAACTCTTATACACATATATATAAGAAAACTGAAGAATTGGAACTACAATTAATGCTCTAAAGCTGTGATGTCTTATCAAATATGGCTTCATTAACATTAATATCTACGTCTTTCTGTAACACTTAATAACCTGTGTCTTGCCCTTATACATTTTTTTTTAGATGTTGCTAAAATGGCATTAACCCAAATTAAAATTTGAGAATTTGTATATTCATTGAAAACACTGATCTCTATGAACACTGCATGTTACTTTTCAACCCTCAGCATCTGAACATTTGAACGGCAATTACACACAGGAATATGGGGATTTTAATACCAGAACAGACTACTAATCAGCTTTTACTTTGGGACCTGAATAATTTTCTTAGCTGGTTTTATTTCATTCAGAAATCAGCAGTGTGTATGAGAAGTCCAAACAAATGAATCATCACTTTTTAAATGATTTCTCAATATTGTAATCTGCTGGCTCACTCATTTTTTCCGTTTATTTTTCAGTCCTCTTAAATTTAGCTAATTGATGGGTACCATCCATTACAATTCCACAATCTCCTCTTGGAAATCTCTGATAACTAAATTAAATAGTAGCTTGCCTTCTATGTAAGTAAAGCTTCTTTTGCTTCCCATCTGTATGACTCCAAGACTGCAGTACTGATAAAAGGGCCTGTCACGCTGGATGCCATGTGGATAAAGGACAAAGGGATGACTCTTGCTAATAGACTTTCAAAACTTAATATAAGACAAAGAAAATGAGTATTAGTAAGAGCAAAATGTAAGGATAAAAAAATAACCAAGGGATTGGCAGTGGTCATGACATACCAGACCCCAGAGAGCTGCTGAGTAGCATCTTGACATAAGTATGTTTTATGAATGGTTTTGCAGGACAATGAAGACTCAGTTTTGTAGGTGGTAAAGGGAAGCTTTTCCCAAGAATGAAGAGAGAATGATGATGAACAACACAAAAAGGTAGAGAAGATTATTTTGAAGATCAATCACAGTTGTTGAAGGAAATTGGCATGAAAGTTCATCAAATGACTGAGAAATGATGGGTGGAACAGGCCATGAAATACGGTGACATGCTTAATGAGACAGAGAGTTGAGCCAATGGAAGGAGGAAATGGGCTACAGGAACAATATTCTCAGCACAACTCTGAACTACTGGACAAGTCTAAACTAGTTAATCTCCAAAGGGAGAGGCATCAGATCACTATAGGAGAGGATAAAAGCTAGATGGGAATCCTTTATCTTGAACCTTTCCTCAGGTGCTATGAGGAAGGAATTGGCAAGCTAGAGACAAAACATGAAAAATGAAACAAGCAAAGTGGTGCTTCATGATGTAAATGTGAGTGACCACCAGGATGGTGATGCTGTCCACAGTGACTGATGAAGTATGCAATAGAGAGAAAACTGAAAGTAATCTTTAGGTAAGGACAGTAAGGCCTGTACTTAACTATACTGAATATGATCTAAGGGCAAGATATTTCCATGAATGATCAGAGAAAAGAAGACAGTTTAAAAGAAAAAAAAAAAAAAAAGTTGGACTGAGAGAGAGTTGTAGGTCAGTGGATCTTAGCTTGGAGATGGCAGCTGAATACTAATTAATACTTTCTGTCTTTCCATCTTTTAATCAGTCTTTAGCTCACAAGAAAATTTTACCTTTCATCTCTTTGCTACTCTTTCTCTTTAAAGCTTCCAGTCTGGATTTTATTTGAATATCTAAATAAATTAATCTACATCACGTACAAAGAGGTCTTTGCTATACAGAAGGAATAGTCTTAAAGTATGTTGAGAAACACTCATTCAGCCCAGCTTATGGTACAGTGTTGCTTGCGCATCTCACAAAAATTAGCTGAGGCAGACCAAATGTATAAGAGGAATAGCTATCCAACTGCTCATGAATGATATGCAGATCTGGAATTAACTGCAGAAATTATTCAGAAAATAATTTTGAATAATAATAAATGAAAGAAAAGAGTAAACTGTTTGCAGACAATTTGAAAAAGGAGAGGCGAACAAAATTTACTGAATGAATTATTCATCCTGTTCTGGCAGGTAGGGTCTACATTAACCCCTTCCCCCCTTCCATTTTTCATTATACACCCTTATTTTCTGGGGTTTTAAAGATGTAAAGGTTGAATTATATTTGTTCAATTCATACTTATAGGAGAAGCTTTAGCAATAAGCAGTTCATGGTTCTTCCTTGTAGTGTAAGGGACCATGACTGGCAGAGAAGCCACATTCCCGGCTCAGGTAAAAATTGTTTGAGCTGCTGGATTTTTGTGTAAGTACTGTCTTTCTCATCCCAAAGCTGATAGGATGGATCTGCAGATAGGAGGACCAACCATGTCTCCTGGAAACATAATGTATTTTAAAGAAATTACAGAAAGAAAACCTTAATTTCTACTCTTTTAGACTAATCTCAGACAGGTAATTAGGCTTCAAAATTATGTGGCTTTTTTCTCTCTCTCTCTCTTTTTTTTTTTCCCCTCAAAGGTTAAAATGGTTGGATCTTTTATCAAAAAAAAAAAAAAAAAAAGTGCTGTTATTATCATGAGTATCTTTGTATCTACTGTCCTAAAATGTGCCTTGACACTACTTTATCTTATTGAGTGTGGGAAAGATTGATGACATAAGACATAACCCTAAGCTCTTCTGAAACTTTGAAACTATTGTTAATAAGTCTATTCTTCTTCCAGATCTATTTTGTTCCTCTGCTTTCCTAATTGAGAGCCACTTTTCAGCAAACTAATAAAAACATAAATTCTATTGTTTAGAGTGTATGTTCTGATGTGTTGATGAATTATCTAACATTATCTACCCAGAGGGGTGAAAATGGTTAAGCCTGAAGTGGCAGCACTTTCTTTTTCATTGATTATTTTCTCTTCTTTAACTGAAGTTCTGTAGCAAGTTGTCCATTTCCTCGGTTTATCTGTTCAAATTGTATTTGGATTCTGTTTCTTCTTCCCATACAAGTAAAATGATCGGATATATTCTTTGCAAGAACACATTTGAAATTTAACTGCCAAGCAACCATAAGTTTCTATAAAATCTAAAAGGTCATTTTTGATTGAAAGCAGCCCTGAGGAGAAGGACATGGAGGGGCTGATGACAAGTTCGATGAGAGCTGGCAGTGTATGCTTGCAGACCAGAAAGCCAACTGGATCCTGGACTACATCAAAAGCACCATGACCAGCAAGGTGAGAGAGGGGATTCTCCCCCTCTGCTCTGCTCTCGTGAGACCCCACCTGGAGGCCTGTGTTCAGCTCCGGGGCCCCCAGCACAAGAAGGACATGGACATATTAGAATGAGCTCAGAGAAGGGCCACGAGGATGATCAGAGGACTGCAGTACCTCTCCTATGAAGACAGGCTGAGGGAGTTGGGGTTGTTCAACCTGGAGAAGAGAAGGCTCCAGGAAGATCTTATGGAGGCCTTCCAATACCTAAAGGGGGCCTACAGGAAAGCTGGGGAGGGACTCTTTGTCAGGGAGAGTAGTGACAGGGAACAGAGCGATGGCTTTAAACTAAAAGAGGGTAAGGTCAGATTAGATATAAGGAGGTAATTCTTTCCTGTGAGGGTGGTGAGGCACTGGAATAGGTTGCCCAGAGAAGCTGTGGATGCCCCATCCCTGGGAGTGTTTGAGGCCAGGTTGGATGTGGCTTTGAGGAACCTGGTCTGGTGGGAGGTGTCCCAGGTGGCCCATGGCAGGGGGGTTGGAACTAGATGATCTTTAAGGTCCCTTCCAACCCAAACCATTATTTGATTCTATGGTTTTTATTTTTAATTTTAACAGCGTAAGTAGAAATATTATTTACGTTATAATTGCTATGGTATAGTACAATAACAAGGCTTTGTTGTTGTTCTTCTTCCTCTTTTTTTTTAAGTAATATTCAGAAATTGAATAAATATGAATACAGAAAACTATACTCTGTGATATGAATAGAACTAGATAAACTTCTGGTCTCAGAAGACTCTAGTCTTAATAGATTGTGTTTTATTGTCCACTGTATAAATGAAAGTCAAACCTCGGAAATATTCTCATTTTCCAATATTTCCTATATGAGAAAGAAATCTCATTAGAATTCACACAGCTTGCACTCAGGGATTTAGGGTGCATGGACATGCAAAAGCACAGCAAATGCAAAAACACTGAGAATGTGCAAATTCAATAATAGAATACTATTGTTCTGAAGAAGAAAAAAAAAAAAAAGTAAGATCGTTGGGGGGAACTGTTGCTCCTACAGCAGAGACCACTGTGTCCACTTGATCTAGAATAACACAGTATGGTAGAACCTGCTCTGCTAGAGAAGTAACACACCTGCATCCATGCAAAATTACACCAGCGTTAATAGGCTCTGTATCTCAGCTTCTTAACTGAAGTGTAGCATCACATAAAAACAGCTAGTATGTCTCTGAATCAGATTTGGTGATATACTGGATTCAGAAAAGCTATAGAGGAAGTTAGAGAGGTTCTCCACATCAAAAGTCGAAGTTCATCTGCAACGGAGGTAACCTTTCTGTGAATAATTGATGGTGAACTCTACCTGAATTTAAGGTTGCAATATGAAAGAGTGACATGCTTCATATTAAATAACACAAAACTGATACAAAATTTTATACAGCCTACTATACAAGTCCTGTAGATTTTGGAAAAATTAGCTACCTTCACTTTCTAAAACAGTCAGAGAGGCCTTGCAAACAGTGAACCATGATGAACCTCACTGATGTTTTCTATCTGCCAAACAGACAATGCTCAGTTTGGGGAAAAGATAATAATTATAAGGATTTTGGAAACAGTTAAACCTGCACTCCAAAACACAATGCTCAGCACAGAGAAATCTGTCCCATGGGTCCTGGGTTCCTTCCACTCCTGGTGTAACTATAATCATAGAATCATTAAGGTTAGAAAAGACCTTCAAGATCATCTGGTCCAACAATAATGTGTCCCAAGAGGTGTGCCTGTGGTCCCACTGCTTCACCATGGACTGTGACTATGACTATGCACACTTACTGCACAAGAGCTGCCTTAATCAGCCTAAAATTCATCCCTCCCACAGCTGTTTATTCCCCTACCACTACAACATCTGCCTTGTGTCAGCAGAAGACAACTGGCAGAAAAAAAGTTCAAAACTGAAAAAAGGGGAAATTTTCGTCTGTCAGATTCCTACTATAAGTCCCCGTGTGTCCACACAAGCACATCCCAATGTGTGATGTAGATTAGGGTCCTAACAACTGTCTGAGATTATAAGGGAAAGGACTAGACTTTCTTAAGCAGACATTGCCACAGAAACAGGTCACATAGTTTTAGCCTCAGAGCAGATCCTTTTTTATCAAGTAAACACTATTTTAGATCTATGAGTGAACTAGTCTTCTTTTCTTGGCAATTAAATCCTGAGGACACCCAAAGAAATCAAAACTGCATATTTATACTATTATTATATACTCATCAGATATCTTAAGACCAGGATCAAACCCTTCTCATTTTTGTGGTGATGTGGCAGACATTATAATGACATAATTAGCAACATACTTCTATAATTTGAGAACCAAAAGTTGAAATGTAAGTTTTAAGGAATGTATCCATAAAGATGAAATACTGCTACTAAAGTCATTTTTTTTTCTTGGCCTCAGGCTTTTCTTACAAAAAAAAACAATAGAGAAAATTTTCTTTTCACGTGATTATAAAAACAACTTCCGTCAGCATCCAAAACAAAATATCTATCTCAATTACCTTTTCTTCTCAGGTTCATACCAAAAAACATTCTCCTTATGTGGTTGGAGTACTTTTGGTCTTCATGAATATTTCTTCTCTTCCACCATGCTCATATAAGGATGCAATCAAAAAATTAGCACTTTGTCTGACTGAATTTGCAGTCAGACCTAAGAGAAGCTGACAGCATACTCAGGGCTCCTAAGCAGCCTTTTAGTTTAGGACAGTGTCTTGTATTGTTTCAGCTGCTTCAAAAGAGAGACTCAGTTCATTTCTCTTTCCTTTAGTCTGAATAGACTAAAACATTGTGCCCATCACTTTCAAGGAGATTTGTTGCAGGTCCCAGTACAACAACATTAATTGCCTACTACAACTCTGTTGTAAATAAGTAAATCACATTCTGAAAAGGCCATAATATGGAAGGATAACATCCTTGTTTTGCCAGTTCATTTTGCAGCTACCAAAATCATGTGTGCATATTTTACAATCCTGCTGTATGCACAGATCCAATTATTTAAATGATGAAGTACCTAACTGTGAACATAAATCACATATTTTAGGGTCTCTGTCTACTAGTGAACCTCAGGCATAGAGAGATGTGAGAAATTTCAAAAGCTGCTTCATTTGTTCCTAAAGATAGCTGGGTGAAACTATTTCAATAGGTTTTTAGTAACACATCTTTTGTGTAATATACTATAGTTCTGATCAAACTGGGTTAAAGTCATTGGCAAAACTCCCATTGATTCAAAAGACAGACAAAGTCATTATAAGAATACAAGCAGTAGGTGAAGAGCAGGAGTATTAACATAATTTGCTTTGTAAGAACTTCTCATCCTTCCTATTAAAAGTTAAAAGCATAAAAAGTTTACATTTCCTTTCCCATACATAATACAGATACCAACACAACAGTACATGGGTTGTACAGCAGCCTCCAGTTATATCTGTGTATGTGAACTTGCTCCTCAGTGGGGAAGATATTAATCTCATTTTCTAAGGAAACATCTCCCCTGACTCTCTTTACTGAAATGAATTGGTCTTTCCATTTTAGCAGTGACCAAAAACGATAACATCTGTCAATCTTCATGAAAATCTCTATGTTTTGGACCCCAAAAACAGTAAACAATTTTCTGAGAAAAGTCACAGCAGGATTCACGGCAGGGTTTGACAGCCACTTGTCTTTCAAGAGATTGCTGCTATTGATGTTAACAGTCTTAATGCTCATGGAATATAAACATCTGTCTCCCATTAAAGAAGACTCAGTCTTCCAGGTTTGTTTCATCAGACAGGCCTCCAGACTGAATTTCTCTATTTGCTTACAGCCTGTCTGCTGTTAAAACAAAATACTGGATCTGCTGATTATTCTTTTCATGTGCCACTTTCTTCTAAATTATGTGATAATCCAAAGAGATAAAAATGCATACATGCTTCTTATTGATTTCATCTTTCAAATTATTATAAAGTGTGAATTATAACATTATTATCTTCTAAATAACAAAGTACTAGCAAGCCATTAATTATCTACTACAACTCAATGCATCATTAAAATGATCCATTTTAATGACATGATACAGTGCAATTATTATTATTTTGTTATTATTATTATTGTATAAGCCTACATTAAACCCTGGGTCTGAACAAACTTCAGATCATTCTATCCCTTCAGTGTTAAATTTTGTTATTTTTTTTTCCCTTACAGTTTTAAATTTCCTATCCTTATTTGCATATTAACACACCAAATATTGTTTATTTTCTTACAATTTTTATAGAACTAGATTATATACAGGATTTAGACAGCCTAGTGTTCCAGATCCTGTGCATTATGCCTTTCTAAGTGACTTACAAGATGATGAGCAATTCTCATCAAATGTATGTGATATTTTAGAGCTTAATTTGGTGATACAGCTTCAAAAACTTAAGCATGGTAAATGATACCTGATTACCTAGTCTTCATTCTGACAGAAAGCTTAAAAAATAAAAAAATAATAAAAAAAATACTAAATCTCTACAGTTTGCTCTTATCATAAAGAATACTATTTAATCTCCTTATTTTGACCTTCATAGCAATCAGTGAGCACCAGATGAAGCCCTTCTCCAAAAAGACCTAGATCAGAGCAGAATTATGCTAAACACAAGGTGGGGGGAATGACAAGGCTTGGAAAAAACCAAGCCAAGAAAGTACAAAAAGGTGTTAAAACACAGATAACAACCAAATGATAGAGCAGAGCAAAAGGTGGTCATCATTTGTCATTTCTGTTTTAAAAAGTGACATTTTAAAAGGTGTTGGCATGTCTAGAACAGAGTTTAGAGAGAGAAAAAGAGACACAGCCTGAAGCAATTTGGTGGGCAAGGTTCACTGGAACAGGGGCACTCTGAAAACAGCACGATTGCATGTGAGTCTCCCATGTCTAGGTGAGATTAATTCCCATACTCCATACCCAGCCTTTCTGATTGCATCTGCAGTGGAAAGGGGACATTTTCAGCAGACTGAAAGAAAGAGGGTGGGTGCCTGATTCTAGGTATTCCCACCCCACTGTAGTGGGTAGCCAACTGTAGTTTGTGGTATTTCACAAGCTACATTTATTCATTCTTCCATGGATTTTGTGAAGAAAAAAATGAAAAGTTCTTCACTTCTGTTTTTTTTTTGTTTCTGTTTTTTCTGTTTTTTCTTCACTTCTGTTTTTCTTCTAAACAAATGATTTTGTTCATCCAGCCTTAATAAATAACACCAACAGGAGCAAAAGGTGTGTTAGAAAGAATGAAGCCTGAAACAGGTGACCATTCAACACAGTTGACTGTGTATCAATTTTTTTAATCTTTTTCTAAACTTCTCCTGGGTCAGGTGAATTAGCTCTTAACAGGCACCACTAGTTTAATGAGGTAAAGCTTCACTAGCATTGTAAAAATGTGAATAAAATGCAGTTTAAACAATTAATCATTGACAAAATGAATGAAAGAATGCACCACTTATACAGGGTTCATTCAGTAATTTATCATTAAATATCTAGACTGTCCCCTTCCATTTGAATATACTACCATACTGGCAAAGCAGCAGGCAGGAGTCATTAGATCTTAACACAGTTTTCTAAAGGGAAGCATTTATTTCACTCAAAGCATGTGTTACTACATTTACCATAAGAGGTTTCTGTCTAGTATGTATTTTGAACTAAGCAGCTTTGCAACATCTCATTAATTCAAGCCACATTTTATCTGAGAACCCACTGCATTAGAGAACATGTTTTTTTAAGCCAGTAGAAGGGCAATAAAGATCCATCCAAAGGACTTTACAGAGATTTAGAATGATTATAGGGACAACTTAAATTCAAATACATTGGGAAAATAGCTCTGTGACCTGCAGATTAATCTTAAGGAAGAAGACTCTCTTCATGTTTTACATCATACCAAATGCAGACCTATTGCACTAGAACAAGCTTAAAATCTACATAAAATATGGTGTAGGTCAATATGCCAAATAAATTTTGCATATAAGGGTAGTTATTTTACTGTTTACATCCCTCAAGACAAAAACAAACTAAATAATCAACCAATAAACAGCAACAACAAAAAAAAAAAAAATCAGTTCCTCTGGTTCATAACTTTAGTCATGACCATATGCAGAGCAGTTTAGAAAAAGGATCTAAGGCTCTAGCTCAGAATGATGGGACTTGTGATAAATAACAGAAGCTTATTTCAGCCTGTTTTGGGATTTCCCCCTAGTGACACAGAATGCCCCAAGAATAAAGTAAAAAGTATTAGACCTTTATTGCTGTTACATCCACTGTGTTTAGAAGGTAGAAATTACTCAAATCTCTCTCATTTCCAGGTTAACAGTATAGAGAAGTTTAAGAAATATTTTAATAGAATTAGCTTACATGTCAATGACGTTTTTGATATCTGGGAAAGGTGATGTTTACTAGACTGTCTCAGAGCAGTTGTTTTCTAAGGCTGTTAATTACTGTTTTCACAACAGCATGTTACTACAGCCACATAGATGTTGTCTCCTCCAAATGGCCAATGTGTACAACAAGTACAAGGCAACAAAGGAAGATCTACAAGTGGAGAAGTAGGAGGCATTGTTCTGCTTGCTAGGTATCACACCCAACGCAAGGTTAGAGGATCCTTCAAGGCAAACAAACTCCATTTAGGTCCCAGGACTCGTCCAATACAAATTAAAGACAGTGAAATGGCCTCACATGCTGTCATTGTATCTGACTTATGAATTGCAAAACCTTTTTCTTATCTAATAAACAGAATACTGCTTTTACATCTGACAGAGCTTCAAACATTAATGCACTGCAATCATCAGTCATCATCATCAATCAATCATTTAATTGGTAGACAAGAATTTGGTTAATACTTTTGTAGTTGAGTGATTTTGTTCATTCACAAGTATCCTTGCAATCAAATCTGAGTCATGTTTTGTAATGGCAAGTATGATACTTCTTTTCTGACAGATGTTGTGTATTTTGCATAGAAATAGATTTATTAGTCTGAGAGGGAAGAAAACCCATCCAATGGTTGCATGAAAATCAAAGATGAAACCATGAATTGGTGCTGTCATACATCCACAAGGTTCAGAGGAACAGCTGGAGTTTAGAAGAAAGCTAACCTATGTTCATTAAGAAATTCAGTGAGAAATTAAAGAAAAGTAGATTGAGACTTCTACTCCCTCTTTCTTTACTGCTCTGAGTACACCTGGTTATTGTATTGCTTTGCTTCTAGTAGTGCAGGGGGTAGGCCATAGAATGACTTGTACACATTGAAAAGTTTCTTTTCCTTCTTGGCAGCAGCCGGGACAACAACAAGAGTAGGAGAAAAACAATATTCCTATTTTTTATGTTTTCTACTCTTTACCTGGGGAAAGGCACAACTGCAAGAAAATCTCCATGTGACTCTGCAGCCTTACCTTAAAGGTATTTGGTATAGAGTTGGGCAACTTTTTTGACAAAGAAAAAACACCCCTGGTGAGTGTATAGAAACAGAGTTTGTAACAGTCAAACACCAGCATCCCCACAAGAACTAAGAACTAAAAATCGTAAGAGTCTAGCTTACATCAAATTTAGCTGCTGAGTCTGAGGTCACTGCTTACTTTTCAAGCAAGGAGCATCACAAGATCCTGTCATAGTGGCCAGATCCTGCAGATACCAGGTGAAGGTGAGAACTCTAGCTGGAGGCTGGAGTGAAAAAAAGCACAATAGCAGCTATCTATAAATAAAATAGAGAAAGGATTTGGAACTTGCTGACTTTGAGTCTGTTTTCAGGACTGTTATCCTGCACAAAGATAACAGTTAGGATGTATATTTGTATGCTTCTGGCTGTGCCAAAGGACAAGAAGTGCTGATTTAGCTCTCTGCATGAGGAATGCAGTTTTCAGGCTGGCTCAACTGGGACCAAATATTGAGACTTTGGCATAGCGACCTTCCCTCAGTCAGTGGAGAATGCAGGAGTGAAATGTATGTATAGCAATACCTCAATCACATTATATTCTACTTTGCTAGAAAACTACTATATTTATATGCAACTCTCAGCTGTTCCCCAAAGCAGTTAGTGCCAAATTTTGTACTAAAGTACTAAAGCTCTTTTTAGCCTTGTAAATTTCCTTAGATAGGAAGACGTAAAGATGAAGAAGCAGAACTGATGTTAGAACTTGAAGTCAAATCTGTTTTCTGGGAGAGTGGTTTGGGCCCAGGATACAGATAGTGTTCTAATAGAAGTAGAAGGGAAGGATTGCATTAAATAGTTCTTTGTAGGACACCAAGGAGCTGGAGGTTCCCTCCTGCTCCACAGTCGGTAGGAGTTTCTGCAACAGGAGTTTTATCTTGCACCCCATGCAAGCATATCTTAGCTCACACCTGGGGGTCAAGAAAGGACCAAAAAATCCTGTCAGCGTTGTGCAGAAAGGGGTGAGAGACATTTTAGTTTCTGGAAGACCTCAAAAGATGTAACTGGAATGCATAACAGCATATTTATTGAACCTAAAGATTTATGTACAGAATCTATTTTTCTATTCTTACAGAGTAATATATTCCATATATACCATACATACATATCCATCTATTTTTCTTTCTTAACTATGAGATTAGATGTTTAACTTTATACAACTGTCATAAAATGCTAAGGAATTATGTCCTGCATTTTGCATTTTCTGGCCAAGTAGAAAGAGATATTGGAACAAAAGGTAACTTTTTAATGTTTTTTTTTATGTTATCTGTCCATCTATCTGACTGCCTATCTATCTACTATTTGTGCAAATATTGTTGAACACTGAGTTTTACCTGCAGCTGTGAATGCATCTTCTCCACATAATTATCTAGAGATTTGGTGTAACTTTTGAGAATAAACCTAAACTTGCTCATTATTATTTATTACTATTATTCATACCTTAGTCGTGTTCATCTTCGAAGTTTGCCAAGTTAAAGGGCATCCTCATTTGAGAACAATAACAGAAGATCTGAATATCAGATAATACAAATTGATTTTTGTTTATCTCTAAAAATGACAATAAAATCTACTATAATAAATGGCATAGGTAGACTTGATATTTTAAACTTCAGGTAGTTGCATGATTTTAATCAGCAGCAAGATAACTTCAGACTGCTTCACAGTAATTAAAATGCTGTTATAAGGATAGAGAAGATGAAAACTACTTATTTTCAAAATAATCCTACAGCAACACAAGGAGGAGGATACAGCAGATTTCTAAAGGAAAAAAATTATGTAAAAACTATAGTTTATAAATTATACTTTCTCAAATAATGGCTGAGTATATACTCAGGATTCTGAGTATGTATTAAGGATTCTTCTTTATACCTAGATAAATAAGTTAGGAGAGAGCCAGCAGTTCTAGGAAGAGTGGTGATATGCTTCTTATTACTGGGCTTGCTGCAAGAGGGATTTTGACATGGACTTGGTGTACACAAGCAACTTGTTCATCTGCACTGTCTGGCTTTTATACGGTGTACCGCATCAAGGAGTGCAGGACAGGAGCATTGTAGACCCTGAAGGGGAGTTGTACCAGAAAACGTGCCAGGAAGGATGAAGATCACAATATCCTGGAGAAAGAAGTCCCCTATGACCTAAGGGGTGTGTCTGAGTCTCGAGGAAAGTGAGAAGACAGTGAAAAAGCATGGACCTAACAATGTACTGGTCTTGGCTAGCATTACCTTGCTTTATCTTGTTACAGGTAACTAATAAAAAAATTGCAACAAACCAAATGTTTAGACTATATATTTACTTATGTGTCTCCCCTGCTCTCCGTGAGAAGATTCACTCCTGATTCCATATTAATCTGATGAAAGCATGATATATCACAAAGAACTTGAAAACCTCTCCAGAAATGGTTCATATCCCACTACTCTCAGTATAACAGGAAGTGTTCCCACTTTCTTTTGTTTTTTCAGTTTTTCACTAGAGACAAGAAGCATCCCTCTAACAAGCTGTGGAAGGGAGGAGGAGAGACTTCTGGATCAAAATGCCATCTCGTTACAAGGGCAGGGTTTTAATGTTTGAAGAAAGAAAATGAGAGAGCAATGATGCTCCATTTATGATAAATTTACTTCATTTTAATTTCATGTGCTGAGATTAAAATGCAAGTGAGCCAAAATACTTAGTGCATTTTATTTTCAGTTTGTCAGGCTGAATCCTGTTAGTATGGAGTTATTAAAAGTAACTGAGATGGAAATTCACAACAGAGAATGGGCAGTCATTCTGAGGAAAGAGAATATGATTTGTCATGAAAGAAGTGCTGAGATCAGTTCACAGCTTTCATAACGAAGCTGTCTCTATGTGAATCGGCAAGAGGCACAGGATTGCTCAAGGTGGAGTGACTTCTTAGGGCCAAAGAGGATATCAACATCTTAGTTCTTTTAACAGTCTGAGGTCTTGAAGAAACTAGGATTATGTCATTATACGGGTTACTCATCTGTCCATCCACTTACCCTCAACAGTTTTGAAACTATTAGCTAATTCCATTAAAATTTCATAAAAGTGGAATTTATCATAATAATTTATTTCAAGCTTTATAAATACACCCTGTACCTCACATAAAACCAAATTAAACTTTTTTAATACAGAAGGTCTACAGCAAAATAAAACAGAAGTGTCAAACTCAGAACTAGCCACTGGAGAATAGACATGTTTGAAAGCCCCAGGAATTCAAGCTTCCTCATATTTCTCATACCTCCATATATAAAATATGCATCCTTTCCCATCACCAAAATTAACAAATGTATCCCAACTATCAAAGGTCGTCTTTCATACTCACATAAAACAGTTTTCATGGATTCTGCAGCTTGCCATTTACTTCTGATTCCACTTTGTATTTTGACTGAATCAGGTAAAAAGTTTTCAATGTATAAGTATGTTAAAAAGTCAGTATTAAAAAAAATAAAAAAATTAAAAAAAAAGTTTGAAAAATTATCAGTGGTACTTAATTAAAAATAAACTAAGAAATATACTATTACTTAAGCTCTCAGTTGGACAAAACATCTGCAATTGTACCTTGCTTTAAATCTGACTGTAAATCTTATAAAAGTCCATGGGACATGAACACATTGATTGCATTTGACTTAAATAAGCACACGCTTCAAGTATGAACACATACCTAGCTATGGTTTTAAGCCAATCATAGGCTGTCTGGGGAAACTGGATATTCGTAAGCATCTAAGTTTGTAATAACATCATTCTGAATGTTTACTCAAACTGGCATCAATTTATTTGTGGGCTTTGTATGAGGCAGATAAGCCACTTAGATCCACCAAACTACAGGTGGAGATCTCATCACCAGAGGTCTATTTCATTTCCAGCTAAGTGCTAGACTGTGCTGCCATTCTCATGATTCATAAAACTTTGCTTTTCCTACTTGGGCAGAACAAGCACACACAGAGAATTTTCCAAAAGGAAAATGTAGCTCTTGAAGAGCATATTTTCTGATGTGCTAATATGGTATCCACTGCAACAGGCTAAGGCATGAATCAGAGCTGTTGTAGCATATTGCACTGTACACAGGGCAAATATTTCCTGCCCTAGAGCACCCACAATCCCAGAAGAAGATCAGGCACTGGCTAATCTTGTTTGTCCCACCAGCAGCATAGAGTATTTTTCATACCGTGAAACAAACTGGAGAGTGAGCTAGGAAAAAAATAAATAAGCCTATCATTCCAGAGCAGGAGGCTCTGGGAAAGTGCACCTCTGTCAGTCCCAGAAAGAGGTGTGTATCACCTAGAAGATTATACATTTCCTGCAGCCAATCATATTGTCTGACTGTTATATGTGGACAGCTCAAGAGCCAAATGTGAACCATCTCTGCAATGCAGAATATAAGGGACACTACAGTTGCTGGTTTTGTCCAGAGAGAGGTCCATGTACTCCAGTATCCTGCATCTAACAACGTCCAAAAATGGATGCTTAGGGAGGAATATAAAAATGAGACAGGCAGATGGTAGTGCTTCACGAACATGTTCATCTATTTTCCATTGACTTGTGCTTTGGGGATTTCTTGGGTGTCTACACTGTGGGGTAAGATTCACCTCATCTCTCTGAAGAGGTACCCACCCAAGGTTGTGTTTGCAGTCTGTAGTTTCCCTTATCTATTTTAGACATGTACTTCAGAATGGGATGAACTGAGCCCTAATTGGCCTGTTTCTCTCCATCAATAGTGAAGGGTATGCGGATGATTTACTCAGATGTCATCTAATAACATACCACCGTCCATTGTACTTAGTACTTCTATGGGTATAAGGTTATGTCTTTCTCAATACAGACAATACTATAGTTTCCGCAACTCTGTGGCAAAGAATTTCACAGTTTAATGAAAGACTATAATAAGTGACTTAATTTATCTTGTTTATCAGTTTACCTCAGGCAGAGGAACACAGGATGAAAATAAGATAATATTAACATGATAATGATTTCAGCATAATAATAATCAGTTCATCAAGGGTTGTAGTCATCCTAGAAAAAAAAAAAAAAAAAAACGAAAAAAAAAAAAAGAAATTTCTTGGAACAAGTCAATACCATACCAGCTGAAGAGCCATAAGAGAGATGAAAATGAAAGATAGATGTTAAATGGATGTCAATATCAATGCTAATATCACTAGTTATTATCATATGATTTTTTTTTCATTCCCATCTCAGCAGCAACATTACTTCATAAGGTTTGTCCTTAAATAGAAAATAATAATTTTAAAATAATTTTGTTAATTTCCTTCAATGGCTTTCTTGTTTCTTGTTCCTAGCCTATTTGTTTGGGGCACAAAAATAAATATTTTCTAATATCTTTACAGACTCATTATATATATATATACACACAGTGGACAAAACTTTAAAAAAAAAAAAAAAAAAGAGTAGCAGGGAAATAGGAAAAGTATTTTCGGTATGCTTCCAGGTCATCTTTATTACTGCAGGTAACCTGGTTGACTGGCTATAAAAAGAAGAAAAAGAAATGAGAAGAGTTTAATTATCGTGAATGAGTATGGGCAGCTTGTACTGTGGTGAGGGATTTGTTTAAAAGTTAGCATGTAAGGAGCTGAAATCATGATATAGAAGAATTAAAACCTTTGTGATTTTTTTTGTGTTTTTGTTGTTGTTGCTGTTGTTGTTGTCTTCCCACCTCTGGTTAGAAAAGGGTACTGTTGTTGTGCTGTTTTATTTATTTTCACATATCCTATTCCACATGATTTATTTAGTTCAAATGTTGTAGTTGTCATATTGACCTATACGGTTTCACAGTTGATTCAAACATGGCTGCTGTTTTTTGTGTTCATACTGATATAAATTTTGGTTTGTGACACGGCCAATTTGACAAAATAAATAAATAAATAAAATAATTTAGAATTCAACAAAGATTTGTTTTGTTCTATTTTGCACTGAAAACATTAATCAGTTTTCAGTATAGCTACATAGTTTTACCAATTTGGGTCATAATAAACTAATTTGTTTACTAGATAAACAAAATGTAGAGTGATAATAACACCCTTGCTTTGCAACACACCACCAAACCGGTCATATACGTTAAACACTACTTGCAAAAAGCCTATTTTCCTTGGCTGTTCAGAGTAGCTTTCACATCTCTTGTTTTAATGTGTATTTTTAACTAGCTTTCTGACCTATCACAAGTGTTCACCCACTTCATCATAGCACTAGACTCAGCAGGGATAAATAACAATTATTTGGGAACAATGGGAAATTTTGTATGGTTTGTGTATTGGTTTACTCTTTAATGTCTCTGTATCTGATAGTAAGCTCCTGGATCTGTTGCTAGTAAACCTGTAAGGAAATGCCTGCAAGCAAAGCCTGTCGTTGGAGGTGGTTGGTGTGACTCTGGATTACTGATTTCTGATTTTCTGTCTTAAATATGTGAAACCTCACCTTAAATCTGACTTTTGTTCCCAACATTCCAATGAGTTTTTTCCAAGCCCTCATTACTCAACAACAACAAAGCTTCTCATTTTCAGACTAAGAAAAACAGTTAATTAACACCCTTTTTTATTTTGGCTACATTCTCCGTTACTTTAAGTCTTCATATTTCCTTCTGGGAGAATTCTGATTGGTTTTGCTTTTTGTTCTCTTTTGCTGTGACATTAATGCCTTCTAATCAAGGGAAAGACTGTCCCTTATAATTACACAGAAAGCATTTCTGTGATCAAAAAACATATCTGAAAATCACTGAATGTACTGGACAGATGCTCCTGCAGTGGTGATGCACTGATAAACTGTGATGGGTCCCATTACTGACTAAAAGTGCAGACTCAGGTTGCAATTAAGACACAGATTTAACTGTGCAATGTCTCGATTCCTTGATTCGGTTGCTGACTAGACATAGATATTTACTGGCATCAGAGATGCCCTAGGGAGATGGGAGGTGCCATTACAAATCTCTCCAGTGTGACAGCTGATGAAATAGAGGATGGCGTCTCACATGGGACCAGGCAGTTCCAAGGTTCTAGTCAGTACAGAGCCTAGAGAGCTATCCATTAGAGCAGATAAAAACACATATACATATTAGGATGAGCTAATTGCTTTCTAAGCTCTAGGGTTTGATCCCCATATACAATTTACAGCCAGATGCTTAATCTTAAGCTTAGTCATATTTTCTTAAGAGCTCATCTATGCTGAATTTCAAAGAATCATAGAATGGTTTGGGTTGGAATGGACCTGCTTTGGGTTGGAAGGAATCATCCAGTTCCAACCCCCCTGCCATGGGCCACCTGGGACACCTCCCACCAGACCAGGTTCCTCAAAGCCACATCCAACCTGGCCTCAAACACTCCCAGGGATGGGGCATCCACAGCTTCTCTGGGCAACCTATTCCAGTGCCTCACCACCCTCACAGGAAAGAATTACCTCCTTATATCTAATCTGACCTTACCCTCTTTTAGTTTAAAGCCATCGCTCTGTTCCCTGTCACTACTCTCCCTGACAAAGAGTCCCTCCCCAGCTTTCCTGTAGGCCCCCTTTAGGTATTGGAAGGCCTCCATAAGATCTTCCTGGAGCCTTCTCTTCTCCAGGTTGAACAACCCCAACTCCCTCAGCCTGTCTTCATAGGAGAGGTACTGCAGTCCTCTGATCATCCTCGTGGCCCTTCTCTGAGCTCATTCTAATATGTCCATGTCCTTCTTGTGCTGGGGGCCCCAGAGCTGAATGCAGCACTCCAGGTGGGGTCTCATGAGGGCAGAGCAGAGGGGGAGAATCCCCTCCCTCACCCTGCTGGCCATGGTGCTTTTGGTACAGCCCAGGATCCAGCTGGCTATCTGGTCTGCAGTTGCACATTGCCAGCTCGTGTTGAGCTTCTCATCCACCAACACCCCTAGGTCCTTCTCCTCAGGGCTGCTCCCAATCCGTTCTCTACCCCAGCTTGTATTTGTTCTTGGGATTGTTCCAACCCAGATGCAGGACTTTGCAATTGGCCTTGTTGAACCTCATGAGGTTCACACAGGCCCATCTCTCAAGCCTGTCGAGGTCCCTCTGGATGGCATTCTTCCCCTCCAGATTGTCGACTGCACCACACAGCTTGGTGTCACCAGCAAACTTACTGAGGGTGCATTTGATGTCACTGTCCATGTCACTGTCAAAGATGTTAAACAGTGCTGGTCTCAATACTGACTCCTGAAGAGCACCACTCATTACTGATAGCCACCTGGATATTGAGCCATTGAGTGCAACTATTTGAGTGCAACCATCCAGCCAGTTCCATACCCACTGAGTGGTCCATCCAGTAAATCCATGTCGCTCCAATTTATAGACAAGAATGTCACTAGTTACGGATCAGTTTTATGATCATAAGCTTAATTGCACTGTCTTTTCAAGAGAGTACTTTCCCTGCTTGCAGGGCTTACCAAGGCAACAGTGGTATAAGTAAGCATCCTAAGGGAAGAAGACAAGGCAGGAAGTTTCACCCTTTCTACGGTATATTAACTCCAATCCAAGAATCCACGCACTTGTTTTCCTCTGCAGGTCCCAATTTCTGAACTTCTGGCATAGCATGAAAGGAAATAGATCAAGTGGTTCTGGAACCAAATAGGTTTAAATCATGCTTGTTGCCATGTGGGATGCAGAGCAAAAGCTGGGCAAGTAGGAGGAATACATCTGGGAAATACAGGGTAGGGGTTGAAAAGGATTCACTAAAAAGAGCTGGGGCAAGAAAGGTATCAACATACCATGGATAAATTGGGCATGTCATTTCAAAGATAACACTGTTTCAGCCTTTTTCCTATTCCATTTTCAGTAGCAACTTCAAGTCAAAATTAACCACCATCATCTGAGTTGCATAACTCAAGGTAAAACTCTAGAACAGAAATAGCACTTTTACGTTTTCACATGGCTTCACTGGCATGGTTAAGTTTATAAAGGTTTTAGCTAAACAACATTAAGAATATAGATTTATTTTGTTTGTTTCCTTAGTGGTTAAAGACTGAAAACTTCGTGCTTGTCTCCAAGTTATTGTAATGAACCAATATTGCTCCTTTATTTGGGGTACTACTGAGTGCTTCCTCATATTCTGCTACTCCCTCCTGCTCTGTGAAATGTTCTCTAACCAGCAGGAACATCTCTGTTCACACATGACCTTCCTGAACAGATAAATGTAATATCCAGAACTCATTTAGGTTTTGGTTAGTACCACGTAGAAGTTACTTAGACATCTAGCTTATGTCTAAATCAGCAGGCTATTCCAGATCTGATTACCAGACTCCACATTCTTCTCTCAACAGCTATTCATACTACATTTTCTAATGCATATAGTCATGTGACTCTGTAATAAACCCCAAGATGCTGCATATTTATTTCTATTTTTCATGGTTTATTATCCTGACATTTCAAATTGCTCTGCTTAAATGTTGATAAGTGTTGTATGATAGAGAAATCAAACTTTTATGCAAGAAATTGTTTCAATTAAATGTCAAAATAGGCATAAAAGTAATTTTAAAGCTGCATATGTTTCTTTCTAAATACTCTGTGCAAGGGCTGACTTAAGAAGGAAAACCTTGCTCAGCATTCCCTCTTTATGTTTGAACCTTAGTTTCTAACACTGGTCTTCAATTCAGTATTTAAGCATTTACTGTTTATTGAATGTGATTCCTAACACCCACAAATTATTATTACCTCTTTTGTCCAGTGTCAAAGTCTATTTAAATACATGATAAAGTGTGTAAAATCAAGTCTTGCAGAGTGCCATCTGTAAACATACACTCTTTACCTTTTATTTTTATAACTCCATTCTTTTTCCCTCACATTCACTGAGTTGTGCCCACATATTAACTGCCTGCCCCCCAGTAGAGCTATCCTGAATACTTATTACCTGTGATCCTTTTCAACTCTGCCTTTGTTTTAAACTGTGTATTTGAACTATTCATATAATGATTATTGCTATTACTATAAGTCTTCTTTGAACATATTTTTCTTTCCTATCAAGATCCTTTGATCTTCCTTCTTTTTTTACATCTTTTTTTCCAGAGCTTTCCTCCTTGGGCTAAAGGCATCTTCCCTTACAAGCAGTACTCTTTTGGATGATTTTTTCCCCTGCAGCTCGTTCCTAGGATTTTCCTCCCTTTCAAGCTTCTTTGTTCCTATTCCCCACTAATCCCCTGATCCCCTGCTTGCACTCAACACCACATATTCTTCAGTCCCTTGCTGTTTTACCATATCGCCTTCAGTAGACTGATAATGCAATTTTAAGTGAAACTAAGAAACTTTAATATTGCTCTGATCTTTCTTAGATTTAGGCTTGTGGATAGAGCTAGGAGCAGGATGGGAAGGGGAGGGAAGGGAGGGAACATAAAGGAAAGAAGGATGGGAGGGGGAACAGATGAGAAGAGACAGATATGCCAACTTGATAGCACTTTACAGTCTGTTTATTTCCCAAAGAGTGTCCGCTCAGCTGGGTAGCAGAGCAATGTGAGCCACCAGATGTGCGTCTGTAACACTGGTGTCAGCAAGAGCTGCTCATGCAGGTTTTGGCCAGCACACAATGTGGGATGTCGTTGCCTTTCTCTGCAGCCAGTATGCACCCCAGCACTTTAACAATGCAAGGACTTGGAAGACAGAGAAGGATAAGTAAAGAAATAGTAGAACTATCTTTTTATGAGGACAAAAGCATTGAGGAAAGCCCCATCAAAGTCAGTGTAAAAGTGACAGAAAGATTGTTGACTAGCTTGCTTAAGGGAAATCATGGATTTATTGATGAGTAAAGACAGGTCCATACCACAAAGAGCTGAGCTCTGCTTTCAGAGAGACCTTAACCAGAAAGCTCAGGTCTGCATGGCCCTAATTCTGCAGTGCCCTTACTGCACTCACAGCACTAAAGGAAAAAATAAATAAATAAATAAAATTAAAAAAAAAAAAACCAACTTTCTAGTCTTGGTTTTATCCTGAATGGAGTATCCCCTTAGGTAACCCTTAATCATGTTCTAAAACAAGCATGGCAGTGATTTGCAGATAGTACTTCTGTGTTTCTAGGTCTATGGGCATGTTCAAAAATCCATAAAATAAAAATTAGGTTTGTTGTTGTATAAAGTGTTATTCTGTACTGGTGGGAAAATCAGTCTTCGTGAAGATAAAATGCCTCATAAGAAAGGAAGGGTATGTCTCTCTTTCATTTATGCTAGTGAGCAACACAGATGAGAATATAGCCCAGAAAGTGGTTTAACCTAGTGGAAGCACTACGAAGATAAGGTATTGTATTTATTTAGCAACAGGAAAGTTATTCACCTGTTATCCTTTTCAAAAATTTGGCCTGCTGTGTTATATGTGACATAATTAACAAAACATTACAGTGTGTTTCAGTGGAGTCAGCTATGTGCGATTTTCTCCAAAGTGTGATTAAAGAAATGATCGGAGGGCAAATGGAACAGCTTTTACTGAGACAGCTAACAATGAGACACATTGGATTCTTATTATCTGCTATTAACTTTGGCTTTTAGGTAGGAGAAAAATACATTTTAGAAATCTTTCATTGTCCTATTTGAATAACTCCCAAAACATGCCAGTTACTGAGAAAGTTGATTGTTTTATTTTACGTAATATTTTCACCAAAAAAAAAAATAATATGGAACTCATGGAAAGCTACTCTAAAATATTTGTTTAAAAGGTCATCTGAGAAGAAACCTATGTGCATTGCATAAAGGAGAAGAGACATTAGCAATCCATGGAGATAGAACTAATGCTCCAAATTAGGACTGGTTTCTCTTTTTGACTTTAGACTGGGACACTTGTAAAACTTTTGGTGAGTCTCATACAGCTTTCAAAATCACTTACAGGTAAGTAACTGAATACTTAGTAGTTTGGGGCTTTTGTCTCCCTTTTTCCATCTTCCATTTTGAATGAAGTGTGAGTTTATCACTCTACTCAGACTGCTGGTGCCCCAACTAATATTGCCCAGTGTAGAATAGGTACCCTGGGGCTGGGATCCAGCCCAGCCTTCCCTATGGCAGTGTTTGCATTGTATTTTAAGATGACCAGCAAATAATTAGAATTTCTAAGTGGCATGTGAGGTTATCTTTTTCTCTCTTGAATAAGAATTTAACCTTGTTAGGATAAGCTTGTCAGGAGATGCTGCCTATCAAAGAGGCAATCCCTAACTTCTGCCAAGTTCAGACCTTTCGGGGGGGAACATCTGTCACCCTGGTCTTTCACAAGGACTTAGAACTGCCAGCTCCCATTTGGTCATCAAATACCAGAGATTTCCTGTTCCTGCTCTAGGTACTATCATAACACAAATAACGATAAATGCACCATGCAAACTGTGGTGTGATCCCTCCCTGGAGTGCTAAAAGCTTTTTGCTTCTCTCCATTATACTTGAAGGTGAGGATGCCCAAAGTACTCTTCTAGACAATTGACTCTCTATTGCACTCTTCTTTTGTGAGGACACTTACTTATTCCTTTCTGCTTTCAAATTTCAGCTTTCTATTTTTCCTTCCATTTACTGTCTGTACAGTACTTTCTGCTTAACTGAAAGCTTTTGTAGCTACCTGAGTAAAACTCTGTATCGATGATACGCCTGGAGGGTTAAGATCATTTTCCTTAGAGAAGAACTGAATATTATTTCCTACCACAAGAGCACTTGAAATTGCCTTTGGGAAATTAAAACAATTTAATATATGGCACTGCAAAATGTGTCATGTGAGGACAGACAAGAGCTACATGAAAGATCCACTTGCCTCTATCTAACATCTCAGCCCTTCTATTGAAAATGGACTTGATCCCCTCATTCTCCTGACCTGTTAAAGAGCCTAGCCTAATTCAGAACACTATATGCAGGATTAGGCCAAACATTGAGTTTTGGTCTCTGCTTCTGCTGAGCTCCTTCTTAGAAGATTTTTCAGCCACTGTTTGGTTTTCCAATATAGATTTAAGTATAATAAATTGTGCAAAGATTCTCCAAAGAAATCAGGAGTATTTTAATAAAGTATTGCTGTGAAAATGAGACGGGTATACGTGTGTTTACTTCTGTAGAGTGGTGTCAGCTTTCATTTGCTGAGTCCAACATCTACTGGTGATCACTAAGAACTTTCTTAGAAAGAAAGATGTGCAGCAGGTCACATGCAACCTCTGGGTGATAATAAGGAAGGAAGACTACTGGTGCATGAGCTTATGGGGAAGACAGGTGTTTTGGTTCACAGCAGCTAATTTCACCACTTCTAATTTTGGGCCAAGTTCACACCAATGTGCATCTTAGATTTTAATTTGATTCACATTATCCTCAGTATTTTCCCACAGTTGGAGGTCCCTAAGGAAAAAAGAAGAAAAAAAAAAAAAAGTAGGAAAAATGAAGCTTAAAAAACAACAATAACAACAAAAACAATGCTTCCATACAGGTCAAACTCATTACCCAGCTCCTGGGTTAGAAATCACATTTTCTGCATAGATGGTTCACTATGACTTATCCTGCCATTTTGAAGCCTACCAAACGTTTTTAAAACTGCCTAGTTTTTGTTGAAATAGCCAGCAATGGTAGAGCCACTGGGCTTTGATTCCCTCTTGCAGGGAAGGCTCAGGTCTCAGTTGCTACCTTTGATGTTTCCTGTACTACTAATGACTACCATGGAGCTCCTCTCTGTGGGAGCTATGACACAGAGAACCATTTCACTACTGCTGTGAGACACATTTAGTTGAGTTCCTTGAGTATATATATCACTAAAAGAGTAGGCTCAGCTAAAGCAAGACACGTAATTTTATCCAGATTTCAGAAAACATCTTCTACTGACCTGCATTAAAAATACATCTGAAAAAACAAACAAACAAACAACAACAACAAAAAAACAGGTTTAAGGAAGGAAAGCCAGAGGAACCACTTAATGTGGCAGCTTGTTACCAAAAGAGCTAGTAGGTGCTGCAGAACTATTCTCTTAGACTTAAACATAAATTAAAGCAAAGGAAGACATATTTCCAGATATTACTGCATCTGATCCAGAGTCACTTGCTAAACAATTTGTTGTCAAAACATTTCTGAAATGTTTCTTTTTTATGTTGGTAATCTCAATAGTTATCAGTCTTTTGCAATCTCCCATTGTTGAGAAAAGTTTACAAAAGTACTGTGAAAAACAGCCAGTGACTCCAGGCAACATTTTCTTATGAGTGACACAACCTTCACTATCACTTAAACTCTTTTGCAGTATCAAAATGGCACCAGAAGTGCTAAGTAGTCACGAATAAGCAAGAACAAGACATTTTTTCACAACCTCTTGGAACTGGATTTAGGTGCCCAACTGCAGGCACATGTGAAAACTTTAACCACCACTTGTTCACAGCAGTTATTATAGACCTATCATCTCTCTTGGATACTGTAGACCATGTGGTTCTGCTGACACATCTTGAGAATGTTCTTGCAATGGATAGATACACTCTTAAATCATTATTTTCCTTTCATTCCATATGGTCTAGGTGCCCTTGACATAATTTAAAAATACAGTGCAGCAGCACAGTTTAAGATAAACCACTACCAATAAGCCAAGCAATTTAAAATCTCATATCCCCTTCACCTTCGAACAAATCCCCCCAACTTGCAATTCTTGTCAACCTTCCTAGAGGAAAAAAATATATATATGAACTGAGCAATGTATGAACTGAGCAATGTGCCTTAAAAATAATTTGAATTTATACTGCCATTCAATAGCAAAATAGTTGGTTGAGCTATTTGATCTATAATATCACTGTACCATAGAAAACAAGTTGCATTGACCACAATCTTTCAACTGTAGACAATGAATTAAAGATATGATTTTGGATAAATATATGGTGATGCCTGTTGTTGTCTGTTCCATCTGCTTCTTTGTTAGCCCTTTAATATTTTTAATATTTTCTCTGCAGTCAACCTGTATATAGCACCTGTTATTTCCCAGAATCATCCCAATATGAGCGTCTCCAAAAGACTACCTTTTTCTTTTTTTTTTTTTTATCTACATTAATTGTGTCCTTATCAAAAGTCACTGGAGCAGTTAAAAGTCCGTTTACACATCAGGCTCAAATCAAGCCCTTCATGGAGAGTTACACTGCAGTGGCTCTGTATCCTTCCAAAAACAGCGTTACATCACTGTTTCAAATGATCCAGCCATAGCAGTCAATGTTTGCATTTTTCACTTAATTCTCCTAGGAATAAACGTTGAAGAACTGGGCTTTCCATCACTTTCAGTTTTTATAAGGTTTCAACAGACTGGGCAACATTTTGCCCCTTGTCTCACCCCTGAAACTACATCCCTGCCACAGGTTTGCAGCAGCCAAACTGAGCACAGCATCTGGCAGAAAGCCCAGACTTTGACCCAGCAGGTTTATGGCGTATGGAGATGATATTAACACACATCATGAGCCAAATCTGCACTCTGTCTGCTTAATAAAAATGCTGCCACCTCCATCGTTACATTTGACCTTTATATTAACAGTAAAGCAGGCCAAAACATTCACGAAGAACAATTTAGCCTGCAAAATTTACTATTTATTAGTTACAAATAATTTGCAATTTGTAACCTTTTTTTGACTACCATCTAATATTTGAGTAATGGGAACTGAACAGTAACAGGTGGATGGGCAGCATTTCAGTACATATTTATAGCAGTTTTTAAGGTTACCATGTCCTTTTAGATTTATTTGAAAAAAAATAATTTGTCCACAGAGTGAAAATTTCATTTTAAATTATTTCAACATATACTAAAGTATAGACATAATAGTAAACAACTGTTTTTCAGTGTCATGACTAACCCAAATTTTTTCCAGAGAAAACTTTGTGAACTGATCTTTTTTCTTCACTGACAGAATAAAATATAATAAAACAAAATAAAATAAAAATCAACTACGACATTCCATTTAGATTGAAAGAAAAAATTTTGCTTGAGACTTCTTAGCTTTTTCTGTCATTAAGTCTAAACATTTTAATAGCAAATGTCAAGATATTTTGGGATATGGAATGATTTCAGGCAATATGAAAGATGAAAAATATCACTCACTCAATGCATGTGGTCACCATGCAGTGGCAGAATGGTCACAATTCACTTTCTTGTCTGTGTTCAGCTAATTCTAACTACCCAGAAGTAAAATAACATGTTGAACTGAAACAAACAAGTCCAGTACATTAAATTGCTCCCTTGCTTTCAATATATTACCCTCCCAAGCCCCTTACCACTTTTGCTTCAGTCAGGTTATGGTTTTTGCCTAGCAGTTGAACATAACAGCACTAGTACTGGGCTGAATTAACATCAATTAGCATTTAAATTGCATGTTTAAATGAGTGCATTAATAGTTGCATGCAATTTATATCTCTCTCTCCTCCACTTTCAGCTTTATCTAGTGCTAAAGATTTGTCAGACAGACGGTATCAATCTGCCTAATCTCAGACTTAGGATGACTACTCGCCTGCATACATTTAGCTGGCACACACTGATTAAAGGAAAATTTTTATAGGTTGGCTTTAGATTTACAATGCAGTTTGACATACATTTTATCAAGTGCATCTGATTTTACAGCTATCTTTCAAGGGCCAAATATTACCTGATTTACAACCACTTCCTAGTGCCTTCAGATGTGTTGCACTTCACGCTAGGCTGGAGCAAATTTGGCCCCGTGTTTCAGTATCTATCTGTATGGACTGCAATAAATTATGGTCTGTGCCATGACATCCTCTGAGGTGAAGCTCTGAATATCAAACCATGGTTCTTGAAGGGTAGTAAGAGTAAAGCAAAAGTGAAAATTGTCTGTCACTAATTGCTGGTGCCGTGACTGAGTTCATTCTAATTCACATCCCAAAATTTTTACTGAGGGAGATTCCGGAGGTTTAACATATGCAGATTTGATATTCCCTGAAATGAATTTGTAATATCACTGTATTATATGAAATAGATAGCCCCATTCATGACATTTAATATTATCATCATCATCGTTGTTGTTGTTGTTGTTGTTATTCACAGAATCACAGAATCATCCAGGTTGGAAGAGACCTCCAAGATCACCGAGTCCAACCTCTGACCTAACACTAACAAGTCCTACACTAAACCATATCACTAAGCTCTACATCTAAACTTATCTTAAAGACATCCAGGGATGGTGACTCAACCACTTCCCTGGGCAGCCTATTCCAACGCGTAACAACCCTTTCAGTAAAGAAGTTCTTCCTAATATCCAACCTAAACCTCCCCTGGCATAACTTTAGCCTATTCTCCCTCATCCTGTCACCAGGCACGTGGGAGAATAGATCAACCCACACCAGGCACGTGGGAGAATAGATCAACCCCCACCTTGCTACAGCCTCCTTTAAGGTACCTGTGGAGTGCAATAAGGTTGCCCCTGAGCCTTCTCTTTTCCAGGCTGAACAATGCCAGCTCCCTCAGCCGCTCCTCGTAAGATTTGTTCTCCAGACCCCTCACCAGCCTCATTGCCCTTCTCTGGACTCACTTGAGCACCTCGATGTCCTTCTTGTAGCGAGGGGCCCAAAACTGAACACAGTACTCGAGGTGCGGCCTCACCAGAGCCAAGTTATTATTACTATTTATTGTATGGAAATAAGGCATCTGTACAACCTCAGTCTAATGAGGGAAAAAAGGTCCTGAACGTTACATAAAAATTATTTTAATAGCTTTTTCTGTCTGTTTTGCCAGTTCTAGTTTCAAAGAGAGATCAGTCTCATCACAAAGACACTGTGTTTGGAAGCCCATCTCGAGACCCACCCTCAGTATTCATGTGGCCCATAATCCCATGCATTGCTTAAGTAGCATGCTAAGCCCACTGTCCATGTGTTCAAGATTCCCATGGACAGATGAGAAGGTGTCTGTGGGATTGCTGCAAGGCAGTTTTGGGAACAGAAAGCTACATAGACATAAACAGGGCTACTTCCAAATTATGCCACTAATAGCAGACAGAAGGGTCAATTGCATAAAGACACAGATTCAACTCTGGACCATGCTGACACTAAAAATGACACCTATACAAATAACATATCAGAATAAAATTTCAAAAGCAACTTTAAATATCCACATAGAAATATAAAACACCAGAGACAGTAAAAGCCATTTCATGCAGCTTTGACAGGAATCATCTAAATTACAATTAGCTGAGAAGCAACACTCGTTAAAACAAAATTGCAATAGGCAGAGACTTGTGGTTGAAGTGCAGCTGCAGTTGTAATTTTGTGATAATTTCATTTTATTCTGATATCTGGCCTCAAAGATGTAATGCAGTTCTTTATATGTTCCATGTCCATGCACTGTCCTGAGATTTATTATTTATACACTAGATGAAAGTTCCTAAGCTTTTTCTTGAACAGCATACTACTATGGCAAACCGACTCATCAAGGTTAACCATTCCTCTTGCCTACTACTTTCAAAAATTACATCCTCAAGAGGAATTGCACAACTAAGTCAGATAGTGTGGGCAAATTTAATTAACTAAATGTCAGAGTCCACAGTTGTTACAGATGACATAACGAGAAAAAGAGATAGGGCATAACCTTGAGGTACTTGTTATTGCTGCCAAATGCTTTAAAGGATTGTTTACATGGATATGAAGCTTTCAGTCTGTATCACAATTAATATATTTGTGTACCATTACAAGTCCCTCAAAACAGTTTTGTTGTGATGTTTCTTATACTCATTGAAGAAAACCTGGTGTGCAGGGAAATAAACATATAGGGTTCCGCCAGCTCAGCTCTGGCATCTGTGTTATCATCCAACAGCAGAGATCTGGACCCAGTGCTGCTCTTTAATTGCAACCACGGCAGGGAAGCCCAAGCTTTGACCATCTCAGGTTCACAATGGCAAACTGCCAGTGACCTTGGGCAGCTACATGTTTGCATCAAATGGTGAATCTGCAGTTATCTTACTGCCTTACTGTAAGCAAGGCATCTAGGAGCACAGCACTGGGTAACTAGGACCTTCCTGCCACAGCTGAGAGGAGTTGCACAACAGGTCCTGGGTGTTGCCCTTCAGCTCTTATTTTTTCTATCACAGCAATATATTATCTTTCCAAAAAACAACAACGTGCTCTAAATGCTAAACAAGTCTGTCATTTCCTGTATACTATATTTTCCATGTATACTGGTTTTGGGGTAGAGAATACAGGTTTAGTCCAGATTTTTAACATAAATTTACAACAAATATTATAAATAAATAAAAAATATAAATTTAAATAATTAAATATATATATTACAATCAGACCCAACAGACTGATTAAAAACCTGCTACCAGCTGAGCTGTAATATTGTACTGTTCTTCTGGGCCAATGAAAGCCCAAGGCTTGAACATCAAGGCTGGCCCCTTGGTTTTCATTGTGATTTACTAATCTTAGGCTTTCCTAAATTCAGTGACAGGCGCCCATCCAAGTCGCCCCTCAAAGCCTTTGGTGCCCCTCCACTGCCATTCCAGGGAAAGGGATGGCATAAGTCACCCACTTTCCCTCAGCAATGCACACCCAGGGGATGTAAAGCCCACACAGGACCACCCTAGAAAAGAGTGAGGACCTACTGTCCATATGAGACCATAAAAAGGTATTTAGTTGGGGGAATAAATAAATAAATAAATTGGCATCATGAAGAGGAGTTTAAAAGAAACATTTATAAATTTCCTAATAAACATGTCACAGAGTACCTATGGTTATTTAAAACTAGCCTGGGAGTGATAGAAGGAAGTAGCAGTAGGATTAAAGAGTTAATTAAGTTGCAGAAGCAGAATGGGAAATAAATGAGAAGTGATGGAGAGAAATAAACCTTAAGCAGGACTTCTGAAAAGATCTGCAATAAACTAACCTGCTTACCATAAGCCCAAAAATTATATGAAGGGAGGAAGAGTGGAACTGAACATAGCAGCTTGTAGAACTAATTCCACCCTTGTAGAATTCTTTTTAATACTTATAAATGACACAAACACATCAATTCTCTAGTTTGAACTATCATAAATAAATAGAAAAACATCCTTCGGACTTAATTTTTCAATCTGCAACATAATTTTTTTAAGGGAATGCTGATAGCAGAAAATAATGATTGGTAGCAACAAGATAAAAATAATGAAGGTTTAGCACACAGTACTCTCTATCTGATGTTTCAGTAAGATGCAGTGAGGTGGGTTTTTATTTTTCATAATTTACTAAGAACATAGAGCTATCTCTAAGGATTTATGGGGTATATAGTTGTTATTCCTAAGCAGAAACAATCTTCAGAATTTTCCAGGAAGCCTCACAATGAGAGAAATTTTCCTATAATGTAAACACTGTTGGGAAATTGCCCTTTCTAGACATCCTTTCTTAGGATCTGGTCTGACAGCAATGAGCTAAAATAAAACCATAAGAAACAAATATGCACAAAGAGCATTTGCTGTTTGATTCACATTCCCTACAGAGTATTAATGGCACCACAGATGTGGATATACTGCACATGAACACCATGTAAAAGAAGAGATGAACTTTATTACAATTCAGAAATTATGAAATAACGTTTGACATGCAAGTGACACTGATTTACACCAGCTAAGGGTCTCTCTTTGCTGATGCTTTTGACACATATCTTGAAATACACACCTGTTACGCAATCTTTTATAATGATTGCTATGTACACATAAGGTGCTAAAAGTACTGAGTTTTCATTTTTTGACCCTTGGGTTATCTGAAAAACTTTTGCTTAAGGGCCATGTGGGCTATATATTAATGAGGGGGAATCAAGGAGAGAGGTTTGCTGCAGAGCTTGCTCTCCACTAATAGGCCCTGCTTCTGCTCCCTCCTCTTCCCAGCAGCCTCAGCTGTTTCCCTGGTCTCTGCTATTCTCTTCCCCTCTATTTCCTAAAGCTAGTTATAAAGAATTAGGAGACTGTGCCTTTTCCTGCTCAGAAATCCCATTGTGTGCTATCAAACTGAGGTCCCAATCACCATACAATGGTGTTGCAGTGATTATGAGCAGTACTCACAGACCAGCCCAAGCACACATCATGGGGGCTGAGCACTTGGAAGGGCACAGAGAAGCCCCATTTGTGTCAGGAGTGTCCCCAGCAACCCAAACAGCTCCCACAGAGTGTCCTGGTCCTTAATACTAAATACGGAGACCACACCCAGACTGCCCAGTACACATGGTCACCAGCCCACACCAGCTCCCAAAACTGACACAGAATTTGTTTGGGAGAGGTATTGTTAGCCTATACAAAAACCATTCCAGCACCATGCTAAAATTTTGTACAGACAATCAACTCCAGGTACACAGGAACAAAACCTGGCACATTTTCATCTACTACATCTCCAAGCCCTCTCTCCTGCTACCTGTTGTAATCATGTGTGGTACTGCAACATATATATAATACCATCATTTCACCTACATTTCATTCACATACTGCATCCAAGCATGCACATTTTGAAGAGTTTTACCTCATCAGTGTCCATCCAGAACTGCTCATGCATAGCGTGGGAAGGTTACCCTGTTCTCAGCTTGCCAGGAGCACAGGTGGGGAGATGGCACACTGGCGTGCAGGACACCCCCTCAGCCCAGGGTAAGCAAAGAGAAAAGTTAAGTCTGGCTGCGGACCTCACTCTGTAAATCCAGGCACAGCTGATGCTTAATAAATACTCCCAGTGAGGTACACAACAGTCCTCTCCACAAGTATAACAGAGGTGAAGAAGAATGAAGAAAATATGTATTCCCAACAGCCAGAAATCTTGATATTTACACTACCTGTAACTGTCCTACCCATCCTGGGTTAAGGGGTAAGCCAAGTGAATAATAGCATTGTAGATGGATTACATGTCTAATGCAGAAATACATATATATATATATAATAACATATCAAATCTGAAAGGGCTGAGCACTGAGGACCTTTATTACCTACAAGTTCATATAAAGCAGAACTGTTAACAAACCTGCAGTCATGGATAGGCTATGACATAGGCACTCTCACAAACACTGTTCATTCACTCTGAGGCAAAAATGCATAGTAAATCACTAAAACAAGATGTACATGTTGTATTCAACTTGGATATGGCAATCCCTTTTCCTACAATGGTCCTCTATATAAAGGAACAAAGGTAGGATCATTCATTACAGTATCATGTATCCCAGAAGTATAATATTCATAAGAAATACTCCTTACTACTGTATATTGGAAAATAGCAAATTCCTGATAGCTATCAACCAAATAAAGAAAAAGGAAAAAAAAAAAAAGTCTGAGAAAGGAAGATTATTTACTTATTTATTTATTTATTGGCAGCTAAAACACAATAAACTCTAATTAGAATTACTTTATTAATTCAGACAGACTTTCATTCCATTCATATTTTTCTACAAATTCAAGTACCTGAAAAAAAAAAAAATGATCTATTTATTTTTTGTTCATTTCTGCATCCAGAATTAACCCTTCAGGGAACAAAAAATCTGATGGAGATTCCTGCATGCACTCCAAATCAATTGTGCCACCTACTCCTTTAGATCAGCTTCAAATCAAATTGCAACAGGCAAGCAATTGCTCACTCTTAAGTGCTTATGTGGTTCTGTACTTGTTTAGATCTTGTGAGACTGCTAAAGCCGTCACTTCAGGATTGCTCATAAGAGCTATGTCAAATTATTTTGTAACATTTTTATTTCTTGTATATCTATTATTTACCACTTCAGTGATTTAAACACAGCAGATATTTCAGTGTTTTTGCTGCTGAACTAAGCAAGATTGGCTGGAGAAGGGGGGAGAAGGAACATTGTGAGCAAACAGTGCCATAATACTAGTTAAATGAGGCTGCTTGGTGTGTGCCATTTCAATTATTTTTGTCCTATTGACCTGTTTTCCATAACTACTTTTTTTTTTTTTTTTTAGTGCTCGCCTGTCCTGTAACGCTTTCCAAGGACAAGTAATGCTTTTACTAGTATGAAAACTTGAGCCATTTTCTGGTTTCCGTTTTTTTGAAAGGAAAGATCAAGAGATCTATAGATGTGCAAATCAGAGATGGAGTTAGACAATGGAGTTGTCTCAGCCCCTGCCCCATATAAGACTAGCCCAGTACATTTTTAGGAATTTCAAGAGACAGATCTTCCCTGCTTCAATTCTGCTATACTGTTATCCTATGTACGGAACAGATGTTGCCTAGAAAATATGATCAGACTGTTAACCTTTTATTGAAAATATCCACCTTTCCATTACAACTGTGCATAGCCTCAGGGTAGTGTTAGAGCAATCATTGACTATTACACATAGATGCTACTTTGTTAGGAGTGGTACATGTGCTGTTAAAGTACATAATTAGTGCCCTGCAATGTCTTTGCCTTGCACAGGGGTATATTCCTGGATATGCTCTAATAAGGCATTTCAGGATGCATTCATGCATTCATTCATCTAACTTCAGATGGCCTATTCACTCTATGGCAAAAGGTAGGCATATAACTCAGGTTCTTCCGATTGCTCTCTGGAAAAGCCTGCTTTGTTTTCATTAACTAGATAGGGTGTTTAGGGTCCTCAGTTTGGTACTTCAGTTAGATGCCTGAAGTTCAAAGATGTGAATACCCTACTTTGTAACTTTACTGTCTTAGATCTCCCCGGGCTGTGCTACCTATCATACTACCTGACAAATTTAGGCTTACAGGATGGTAATTATCAGTCTCTCTTCCTTTCTTTTCAGACTTGCTCACCTAAATTTTACTTTTATAGAGAAGATCTGGTTTATTTCTTGAGCCTATAGTAATTGTTTCTATTTTCACTCAGCCTGATGTTTGTACAATTTGCATAATAACTTTTCATCATTCCCAACCTGAAACCAACACAGTTATGAACAATGAGATTCAAGGAAAGTCAAAAAGACAAATATTTCTTCACCTGCCAAAATATCATTAGTTTGACTCGAAAAGAAAGTCACATATCATAAAATGTTTTTTCTTGGTTTTTTTTTTTTTTTCCTCTAGATCATGTAGTTGTCATAAGTAGGCAATATTCTATGCTTAAGTACATTTATCGCCTCTGTTACTTTTCCTTCACTATTAAATATTTTTATTACATTGGCTAACTAAAAACTTATGATTTGTTACAGATCTTCCAGAGCTGCTGACAGAGCTAATTGCTAAATTGCCACTGATCTGCACTCTGGGTAACTTTATTATCTGCCTTCATGTCACCTCCAATCCTTTTGCACAGAAGCTTTATAAGGCGTTAACATTCATTGAATTTGACCAAACAAATTGACCATCCTGTTACATGTGAGAACAAGATTTAGTAATTTGACTGTCTCTTTTACCTGAGAAATTCCAAGCCAGCACATCAATTTTCAAAGGTCACTCACTTGCTCTATTTCATTTCACTTTCCTTTCCCCAATCTGTTTGCTTTTCACTAAGTCATTCTTGTTGCTTTTTGGTCCATTCTGGGGTGACAGAGCTCATTACTTTTGCAGGACTCAGGAGAAGAATAAACTGTGCATGACTGATGTCATGTAGTGAGCCAGAATCACTGATGAAACTTACCTGCATTCGCACGTGGAAAAGGGGATCTGGACAAAACAGTCTGCACAAAACAAAGCTTTCCTGAAGGCTACCTACATTCTTTGCTGTTCCAATCATGTGGCCAGAAATAACACTTGGGATGCAGACAGATAGAAACCTGACAGAACAAAAGATGGGGGTCTAAACAACTAACCCAAGCCTCTCTCCATCATATTTGAAAAGTCCTGGCCATCAGATGAGGTCCCTGGTGAGTGGAAAAAGGGAAACAACACTCCCATTTTTAAAAAGGGTAGAAAGGAGGACCCAGGGAACTACAGACTGCTGAGCCTCACCTCTGTGCCTGGAAAGATTAAGGAACAAGTCCTCCTGGAAGCAATGTCGAGGCAAATGCAAGACCAGGAGGTGATCCAAGACAGCCAACATGGCTTCACCAAGGGCAAATTGTGCCTGACCAATCTGGTGGCCTTCTATGATGGAGTGGCAGCATCAATTGACAAAGGAAGACCAACCAATGTCATCTACCTGGACTTCTGTAAGGCCTTTGACACGGTCCCACATGACATCATGATATCTAAATTAGAAAGATACAGATTTGAATGGTGGATCATCTGGTGGATAAGGAATTGTCTCAGTGGCTGCATCCAGAGAGTGGTGGTCAATGGATCTATGTCCAGGTGGAGATCGGTGACAAGTGGTGTCCCTCAGGGGTCTGTTCTGGAACCAGCACTGTTTAATATCTTTATCGATGACAGTCAGCGGGATGAAGTGCACGCTCAGCAAGTTTCAGATGACACCAAACTGAGTGGTGTGGTTGATACAACAGAAGAAAGGGATGCCATCCAAAGAGGCCTGGAAAAGCTTGAGAAGTGGGCTCACATGAACCTAATGAGGTTCAATAAATCCAAGTGCAAGTTGCTGCACCTGGGTCGGGAAAATCCCAGACATGAGTACAGACTGGGTGAAGAACTCATTGTGAGCAGCTCTGCAGAGAAGGAGTTGGGGGTTCTGGTGGACAAGAGGTTCAACATGAACCAATAGTGTGTGCTTGCAGCCCAGAAGGCCAACTGCGTCCTGGGCTGCATCAAAAGAGGTGTGATCAGCAGGTTTGAGGGAGGTGATTGTCTCCCTCTGCTCTGCCCTCATGAGGCCCCACTTGCAGTCCTGCATCCAGGTTTGGGACCCCCAGCACAAGAAGGATGTGAACCTGTTAGAGCCAGTCCAGAGGAGGGCTACAAAGATGATCAGAGGGCTGGAGCACCTCTCCTATAAAGAAAGGCTGAGAAATCTGGGGATGTTCAGCCTGGAGAAGAGAAGGCTCCAGGGTGACCTCATTTTAGCTTTTCAGTATTTAAAGGGGACTTGTAAAAAAGATGGAGAGTGACTTTTTGCTCTGGCTGATAATGACTGGACAAGGGGGGATGGTTTTATACTAAAAGAGTGTAGATTTAGATTAGATGTTAGGAGGAAATTCTTCACTCAGAGGGAGGTGAGGCACTGGCACAGATTGCCCAGAGAAGCTGCGGATGCCCCATCCTTGGAGGTGTTCAAGGCCAGTTGGACAAGTCTCTGGGCAACCTACTCTAGTGGGTGGCATCACTGCCCATGGCAGGGATGTTGGGACTAAATAGTCTTTAATGTCCCTTCCAACACAAGCCATTCTATGATGATTCAATGAATTATCTACCTCCAGCTGAGAGAATAATATGAGAAATTATAAAGCAGCATATCTTAAAACAGTATATATTTTTTTAAGAGTAAGATACACAGTGGCTTCTCTTCTCAGTAAATTTACATTTGTCTGGCTTCTTCCCCCACCTTCTGTTTGTTTGTTGTTTTTTTTTTTTTTTCCTAAGCTCTTCAACTGATATTAAGTTTGTTATGTCAGCATGTTAGTCAATCCTATTGCAGCTTTTATCAAGCTGGCAGACTCTAGCTCTGTATTTTGTTTGTTTGTTTGTTTGTTTGTTTGTTTTATGACGTGGTTGCTCTGACAGATTGCTCCCACGTGACACTGGAAAATACAATGACTCAGAGAAGCAGATAGGAGAATACACTTTCAACCTACTGATTTGATGGATGAAGAAATCTCACAGAAACCTATTGCAGTGAGAGTTATAATGCTGTTTTCTAAACCTTGTCTTCCATCACACCTGTACTGAAACACTGTGCAAATTGTTGAAATACTAATTTCAGCATTCCTTTCTCTTTCTCTGTCTCATACATGCACATATAGAAAGCTTCTTGATCAGACCAGTAGTTCTTACAGTCCATTACCCTGTGTTCTTCTGATAGGAGCCACTGTTAGATGTTTCAGAAGACATGCACAAAACAGTCAGAAAATAATGGGTCTTTAAAGCCAACAGAGCAAGTTTGTTGCAGACCTCACTGTAAAAAAGTAGGTTTATGTCTTGAAGTATGTGGTATTGGAACTACTTCAAAAGTTTATTTAAGTTTACCATTCTTGTCATTATAGTCTTGGTCATTTTGCTGGCTATCAGTAAGTTATTTTTAAGAGTCCTTCTAAAATCTGAAGTGTCAGTAGTAGTGTATAGAAATCAGATCAATAGACATAGCTCCTTCTGTGGGAAAAAGAAAAAAGAAAAAAAAGGTTTTCAGGCAACCACTTTGAGTTTGCCAGTTTCTAATATCATAGTTGGCTTTTCTGTCCTTGGATTACTAGCTTGGATGAAAACAAACTCACAGTTTAACTCCTCTAAACTTCTTTTTATCATTATATACTTTTATTATGAAGTTTCTTATTTCCTTACCTCTAAATTAAATGTTCCCATTTTTTTCACTCTGTCTACATTGTTTCTTCTCTTGTTTCAACATTCCTTGCCAAAGATTGTTCAGCCTTTAGCTACAAATCATACTCGTATGCTCTGGTCATGATTATACATATATACATAACATTCATGACATATGTATAGTGTCCATCCTCATATAAGAACTATTTTCATAGATTTTTTTTTTAGAAAAGAATGTGGCTGTATATGCAGATACAGATAAGAGGCAGGGAATAAAGGCAAGTGAACTTCTGCAGTGATCAGAGAAAAAATGAGAAGTAGAGATGTTTTCAGATTTCTTATAGCCTGCAAGAAGCCAAGGTAGCTCTTTACAGGTTACAATTATCTTATTACCTATGCATTATTACCAGTCTCCAAAGGCCGTAACTGGTTTGCATTTCCTAAGTTCCATATCAATTCAATTTTGGTCTTAAATATGAAGGTAATTCTCAAAAATTAAAAGGCCCTACTGGGAATCCTGCATCCAGGTCTGGGGCCCCCAGCACAAGAAGGATGTGGATCAATTAGAGCGGGTCCTGAGGAGAGCCACAAGGATGATCAGAGGGCTGGAGCACCTCTCCTATGAAGAAAGGCTGAGAGAGCTGGGGCTGTTCAGCCTGGAGAAGAGAAGGCTCCAGGGAGACCTCATTGTAGCTTTTCAGTACTTAAAGTGGGCTTATAAAATAGATGGAGAGCGACTCTTTGCTCAACCAGATAATGACTGGACAAGGGGGAATGGTTTTGAACTAAATGAGGAGAGATTTAGATTAGATGTTAGGAGGAAATTCTTCACTCAGAGGGTCGTGAGACACTGGCACAGGTTGCCCAGAGAAGCTGTGGATGCCCCATCCCTGAAGATGTTCAAGACCAGGTTAGATGAAGTCCTGGGCAACCTGATCTAGTGGGTGGCATCCCTGTCCATGGCAGGGGCGTTGGAACTAGATGATCTTTGAGGTCTCTTCCAACAAGCTATTCTATGATTCTGTGATTCTATGATTGATTCTATGATTTCCAGACATTTGCACAAAGCACTGCATTGTACCTTCAAAAATAGAATGATGGTGACCACTCCAAAATATATAGACTTCTCTAATTTTAACCTGAAAATATGGTTTGGATTTGTTTGTTTGTATTGTTTTGTTTTGTTTTACTTCTCCTCCCTCCGTCTTTAATGTCTATCATGGCAAATGCTAGGGGAAAAAAAAAAAAAGAGAGAGAGAGAGAGAGAGAGAGAGAGAGAGAGAGATAAAAAGCAGGTTTCCCATTACAGGACTTATGGCTTTGGGACTGCAAGGTGCACCAAGAGATAAGAATTCAGAATTTAAAAAGAGCATGATAAGACTCTCTAAGACCATTTCACTCTCTGAAACTACCTGTTCTAGGAGGCCTTTTCTGGGTCTGTATTTCATTTATCAGAGAGCTGTGGTCAGTGAGACAGCAGCAATTGGCTAGTGCAGCTGGACTGGAACCAGCAAATAATACATCTGTGAAGAACTGGTCACCAGTCAGTCAAACTCTGGTGAAAAAACTGTTATAAGTACTCCTAAAATATGTCAGCTGTGAGAGGAAGGACAGAAGCAGAGTTTTTTAAATAGCAATGCTTTTTCAGATTTATAAATATGTTGTGAAAGTTTGTCTGTACACAAAATTACACATATGTTAAGTGCAAAGTAGTGTTACTACTATGCACCATTTTGTAAAATGTTTAAATATGGATCAGAATATGAATGTAAAAACCTTGCACAGTCTAGTCTGTTTCCCACACATATGCCAGAACAAATAATGATGTGATTTGAGAGGCATAATGACAATACTGTGCCTATAATGCATTTGCCCAAAGGTGCATTTGTACATATGTTTTCTATTCATTTTTGTTCTCTATTGCACATTTCTCTCAACTTAATTATTCCATTGATTGTAATTAAGTTCCCTCTAAGCCTGTGAGTGTGGAGTGCATTTTCAAAATAAATATGAGCAAGCTGACTTGTTTCTGAAGCTTTCCTAAACTCTCACAGCTCTATAAAATGCCTAACAGGCACTTTATTTGAGAACATAAATGCGCTTTATTTTAGAGACTTTATATGCCTACTCATTTTGAAAAGTGAGTTAAAATCTACTGAATTTCAAACTATGGAAATCAAACCTATGATATATATATATATTAATCCTTTATCCTTATTATTTGTATTACAATAGCACCTATTATGATGTGGGCAGCTCTACAAACATGAATATCACTTTATGGTAGGTGCTGAACAAACACATGCTAAAGAACAGGCCCTGCCCATAAACAAGGCTTATCCAAGTTCTTTGGATGGGGTAAAGAGAAGATCAGAAAACATGACAGTAACTACATAGTAACAGAACTAAGTGTATAACCACATATATTTTTTGCATAAAACTGTAGTCTCAGTTTGCCACCTGTCTAACCATCTCAACATTGCAACCTATTTTCATAACTTAAAGAAATTCTTTGGATATTCAAATGCTTATATTATATAGCATTGATCTGTCTCAGCTGCAATGTAACACCCCAAGGTTGGCTTTTTTTTTTTTTTCCTCTCTCTCTCCCTCTCGCACTTCCCCAAAACCACATGCTGTCCCATAAAAACGTATGGTGGTGCAGTAGCTTTGTAATATAAACAATAAGTGGTACTAGAATAAGTCATATGCCTATGCTTCTGAGGCGAAGGTGCTGTGAGAAACTTGCAAGCAGTCTATTTAAATCAGGTTTAATTAAAGACTGATGAGATTGCTTAATACCTCAGCATTACCATGTCTACCAACAGTGCACTAATATTATATGACTGTACTGTGTTTTAAACAGGATAATTTGAAATCTGTAGGTATCTAAAGATTTCTAGTGACTGTCTGATGACAGATTTGAAAGAAAACAAGCTGAACAATATTAATAAGGAATAGCTAGCAAAATCTCGCATATACTATAGGGTATAGGTTTATATCCAAGATATTGTCATATTAAACATAGCATACTAAGTATCAGATTGAAGCAAGATGAGCCCACTTCCCTACATTAAGCCCTATTATATCTTCTTAATACACCCAAAATAGAATAGTTACTTTAAAAACATTTTTTCAAATACCTGATATATGAAAACTCTTAATAGATACTCATTGAAACTGGTAAACACATTTTGACAATACAGCGTAGAATATTTTGACTATAACATACCAGATAAGATTGGTATGACTATGTCTGACCTAGTCACTCCAAGCTCCCTATGTAATGGGAAATATAGATTTTTTGATGGAAATGTAGACATCATGATCACTGAAGTTTGATAACTTCAGTGCTTAATTTCATAAAAAAAAATGTCTAGAATACATCAGATGAATTGCAGTTTCAGTGCCCATATTTTCCTCTCTTGACTATAAAGGGGGGTAGATCAACTGTAATACCCACAGGGTAGATGCCTAAATTAAGATAGTTCCCATCTTTTATGTCATTTGTCTTGATCTTTCCTGGCCAGTCAAGAAGATGACTATAAAGACTTAACACTGCACTTAGCAGATGGAGTAGTGAATGCTTAAAGAGGGAGTTGAAGTAAAACAGTAAGAAACAGAGACATAATCTTTCGCATTTTACTTATCTGCAGAAGTGTATGGAAGAATCAGAACATGCATTTCTGATATGCCACTGCATATCTCAGGTAAACCACATAAATTATTAGCTGCTTGTGGACCCCTTCATTGCTCTCAGCTGTTTCTAGTTTTGTCTTGTCTGAGTGGAGGATGACACAATTCAGTACCACAGTCCCTTTCACTACTTGCCTTACACATTGAAGTTAAAGTTTGCTCTTGAAGTGGTGAAATCTTTGCTGACTCTTGAGCTTTAATATTCCCATAAAAATATTCAACAGTTTCTCTTCCTACCATAACCAGCACGAGTAAAGTTTCACTGTTATCTGAAATGCCACCTTGCGCAAGTGGGGCCCTGTAGGAGGAAATCTAAAAGTAGCAGAAGGTCATGGACCTGTCGTGGGGAAGACATTTTGTCAAGATGGACCAATAACCAAATTGCCAACACTAAATGTTTATTATTTCTGTGGTTGCACAGGGAGCGAAACCAAATTTCTAATTGCTGATTTAGCACAGATGAATCTCTGTTTTAGTATAAACATATTTAGTATTTTGCAGAACATATAGTAAGTAATGTAACAGCTTATATGAGCTGATATTGATATATTGGGTCCACCATGTCTGTCTTACAGGTTTTAGTGCATTGGAAGAACTAGAAGACTTATTCATAACAATTGTATGTCACTGCACTTCAATGAACTAGTGAATAGCTATAGGGAATAAGGTGCTTAAGAGGTGCTTCTCTATACAGTGTTGTGTTTTGGATTTGCAGCTGAAGGAGTGTTGATGACACACCAATGTTTGGGCAATTGCTGAGCAATGCTTTCACAGTGCCAACACTTTTCCACTCTACCCCCCAGTGAGGAGGCCAGAAGGGGGAAAGGAGCTGACAGGGGCACAGCTGGGACAGCTGACCAGAACTGGACAGAGGAATATAATATAATGTCATGCTTAGCAATAAAAAACAAAGTACAGGAAAAAGAAAGAGGGTACTTTGGCTTCCAAGGTGGCCATTGCTTGGAGATTGGCTGGACATCTGTATGCTCCTAGGAGGGGTTGAAGAACTTCCTTTGTGATGCCTGCATTTTTCTTTCCTTCACCTATTGAACTGTCTTTATTTTGACCCATGAGTTTTATTACTTTTGTTCTTCCTGTTCTCTCCCACAGCTTCTTGCACTTGCTGTAGCATGTGACCATGTTTTCTAATTTTTATTTGGACAATTACTCCAAGAGTCTGAAGTGTCCCACCTTGGTAACTATCACATGGTATCCTGGTAGCCGGGAACAATTAGAATCTCTTTTGGGGCATTCACAGAAGTAGGGCTGGATACTGCTCTAAATGGCCTCAGTGGTGAAATTCCCATTTGTTTTAGTTCTCAGTGGGTTTCAGTTACAAAATAAAAGAGAATCTCATTCTGAACTCTGAGACTGAACAGAACCTGAAGTGAATAACAAAAAGGTATGTTAGCAAATCTGTGTATTTATACAAACTGTACTTGCAATCATTTTATAGTTTTACCTAGATAACCAATGAAATATTTAATATGATTCAACTGCAAACAAGATCCCTGAAGGCTTTTTACCAGAAACGATCACCTGACAGTGTTACAGTTACTCTGTCAGATCTATCAGTTTAACAGTTTTTAATCTATTCAGTGTGGGCTACACTGATTTTGTAGAGTACTCATTTTGTCCAATACTAATTTTCATCATGTTTAATTAAATCAAATGCTCTACAACATTATTATTTTTTTTAATGTTAATACAGCTACTTTCATAAACTGTACATATAATCTCATCAAAAGCAACATCAAATTTACTCAAAAAGACCTAATTTCATTAAAACAAGCTTCCCTAGTGTTAAATATATTAGCCTCCTTCAATTCTTTATTGATCATATCAATAAAAGCTCTTCTATGATTTTTCCAACAATAAATTAATTCTGACCATTTTAACATGTCCCAGGTAATCCCATTTTCTATATTTTTTTAAATTATTGTTGGGTAATTATTTGTGCCCTGGAATATTCTGTCTTCTAAGACTTGTCACAAGTCAATGTTAAGACTTAGAGAACTCCACTGAGTTTTAAAATTAAATTCATATGCAAGTGGTCTGGTCCTGAGAATATAATTTTAAATATGATAGTTGTGGCTTGATATTATTCTTAGGTATTAGCAGAATTAAAAAATGAAAGATTTCATTACTACCATTTTCAGATATAAACATGAGATAGATATGTCTGTTAAATATAAGACATATACAGACTATCAGAGTATTTCTGAGTTTTTCCAGTAGGTATGACACCCTGCTTCCTCAAAAAAAAAAGACTTTCAGACTTTCTTCTATCATGACACATAACTTAACACATATTTTATCCATAATTTTAACATCCGCGCAACCATATAAGAGGTTTCATGATGTCCTAATATATTTCAAAATTTCTTCTCACTGTATTTGTGAAGAAACCAGCGGGAAGGGTGCAAGGACAGGAAGTCCTCAGATATTTAAATGTAAAGGCCTTGAGACCAGCTGATGACATCTCTTAGTATGAGCCCTGTACATGCCACTGCCTCAGCTTCTTCATCAGATCAGACCCTTAGCCATTTGAAACATCATAAGGTTTTCATGTTGACCTTTTCTTATTCTCATCCATCTATTCCTACCTACAGATTTATTTCCATTGTCTTCATAGATTCTTGTTTTTAAAAATAATTCAATTATTTCTTTCACCTTTTTTCTTAAGCTTGATTATTTTTAGCCAAAGATAGCAGTTATGATTGCTGAATTGTGTTCTGAGGCAAACATTCATTATCTACTACTTCTGTATGCAATGCTCAGTTAACATTCACAAGTGCTTTTTAATATTTTTTTTCTTTCCCGATTTTGCTTATTCTTTTCCATTGGTAAAACTTATGATTCTACAGAAAAAAATACGAGTACTGCTGGCCAGAACTGATATTCTGTAAAATAGAATAGAATGTTCTATAACTATAACTATAACTATATATATATATAAAAGCCAGATCTCCAGATCTTGATTGTTCATATCTACTTCCTTATTTTAGTACAGGATCCTCTTCATAAATCTACTACAGAACTGTAAAATTACTCTGAGTTGGTTTCAACATTTTGTGTATCAAAAACTTATTGATTTTATTGCTTAGAAATTCTAATTGCTTTTAACAGCAAAATGAAACCTACAATAAAATTGTTCTGGATCAAATTCTGCTCTGCAATGATCAAGTAGCCTTTTCCTCACAGGTGTGATAGATAAATTATTTAAAATGTGTTTATTAATTATTAATATTAATTTATTCTCTAAAGCTAATTTTAATCAATATGCCCCTCTGTGATTTATCAGTCTGAGCACTAATCCATATGATTACTGTATCCTGTCCTTTTAAATTCTCAGTAGCTTAGATGTAGATAATATCTTTAATGTAGAGTTCTTCTGCTCACATTATCATTCTTTTCCAAGGTGTCACCAGAAATGCTAACATTCAAGCCACGTGAAACATCCTTCCACATTTCAATAATACACATATGACTGAATATAATTTCATAAATGAGTACTTCTAATTCCTCTTGTTTATCACTAGGGCATCTAACTAGCAGTAGACCACTAAAGAATATCTTCTTTATCCATCTTCAGACACCTAGGTTCTTTCTATCAACTTATTTTATAGACCTACAAGAAGAAATTTGTGTATTATTTCACAGTTCTTTGAATGTCACTGCAAGCTCACTTAAAATTACTTTCTACGTGATAGGAATTGTACTACATTAAATCCCTCAATATTGCCATATATTTAAAAAAAAAAAAAAAAAAAGAATTGAAAGCGACCAAATTAACTCATTTAACTCATAACAAAAGATGGTCATAATATTAATAATTTAAATGTCTATAGCGCATTACAGTTATAGCAATCAAATTGTCAGTCTGAAATAGCTATAACATTATTTTCAACATTCATGAACAATGATGTAGATGTTGGTTCCCTAATTATTAATTCTGAAGAAAGACTAACCCCTCTCGGGAATTTGAGATATTTCTTTCAGCTACAAACTAAGAGAGAAAATTATAGCAACAGTTGTTGCAACAACAGTTATTACAATACAGAATTTAAACACTTAAATACTCTAGCAAGAAGTTATCAAATCAAAATTTAAGTGATCACATTTCTGTGACAAATCTGCTATATCAGTACACATATTCCAGTGAATCACTTTTTCATCCTTTTCAACTGCATTGCTACGTTAAAAATAAATAAATAAATAAATAAAATATATAATTAAAAAAAAGGGGCTTTGAAGGTTTTCCATGGTAGACCTTCATATGATTGAAACTCTGAACAGGTCCAAGTACAGTTAATCTGTCTGAACAAAGGTCAATGGATTATTTAAAGTAATAGCTTTGATAGTATGTGTTCAAGTTGTGTACCTCCTCCTGAACTATAGGAATAAATTCTACAGTCTGACAGTGTCTTATTTTTAGAATTATTTTGTTTGTTTCAATCTTTTTACCTGTCAGTTTTCCCTGTTTATATACTGAGGCACATGGAAAACATTGACCTAAATGCTAAAATATATATATGTGGTGAATACATAGGGTAAGCCTTCCTTCCTTTACTTGAACCCTTGTTGTCTGTTAAATGTCATCATAAAAGACAGCCTAAAGTGTTTGTCAATGATGTATATTTCATAACAAAATAAAATTAAGAAGGAATTTAAAAGAACATACCCCATCCACCTGTATGATCAAATAAAATAAAAAGGAGATTCACCTGTACAACACTATGATCTGAAAATTAAATTCAGAATATTCAATTTGCTTCAAAAATCAATTATCTCTGACAGTGTCTAGATGATTATTAATAAGTACAGTTTTCTGAAAAGCAGAATGCTATGGCCTGCACTTTGCATTAAATTTCCAGAATATATTTGACTTATACTCACCCAGCTTGCAGCATAGCCAGAGAAGTTCATGTCTGTCTACATCTATTTGCACACACCTTTAGAGATGATAAGACAAATAGAACTCTCAGAGGCTATAAAGACTCAGAAACTGTAAACAGACAACAGCCCTGCTGTGGGAACACAGTCTTTGTCATTTCTCCTACATATCATCCTAAATAAATATTTTACTATGTTAACCAGGTATGAATGAACTCCAGTACGTCAAATTCAAAGGCTCTTTACAAAGGGAGCGTTACAAAAGAAGAAGGAGGTGGAGAGGAGAACCAGAAAAGAAAGAGCAGAGGTTCCTACTCCCTCTCCTTTTTTTCCTTTTACTGTTCACTCTTTAGTTCATGTCATTATTAATAATGAAGTTAAAAGCTATCCATGACCATATGCAGACATATTTATTTTCATCCTCCACGATATTAAACCTCCACAAACATTCATATATCCCTGAAGATGGATTTTCCTGTCATACAGATATTTTTATATGTGTGTAACCCAGCTGACTTCAGGGAAGTTATGACACCTTTATATATGTATAAATGAGATATAAATCAGGGCCATATTTTCCTAAAATGATGTGCAATACTCTATGTTTTTGAATGGGAGACTAAAAAAATCAGAGCAAACATTTTTCTTTTTAAAGTAAGCTGAATCATATGCCTCTTAGATGCTAAAGCATATTTACATGGGTAAATGTACATTCAGGTAACACACTGTACCAGTCAGAGTGTATCTGTAATAAATACAATCTTGTATTGAATTCTTTCTAATATATATATGCACAGGTCCTTTTAGTCATACTGGAAGAATTCTTGTTTTCTTTGTTTTTGGTTTTTGTTTTTTTGTTTGTTTGTTTGTTTTTTGCATAACCTTGCAAAAGTAGGGTTATATTTCTCTTATATCAGATGTGAGTTAAGATGAACATGAAACACACAGTTTTACAGGAAAAAAAAAAAAAAACCTATCGATATTCAATAGTTATAATTTCAAATTATTGACTCTAATGAGCTGGTTAATATCCAGGTCTGGGACCAGAGCAGGTTACATAAAAGTTTTCTTTTCTGTGCTTCTTTCTTAAATACAGATGACAAATAAATAAATAAATAAATAAATAAAATAAAAATAAACTTCAGCTTTCTGGAGAAGTTTTGTGGTTTAACAGATTTGGAGAAAAGAAGTGGGGACTTCACTCTTAGCACAGCTGCGATCCTCCCCTGTGAAAATGGGCATGTCAACTGCCTGCGTATTTTTCCAACTAAAAACCTTCACTGCCTTATCTTTATAGATTTTAAATTTTACATAGTAGGTCCTGTCCTTTGCTGGCCTGTCACTGACCTCAGCTCAACTGATGTAGTAACAGTAGTAACTGTAATAGCAACAGCAATCTTGTTACTCAGATATAATTCCCGTGTTGCAATCTACTTCAGTGCCGTCAACAAACATCATTTGTCCAAATAAATGAATCTTCAGGTTTGAAGCATTTCTCATTATTCATGCACTCTGCCATTAATTTGTTATGCGGGAGATTCAGAATGAGGGAATGAGCCGTGTTGCTGGCTTTTATATGATTTGTCTTTTATTACAGCAACAGTGACTGATAGAATTATTCCCTTATCTACAAAAACACAAGCAGACTTATGTAATTTTAATATCTACAGATAAATCCAGGCACATAGTTTGACAGAAGAGTTTGAACTTCTCATGCAGTTCTAGTTAAGCAGAGGTTTGGTACATCTCTTCACTGTCAATAACAACCATGATATTTAAGTACAAGCATTTACAGACAGGAAGCATTTACAGACATAAAGTATTCCATAAGATTTCCTAAGTTTTCTTTTTGACTTCTCATCTCTTCTTTGTTAGTGGTAGGCTAGTCTACAAATACATGTAGGGAAGGTGCAAAGATGACAGAGGCAGGCCAGTTTTTCAGTGGTGTCCAGTGATAGGACAGAGGCAATGGGCACAAACTGGAACACAAAAGGTTGCATCTGAACATCAGAAAACACTTCTTTACTGTGTGGGTGATGGAGTACTGGCACACGTTGCCCAGAGAGGTCATGGTTCTCCTTCCTTGGAGATCTTCAGAAGCCACCTGGACACGATTCTGGGAAACCTGCTCTGGGTGGCCCTGCTTGAGCAGTGGGTTGGACCAGATGTACCCAGAGGTCCCTTCCAACCTCAGACATTCTGTGACTCTGTAAATTTGTCTTTCTTTGACTCCTTCCTCTTGACATCCCATTGCTTCCCATTGTATACAGTTTTCTAACTGCTTGCATCATCTCTGCACTAGCTCCATTTATCCTTACTCACAGCTCCAGATAATACAAAGCACTTAGCAAAATTTATAGAATTGTAGCTTATGTACTAAGGAAACAAATGTTAAATGAAGTATGCTTTAAATGATTCTAGGGAAGGTTAATTGGATTAGGAAAAAAAAGTCAAAATTCACATTAGAAACTTGGATCACATGGAAAAGAGTATTTTATTATTAGTAGTAGTAGTTTTGGATGCAATGCTCAAGAATTCTATAAGTAATATAATATAACCTGTTTATCTACATGGCACCCTGCATATTCCCAATGTCCTCAGACAGTTTTTCCATCTGCAGCCTTCAGACTTTCCCTGTACTTCAGAAACAATTTTGCAGTATGATATCTAACTATGCACTATTGGACAGAATTTTTAAAAGGGTATTTTATCATATTTTTCCCATTTTTCAAAGCATAACTAAATATTTCTGGTATTATCTTAATAATTCATAACATATACTGTTGTTCTTTTGAACACTGATGTTGTCTTAAGCCTTTGTTGTGTTATATGTATGCAAATACATACGCAGATGTACAGTTCAGTCCATTAATATTTTTTTTCCCCCTAAGAACCCCATCAACTAAAAGCATTAGTTTCCACTTTGTATACCAAAGGGTGTGAGCTATCTTATCTCATTATAGATATCCACTGGGTAAATATCCAGTAGATATCCAGTAGCTGTCTAGAACAAACCTTGTTGTTTACTTCCCTCTGAAATCAATGGAGAGAGGTAGATACATTCACAATATTTTATTTTTTTAAGAAATTTGTACCATTATCAGTGCCTATTGTCAGTGTGACAGATAACTTTGGTGGAATATGCTCATATATGTCCTACCAACTGAAGTTTTTTCTTCTCCACCCTTTCACAGATGTATAAAGAGCTCTTTTTGTATTAAACTGAGTAATTAATATTTCATAATAAATTAGTATTTTCTTTCAGAGATCACTTCTTGGTGAATCTATACCTCTCTTTTCTTGATTTTTCTAGACAACAAGTCCTTTAATCTAGGTATAGTTGTTAAACATCAGTGCTTTCAATAATTTCACACATTTTGATAACCCACAAAGAATTACATACATTTTGATAACCAAATATTCTTTCAAGTCTTCTTTATTGCTCTTTATTGCTATTATCTCCATATATTCATAAATCATACATAGCCGTATATTAGTCAAAATTCAAATAAATAAATAGATAGATGGATAGATAATTACATTGTCAAATCATAAGTAATATAGTTTTCAATTCACTACCTTTCACACAATAGTGATCATTTTACAGAGTTTTATATCTTAAAATCATCTGTTACTTGAAATTGTCCAGAAGAGGGCAACAAAGCTGGTAAAAGGGCTGGAAGGCATGTCCTATGGTCAGAGGTTGAGGACACTTGTATTTTCTAGTCTAGAAACAAGAAGGCTAAGAGGTGACCTCATTGCTGTCTACAACTTTCTGAGGAGAGGAAGCAGAGAGATGCCAGTCTCTTCTCCCTGGTAACCAATGATAGGACCTGAGGGAATGGCACAAGGTGCATTAGGAAAATTTTTCTTTACCTCAAGGATGATCAAATGCTGGAACAGGTTTCCTAGCAAGGTGGTTTATGCCCCAAGCCTGTCTGTTTTCAAGAGGTACTTGGATAATGCCTTTCAAAACATGCTTTAACTTTTGGTTATCCTGAAGCGGTCAGACAATTGGACTGGAATATCTTTGAAGGTCTCTCTCAGTTGAACTATTCTATTCTATAAGATCATTAGCTAGCATATTCTTCAAGTATTCTTTAGCCTTTTCCTCAATGACTTTTATCTAGTCCTTTGCCAAAAAAAAAAAAAAAAAAAAAAAAAAAAGAGGCAGGCAGCTTTTTTAAAACTAGAGAAAAGGAAAATATTCCTTCAAAGTCATTGTGTCTTACTAGAGATATGTTGTATCATAAAGTAGATCTATGTTCTAAATTAAGGGAAAGTAATTTCTGACATAAAAAGTCACTGTTTAAAGACACATTTTTGTGTGACACAGTAAGTTATTTGAAGTTGAGAGAAATAACTTTCATTAGTCGTAGCAGCTTTAACTATTGTTCAGCGTTGACTTTGTCACTGAAAGATGTTTATTAAAAAAATAAATAAATAAATGTGAAGAGTATTTTGCATAATAGCTGCACCCACTAATGCAACTTCTGCTGTGACAGAGAGCATCTAGCCACTCTGCGCTCATAGGCTGTCAAAATGCACAGTAATGGCCTAGGTTTTCTCTCTTCATTTAGTAATTGACAACAATTACAATCTGCATTGTTGGGAACTTGAGGTGTTTTATTAAAGCTGAGTAAATCAATGCTCCCATTATCTTGGCATTCAACATCAAGACACTTCTATTTTAAAACAAAAAGTAGAAAAAGATTATACAACATTTTGGAAATAGAAAAAATATAAATTAAAATAAATTAAACTAACTTTCATTCTGTCTGTAGACAAGGAAGGTATCAGAAGGAATCTGAAAAGCAAGGAGAAGTTTAAAAAATACTGAAAGAAAACACATGAGATTCAGTGATATTCACACTTGCTCTTACATTTTATTATTTGGTCTTCCTAATATAGTGACACACTGGTAAATTGCACTCTTGGATGTCTCAGAGCATTGTGTCTATCAGCAGATACTGTCTTATGCAGAAAGGACAAAGCAGAGATACTTCTAGTCCAGAGAAGGGCAACGAAGCTGGTGAGGGGTCTGGAGAACAAGTCTTACGAGGAGCGGCTGAGGGAGCTGGGGTTGTTTAGCCTGGAGAAGAGGAGGCTCAGGGGAGACCTCATCGCTCTCTATAGGTACCTTAAAGTAGGCTGTAGAGAGGTGGGGGTTGGTCTATTCTCCCACGTGCCTGGTGACAGGACGAGGGGGAATGGGCTAAAGTTGCTCCAGGGGAGTTTTAGGTTGGATGTTAGGAAGAATTTCTTTACTGAAAGGGTTGTTAGGCACTGGAATGGACTGCCCAGGGAGGTGGTTGAGTCACCATCCCTGGAGGTCTTTAAAAGACGTTTAGATGTAGCCCTTAGTGATATGGTTTAGTGGAGGACTTGTTAGTGTTAGGGCAGAGGTTGGACTAGATGATCTTGGAGGTCTCTTCCAACCTAGACGATTCTGTGATTCTGTGATTCTGTGATTCTGTGATTCTGTGATTCTGTGTTGCCCCTGATGCAGATAGGAAAGCGGTCGTCTTTTTTTTTTTTCTTTTTTTTTTTTACAAAAAAAAAAAAGGCATGCTAATATCTGATATCATAACAAAATCCTACAAAATCCTGTCAACTGGAACAGGAACTTGTGAAGTATAATCTGCACATCCACTAACATCTTGTAAAATAAATGTTGGCTTCTGTTAGCAAGAAAAAGAAAGTGCTCAAATAAAAGGAAAAGAGTGAGGGACGGGGATCAGTGAAAATCAACTTCTCAGTTTTCTGACTGCTGTTGCTAATATTTATTCTTCTTCTAGGGGTAGAATCTAGGAACACTAATAAGAATTAGATCCTAATAAGGGCAAGTCACTGTCTAAATACTGAAATACAGCCCTGAGGTAAAGTCCTCATGTTATAAGTAGGAGAGAACAAAAAGGAGGGAGTCAGACAAATAATACAAGAAATAATGATATAAAAATGACCCTTGTGATATGCAATGAAGACTTCTTCTAGGTCATAATTGATGGCAATTGTGTTCTTACTGTGATCTAATTAAAGCAAGTGGAATTTTAGTCAGGAATGATTTTATCATCATGATTTATTCCTACATGTCCACTGTCCACTGTCTAGTCAGGAAAAAAAAAAAAAAGGGCTCATACTGCTAATTTTAAAAACAGTCATTCTAAAAACCTTCAAAGAATCTGGAGAAGTTCACAGAAGATACACCATCTTTTGGGGCTGAAATGACGTAAATATAACTTGTGGGAGGGTTGCTCCAGAAATGCAAAAGACTGCTCTATACATATCCAGTTTTTACACATTCTTTCCTGCACAAAGTCAATGCTGGTACACACACAGCAAACCACTGCTGGAGAAAGGATACTGACATTCAGTCTGACCTAAACTAGCTGTTCTCATCTTGTCACGTGATGTTCTTTACTAGAAAATGTGAATTATAATGCCTTCTCCAAAGAGCTCAGTGTTAAGGGACAGATAAATTTTCTAAAAGTGTATAAGTACACTTCAGTGGGTTCAAATATAAATGTATAGATCTGTTCACTTCCAGGGTATAATGTGCACAAAAAAATGATTCACCAGTATATTAATGGATCTTTCATCTGAATTAATCCTCACAGCTAGCCTGTCTGATTCTTAGATTTTGTCGCTCACATGAAAGCTTGAAACAGAAAATGTCTCATGAAGAGTTCTTGTTCAAAAAACATTTCCACCAAAATAGTTTGAATGTTGTTCTACACAGATTAAGCACAAACAGCTGTATTAAACTTATTCAAAATAAACTGTGAATACAAATGGTTTAGTAAGATCCTATATTCCTTATTTTAGTAACAAAATGTAAGGGGAAAATTGCAATGAAATTCTGGAGCTTGATTATGTGCAGTCGGTAGAAGTCTCAGTTTCACCCTTTGAAGTCATAGGGAATGTGACTTTGAAATAACCTAAGAAAGCATTCACAGAAATATGACTAAGAAGGATCTTCTCAAACATATTCTGAATGTGTGATGAAAGAGACACAACCGAAAAATGAAGTCACAGGAAACAAAGGAGAACATAATTTTAGACTAAGATCACAGTCAACTTTGTTGAACATAATTGATTTTTAAGGAACATGAGATTGGAGTAACAAAACTTTAAAAAGGTCTTCATTGCACAGAATGAAGCAGATCAAAACAGACTAACTCCTGAGAGAAATTCAATACAGCTAGTTGAACTACTTTCAGCAGTATAAAGTAAAAAGTGTGGATGAGACATCATCTGTTGCAGTGCACTGTAAACCATATAAACCAGTTCACTAAACTTAGCTATTTCAAAATTAATTACCAAGTCTAAGTTCAGCAGGCCAGTTCCAATGATGCCAAAAGATAAAAACTTTCAATCTTAGTTCAGTTTTATAATGAATTATTTGCCTTTCAGTTATCACCAATCCAATGAGCATTTTAATTATCCATATAGTAAAAAAGTTTGAATCAAATCATTGCTATATATCAGTTCACATAAAAGGCATTTCTTAATATGCACATTTACATCATAAAGTGACAGCACTCTAGCTGCAAGCTTTCATTAACTTCATGGTGTATTGCAGACATACTGCTTGTCAGGTCGGTATCCAGCTGCTTAGCAGTCACACCTTGAGCAATCCAGCACTCCATACTCCATTCACATACCGGAGGTAAGACAGTTTTCAGGTAAATGCAGTGCTGTTTCAGTAAATATTTAAAGCAAAGACATCAGAATGTATTATAGTATATGGTAAAAGAAAGAAGAAAAAGAAAAAAGATTTCACTATTCTTTCAGAGAATGGTAAAGATAAATCAATAAATCAAGTCAAAAGAATTCGAAATACAAAATATGAGATTTTGAGTCTGTACAGGTCATCACATGACTGTGAAGTCAATACATAGGAAAGGAAACTGTGAAACACAAGTGTCAAAATCACAGAAGGGGTAGACACAAAGAAAAGACTGCTGGAAAATTGGAACCATGACAGAAGGGAAGAGATGGGTCAAAGGCAGCATGTACAAATAAAAAGAAAGAAACAGAAAGAAGATAAAAGACAGTCTGATACAGATTAGGAAGACTTGATCCTGATATTCAATGTCAGTATATGATTGTATGTCTAAAAATTATTTTGAAGACCAATGAAAATACATACTTTTATGTTTGCTTCCAGGGCATTAAATTTAGCAGATAATTTACTAGAAGTTTGGAGAAGGACTATATTTGTTCTTTGATCTTTTTGTCATAAGTAGGTTATGTCATAACTATTAATATAGTTTTTCCTTTAAGTGGATCTCATATGGAAGTAATTTTAGTGGTGATACCTGTGCAGTTTGAGTACTTAAGTCAAAATAAAGCTTGTTCTAGCAAACAGATGAGTTAATTGTTTTTGCAGTATTGACAACTGACAAGGTCTCTGGGATTTCCTTCTCTAAATTAGAGAGAATCAATATAGTCTATTGGAAAATTTTCAGTGTAGAAAACATCTTTTCAGCAAAAGCTGAAGGATGGCAGTTGGTCTAACAATGTCAAGCAAAATAAATAAATAAATAAATAAAAATAGAGTGTATCATAAAGCTACCTGCTTTGTTCGTTCTTTGCACACCAAGTTACAACATTTCTAATTTCCAATATTACTAATATAAAAGAAGAACATTCTCTTGAAACACTTTACTACATTTTGATCAGCTCTACTGCAGCTAAAACAGCATTGGTGGGAGCAGCTGTGTCTGTCAAAGCTTATTTTAAACAAGGGACAAAGAAGTAATTGTTTGTTTTGGTCTGCTCACCTGGGTCTTTTCAACTGGAAAAGACTGAGGAAATTTTACAAGAAAGAAAGAAGAACTAGTATGTCTAATGCATGAAAAAAAAAAAAAAAGGAAATTTGTTATTGAGCTGCTATCATTTTCACCTCAATATGGTAGAGAAAAGAGAATTCAGGCTCGTTACGGAAGGATAGTAAAATGGTAAGATGGAGAAAAAGACTGCCCTTTTATGCAAAAAGATTTTTTTTTGACATCAGAAATAGTTTGCAAATTAGCTGCTCTCATTGTGTGTTTATATCATGATTTATTCTTTCAATGGAGTAGGATAACAGCTTCTACCTAGAAAGAACTAGGCCTATTTGCTTCAAAATATTAATGAAGGTGAGTGCTTTTTTTTTCAGAAATTTATGTTTCTATAATCATTTGGCAGGGTCTTAAGATGACTTATTTCTGAAAGTTATCAGAGATAAAAAGTGAAAAAATGCCCGTTATTTGAGAATCTAGGCAATAATTTTCTGAAGGGGCAATTTTAAATTATTGGTTCAGTGGAACCTAAACAATCCAAAGGAATGCTATTATTCTAGCAAAAAATCACACAGGAAAATGCAAACTATTTAAAACAACTGAGGCTGAATCATTAAATTTGAAGGATTTCATTTAAACTCTTATTTATTTATTTTTCCCTTTCTATCTTAGAAAAGAACTATAATAAAAGTATAAATCAAACCACTTCTATTTTATTAAAATAATTCTCTTATACTGACCCAGGATGAATTATCAGGTTTGTTTTTTTGTTTGTTTGTTTGTTTGTTTTTTCATGAGAAACTTCAAATATATTTTCTTTTTATAATGTAATGGTAAAAAATATCAAAATGAAGTAATTAGACATGGGATGCCAATTCAGTTACAGTTAGTTCTATTGCTTACCTTTCTCTTCTCTACCTAGCCATATCCTTGATTAGCCCCAAATGACAAGTATTTCCTAACTGCACTTTACTAGACTATCCTTATGATATTCCTGCTCTGGATGAAGGAATAATATTTTCTGGAAGCAGGTTATCAAGGTTGTCTTTTACAGTCCATGAACTACAATTTTTTTTTTTTCTGCCATGAGAGAGAAATATTTAGGGTTTACTTCACTTCTCTGAGAAAACAGTAATGGCAAGTAGTCCTTTCTGAATAAAATACTGATATCCAGGTGTGATATCCACCATTTGATACTGATATCCACCATTTCCTTTGTGGAAATTTGATTTCAGTCAGGATCCAGCCCCAAAGCACTTCCTGTGAAATGTCTGGTTCCATTAAATGAAATAGGAAATGAGTGATGTTCCCTCATATGTTTGAACTGGTGAGTGTCTGCATAAAGACTTAAAAGCAGAAAATAAATTTCTTGTTTTGGTCACCCTTTGTCCCTAAAGGTATTCATGACATGGATGCATTCAAAATTCCTTGAGGCCTAATGGTGGTAGATGGATGAAAGTTCGTGGCAGTTACCCTCTGGCACATTTGCAATGCATCATTGTTTTAGCAAACCTGTGTTGGTTCTATTTCGTAGATAATGTCTGAATAACCTGGATACCATAGTAAATAATGTAAGGTGATGCCCCCATTGTTTTGTATGTGTTGGGTTTGTTTGGGCACATGTTCTTAACTGAACTATTGTGCAGCTATCTGTTGTTTGGTTGATTAACCATGCTTATTATGCAAATGAGAAGCAAGGTTGAGAGAAGTCTGGAAAAACAGAACACAGCAATATATAAAATACCATTGAAAAAAACAACCACAACAACATAATAGCAAAGTGAGGCTTCAGAATCTGCCAATGTCAAACCAAGAGGCTGATTGTAAATGGGAGCTTAAGTACCAGGACCTGGCGGTCCTGGGAGTCCCAAAGTTGAACACGATCCAGCAACGTGCCCTCACTGCAAAGAAAGCTAAAGCTATCCTGGGCGGCATCTCCTCCTTTGACCTGAAAATTCCTTCTGCACCAATCATTTCACTTCTGAGCATGTCCTAGCCTGGGCTTCTCACAAAATACAATTATGGGGAGAAGAAGTAGAACATAACTTCTGTATAATTTCCCTTGCGCCTTATGTTATAAGTGAGAAGCTTGGGTTTCCACTCTGTATGCATTTTATGATAAAAACACTTTGGTCAAACTGAAAAAAAATGGCATTTAAAGTTCAAACTAGGGTGTCCGTAGCCAAGGATGTTGAAATTACATCTCACCCCATTTCTTTAGCCATGTATTCCTTCAACAGAGGGCTGAAGATCAATGATCTAAGTAAATCACTGAACCCAAGTCTCTGTCTTTTAACTAGTCTCTAAGCACTAAACCAATGTATAAACTGTGAGCACTGTCAGCTTTTTTCAAAACTAGTCCCTTGCTCAGTATTTCCTACTGACTCTCTTCTTGGTTGATATATCTATCATCAGAAACAAAATATCCATACATATTTCAAAGTGTTCTTTAATAACTTCTAGGTATTTTCATTAGAAGAAGTTATTTTAAAAAATGTTAAAAATACCCCTAACAAAGTTTTTCTGATTCTAATGTTTATTTTAATTATAGGACCTTCCAATCATTTGCAAGTGCAAGTTAATTCTGATGAATATTGTTTTTATTTTAATATAGGTTTATTGCTAAAAAGGGGCATGGAAACATTAGGGTTAATTTCCTAACATTTTGCTCTAAGGTAAATTTTAATATAGTGCCAGCACAACGATTCAACTAGTCATAAATATGAGCAATGCTGAATTTCTACAACCATGAGTCAGCAACTGAGTGGAGGCAGAACTGAGAACTTCTTTGTCCAAGACCCATGCTTTAATCATGGAACCAGATTCTTTCAAGAATGATCTGAAGAAAGAAAAAAGTCTCAGAAACTACTTGAACAGGACAAAAGTATTTAGGCAGATATTTATATTATAATTTACCATACATTTGATTATAAACTCAATTTACTCAGTGATGGAAAGTGAATCATTTCAAGGCTGCTGAAGGGAACCTCAAAACTCAAAAATTAGGAAAAGAATCAGTCAGAAGAAAGGCATGCCAAAATCTTTCTAGTGAAAAATATAATATTTGATCACAAAGCAACATTTTGCAAATCACCACAGATTAAAATTGGTTGCCTTCAAAGGAAATGTCAGGAAAAATAGCATTAAAATATCATCTTGTAACTTCAATTTTTATTTTTAAAATCTGAGCATTTTTATTTCATTTTTCATCTTTTAGTCATGGAATATGTAAAATAAATCACTCATCTATTTCCTCCCTATTCTTTTTCTATACTGTCTTCTACAGTAACTTCTCAACATTCTTCTACATTTTCTATAATTTGCCAAAATGAAAGGGGTAAAAATGAGCACAAAAAAAAAGCTCTACGTGTAAGAGATTCTATTAGATCTACTGATGATAAGGGGGGGGGGGGGGGGGGGAAAGCACTTTTGAAAGTGATCAAAATTAAGATTTTTATTGAAATCATAAAAATGTATTAGAAAATTATAAAAGAAAAAAAATAACCATTTTCAAAAAGAAATACTTTCCTTCCCTGCTTTTTCAGCCAACTGTTAATTATTCTTTGCAGCCTGGAAGTCACATATTTTTATGTGTTTAAGTGTGAAATGGTACAGATAAATCACTAGGTGCCTCTTTACATTTCTAATACTATAAATAGCTTTGGAAATCCAGCCATGTGTCTTAAGAACCTTCTCAATTTTGAACATTCAGAACAAATCAGTTTTGACATATGTTTGAAGGATGGGCAAATGTTAGGGCTTGTTCCTACTTCATGAGTTAGTTTGGCCATGATGGGTTGGAAGGAACTCATTCGTTCCCACGGCAATGCAGTGAATTCTGAAAAACTTTGTTTCTGTCATTGCAAATGAAGAAATTTTTTTTTGTGAAATATACCAGTTGAAGGAAAATATCAGGTAACAGACAAACCTAAGGTCCTTGAAGTTAATTAATTTCAAGGGGATTTGCAAGTAATTTATAAGCTCAAAATAGGTCAATAGAAATTTGAGAGCACTCAAATACAATAAAATGCAGAGGAACTCAAGGTAGGAATTCTTAATGAAATAAGAATTAGAAAAGTTCTCTTTTGGGGCATCTTCTACTGGGTATCATAATGGGTGCTTGATGCCAGTCTCGAATACCTAGTGAGGAAATACCCAACTTCTCTGCACCTCGTACTGCACAAGGGATGTGAAAATATTCCAGGAAGACTATGCCACTGTCAGTAGAGAGAGGACTGTGCATCCCTTTGGGAGGTGACATGTCTGGATCTGTCAGCAGGGAGCAAGGATCTTCTCAAGGAAAACAGGAATTGAAATTTTGGTAGGAGGCTCAGCCTCCTGTTCTGGCAGCACCAGAGTGCTTTGCTCAGGACTGTATGCCAGGAATAGGAATTAATGCAACACTAATCAAACCCAAAACAAAGCTGTTTTCAGAAGAGCACAGGCCATTCCTTACACTACTCCTTTTCATTTTAACTAGTTACTATAAACCTTCAAACCATTAGAAAGCTCATGAATCAAGTTCTCTGTTGTGACCTTACTCTTCTCCCACAGAAAGATAAATAAATAAAAGAAACAGAAAGAAAGAACAACAAAAAGACAAATTCTAAATTGTCAATAATTACATGAAACAAAAATGTCCAAAACTTAATGTGAAGATTATCAAATCTACTGGTTGTCACTACCATATAAGATATCAATTCACAGGAATAAACTTCATTTCCATGGTATAAATTTGTGGATTTGCTAGCATATTTTTTTCTTATTCTAAAAGAAGTAGAAATAATTGTATTAATTATAATAGAAGTCATCAAATATTTTTTCTTCCATTAAGATAACAGCATATTAACAGAAAAGGAAAACATGTAGAATTGTGTTTATATTGGAAATCTTTTGCCTAGCCCAATCATGAAATGAGCTTAATTTATTGCACTGAAAGGGATCTTGAGATGGAAGTCAATCCACTGCCTGCTTTGGTTGTTCCCTCAGTAAGTGAGTCACTATGGCTTCATCAGTGTCCTAAGAGCTAAACAGTGGTGTAATCAAAACAGTTATCATTTCTCTCCAATCATTCATTCTATCTGAATACATATATTTCAGTTGCTATTGCTTGATTTCTTTTTACTGCTTCAAGCATATGTGCAGTAATTACATTCAAGTTAGCCTCTCCAAAGTGAGCAGTCTATTTTTTTTTTTGATCTCTTTGTCTTTAATGGTCATGCTTAAAAGAAAACTTCTGCAATTTTCAATCCAAATTCATTGCTTTGAATTGTCCTGTGAAAATCTGGAAACAGCACCACTAAATATAAATTGCGATTGCTGTTGCCATTTTTTTGTTGTTCTATTTTGGATCTTAATTGAATCATCCATCTATTTTCAACTGTCATTAGTACTATTTATATGTTTTCTAGTCAGCCCTCAGGATCACCATTAGACAATCAAGATTTCGGTATGCTGAACAGATAGGCACATGATGGGAAGACAACCCTCAAGTCAAATAAATTACAGTCTGAATAATTCCTGCTATCAAAATCACACTCTGCTTTTAACTTAATGTTGAAAATGAAGAAAAAGTGGACAAACTTACTGATTTTACTTTGGGGTTGGGGTGTGAGACATAGGTGAGTTCTCTGCTGTTCAAATCAGAAGTGAGATAATCTAGTTGCCCTCTTGTATATTCTACAGTATACCTTCATCTGTATACCTGTTCATTCACAATATGCACAGATGTGATTAGGAAAAAATGATCCTTAACCACATGGGTAAGTTCCTTCTCCATCTATATAGCCAGTGGATCAATATGATGGGGAGGCTACTTAATATTAAAATACATTTTCTGTTTAAAATAACACAGGGAAAATCCACTTGCCGGTACTGTCCACTTAACTGTACTGTCATCATAGCCTTGGAGCTCTGCAAGAATATTTTTTTAAACTCTGTAAGGATTTTTTTATTTTATTTTATTTTATTTTTTAACACCGTAGGTGGAGATATATATATATTTATATAACAAACAGCTTTGAGGTTGCTGTGACTCAATTTCTAGATAACCATGCTGTCGTGATGGCCTTTCCAGCCCCAGGTCTCTCCTGCTGTCAAAGGTTGCTACACCTTTTGGAAGGCAGACAAAGGATTTTTTTTTTTCCTGTAGCTCATCTGCCTCAGCTCATTTTCTAGTGTATTAGATTCTACTAGTGAAGAAAATGGATTTGTCCTGCTGCCACAGACTGTGATCTCCGGTCAGTGCAGAGTCACAAATTTTCTTTGCTTCCCCTGTTTTGGGGGGTGTTGCTTTCAGCACAGCAGCAGTCACCTGTGAAACAGCAACAGTAGATGAGTTCTCCAAAACTGAGTTCTTTAATTTTTGAACAACTCTAACAAGTAACAGTCCCTTATGCCTGAAGTCTGAGAGTAAAACTGCCTCTGAGGAACCACAGCACAAAACCACAGACAAGCTCCAATTGATGGAAGCTTTGCTTACCAGTGTGTTGAGGTGGCATATCTCTGCAAGTACACTGTGATGCTGAATTGCAGTTTATTTCAATCTCAAATGAAAAGGTTCTAGATGGACCCTAGAAGCCATGGCCAAAAGATAACATTCCTTAGCAATGACAGAGGACAATCAACATTTATTTTCAGTAGGAAACAAGTGGCAACAAATTCTATATATGCTGTGTGTGCAGCTGGCATATTTCTAATTTTTTAAAAAATCTATTTTAACAATGTGTACATCCCACTATAACCCAGAGAAACCAAAAGCACTGGATATGTTAGGCATGCAGACATGGAGCAAAGGTGTGTAAGACATGCAGGAACTCCAGATTCTATGATTCATCAGAGAGACCCAGAGTCCTTTTATTTTTACTTTTAACCATGACCTCTGACACTGGCATTGACTCCAGAGGTAAAGGATATAAACCACAAAGACTGTATGTAACACTTGTTCAGAAGAAAAGAAAAAGTCATGTAAATTAGTGATTTATAAAACTTATATCTTTCTATCAATGGTTCATAGATATTGCCAGAAACAGCAATTCAGCTAACAACAGCCACTCAACCAGCAGGTTTTTTGGGATCTTTCCTGTGAAATTTAGAAGTGTAACCCCAAATATATACCCCAAAATGGATTCTCTTGTTTAACTCATTAATGACCACACACATCAGTCTTGTGACGGCTAACACCAGCACTAGAAACAGAGTGCTCAGATACACCATTATCATGAGTCCCCTGCAGCACCCTGTAGTGACACTGCAGCATGGCATTACTATAGGAGAGTGGGGGAACTGAGCTGGAAGTTGGACGAAGTCTTTATAACTGTAGGTAGAACAAGCACCTTTCATCACACTGTCCCATTTTTATCACTGCTCTGTTTCATTGCCTTTAACAGCTTTTCCTGTAAAGAACATGCATGTACTTATATGCTATGGCAAGTAGAGTAAATCAGCATTGTACCATCCAACTGTTAGGAGCTGGTTTAGTTATAGGAATGAAACAAGTCTTAACAAATAGCAATATCTGTTTGGGAGCAATGATATAGCTAAATACTTGTAAAAGTGAGCTTGGAAAGCTTTCTGGAAAAGAATTTTAAACAGTTATGCCAGTATAGCTTCTACCATGAGAAACTGCTTCATGCTTATTTTATATATGGCTCAAATTGTGGACTTTTGACATGACGGTAAGGTTTGTAGTATTTCTTTAAGCCATAGGTATGAAGAAAGAGTCAACACATTTCACAATGATTTTGTGAAGTTGATATTTAGTTTTAATTCAATTTGAAGCAAAAAATCTGCCAAAATTTATAATGAAAAGGAAAATCTGGCAGACCACAGATCTTGGCTGTCCCAGACCTTCAGGTTCAGAGAAAGCAACGCTTCTTCTGAACACCAAGCATGGAAATATGGAAGTGACTATGCCCATGATTTCTGACACAACATGCCCTGGCATTTTTTGTCAGGAACCGCAGAGGACATGATCCTGATGACTTGAGAACCATATCCTTGCTGTCCAACAGGAAGATTGCTAAGAATGAGTTATACGATTTTGCAGAAAAGAAACATTCTAAATGAATATCCATAACAGAAGTAGAGTTCAGCCAGAATGCTGACTATTGATGGGCAGAGCTTCAAATATATCAGAACATTGACATGTAATGTTTCATATGTCATGAATTAACATTCTTCAATGAAGACATTATGTCAGTGAATTCCTCAGTTGCTCTATTTCCAAGTCATTGATGCATTTGAAAATATATATATATAATAATAATAATAAAGGGAAAAAAAAAAGAAAAAAAAAAAGAAATAAAGAGAGTTTAGGAGCACTTATTGATTTCAAAGCAGATCTGCAGCAGAAGTAAAAACCTTCCAAAGTCATGTTGCTGGTTGGAAGGTAATGATTTATACTGCTGCTGTTATAGCCAGGGAAAAAGGAACCTATCTGGATATGAAACAGAAATAAAACCCATCAAGAGATACAGGCTGTACCAGTGATCTATTCAACTAGACTGAAGTTAAAAAGTTAGCAACATGGGAAATGAAAATCTGAGATTGTTAGATCTGTAGACTGATTTTGAAATCAAAGCATTTTGGCTTAAAGAAAAAAAAAAGGGGGGGGGGGGGGAAGAGTGAGACATTCTAGCTGAACATTCACATCCATCTGCATTTATCCAGATGGAACCTTAGCACCTTTTGAGGTCCATTAATTGTTACCCTAGCTGCTAAAGTTTCCCTGTGTCATCCAGTAGAGATTTTTAACCTTTAAAAGTATAGGATAATGAGTGCTTATATGACACAAAGGAACTACAGTGCACACAAAAAATAATGATTCTGTCAGTTACAAAAGAGGTATTTAGTACCATAGAGTGATTTTTCCAGTGTTGCAGTCGACTGCCTTCAATGTCTTGTCTCCAAGGCTGAGTGAATCACCTTTTAAATATATATAAAGATCTCCTGTGAAATCACTTTGTCAGTAGCTCAGCTGCACAAGGTAGAGATAATCTACATCAAAAATTCCTGACAGGGACTGTGCTTCCTTAGCAGATCTTTGAAACCTTCCTACTCAGTGACCTCAGGCTTCAATGAGTCACCATAAAAAAAAAAAAAAAAAGTCAAGCTGCTATATGTAGGTAATGAATGCACAGATTCATAGTGCCACTATTGCAGCTATGAAAAAAAAAAAATCAACACTTTCTGCAAAGGAAAATCTGTGCAGTTTATATTTGGGAAAAAAAAAAAAGGTAACAATCTTACTGATTTCATAGTGCACATCTATACTGTCAGAAGGGTTCGGTGCCTCTTTCACTCCATGACACATATCTCCAAGTCATTTGCACTGCATATATGTTGCAAACCAAGTTATATCTTTAGCAAAAAGAACCAGAATATAGGTTTGCTTAGGAGGTTGCACCATACAAGCAGTATAAATATGGCCAGTCTACTTCATAAAGCTCTAGACTTGAGATTAGAACTTGCTTGTTTGGAGCAACAAAGACATAGCAAATGTATTCATGCCAGAATGCAGTATTAAGGTGATTTTTTTTCTAAATTCTAATCATTTTTTATGGAATCCTTCTGTCAGGTCATATGTATAATGGCTCCTTCTACCAAGGCCTCTTATGCAGCTTTGCCAAGACACGGGGCAACCTGCTCTAGGTGACCTTGCTTGAGCAAGAGGGTTGGACCAGATGACTTCCAGAGGTCAATACTTCTGTGATTCTGTCACACGGTGAGACCTGCTAGAGGAAGGGAGAAAATGAGGTAGACCACTACTGCCTTCCTTTTTTCTTTTTCCAGTACAAAACACGATCAACTTAGACCATATTCTAAGTGTAGTCTTAGGTGCCAAAACACATCTAGCATATAATGCATATAAGAATATACAAAATCAGCTTGCTATAGCTGTTCTTTGTAAAAATCACCAGAACCAATAGAAAATTATGTTATAAATGAAGTCTTCACTCCATTGTTTTTCATAGACTTATATAAGGAGAAAAAATGGCAGAAGTATTTCTGAAAATTCACCCAGTGGGCAAATTCAGGACTGAATAAGGGAGATATGGACGAGTTCTCCTTTGACTAAACTCATTTAAGCCCATATTCATCTCACACGATATTATCTATCAAAAGGCTCTAAATCAGGAGCATGGTGTCCCTACATTTTCCCTGTAGCCAGTTTAGAAAAATTGACAGCTCTAGGGAGTGATTCATCCCCAAACTTGCATTTAACTGACCAGTTTGGGGTACCGGTGTCAGAATTCAGCAGCTGTGTACAAAGGACAAGGCCCATGAAGCAGCAACTTGGCAGCCTGAAGGTGGTGTCTCTAACTCACAAGTATTTTAGTCTGCTTCTTGTCCTCAGACCAGAGATGAGGACACATGTCTACCTGGCTCCCTCACGCTACTTCTGAGCAGATGCCCTCTTCCAGGCCTAGCTGTGTTGAAAGCCATTGCTGTTCCCCTTGTTTATCAGTGACTCCTGCAAATACACATCTCTCAGTGAGCTGTGCAAATTCACTCCAGAAGCAGGTGAAACAAAGGCAATGTTCCTTGTGTACCACTTGTTTTGTCTAATTAATACTCCACATGGTCTCCCAAGCAGGGAACAAGAATTATATTATGAAAGAGGTGTGGTTTTGTTTGTTTGTTTGTTTGTTTTAAATGCTTCATGAAACTTTGGAAATTACCCCATCTTTTAATATAAATATATGTATTTTAAAACAGTGTACATTTTAATAGGTACATACACACATATATAAATACATATCAGCAATCACACCTTGAAAATGCATGAATACATAACATTTCCAATTAATTACAGGTCCATCTGGTCTCTGTGGGTTGTTAGCAGGGTAGTTAGTTTTATAGTTGCAAACTCAGGAGCTCAAATTTAAATCCAGCTTGTAATCTGTGAATTGCACTCCAGTCTGCAGTCATTAACTGCTCTCAGCCTGAGGGCCATACTCTACCTCCAGGACTATTTTTGAAGCATAACACTCCAGTCTTGGGGTGCAAAGTTTTTATACATTTTATTTTCTCTGACGTGTGTAGGATTTATCATCTTTTCACATCTGTTTAATAGAAAAACACATACAACACATGAAGACATAGTTTATGTATTACAATATTTTATGACAGAATTTGTATTCAGTCAGCTGAAGTGAAGGATATGAAGAAGTTTATATTCTAAAGTACTGAATATATATAGGGCATATATGACACACATCATTATCAGAAGAACTAGTCAAGTAGGATATAAACTGTTTTTTCCATCTATAACTTTGACAGCCCAGGAATTTTTACTTAAAATGGATACTAACTATATGGATAACTTAAGACTTTTCCTAATAAAATGGACTGTGAATGTTTTGATATATGTTACCTTCTAACATAGTAGGACATGACTTGACAATAGTTGACAATCTTTGTGGTAAAATTCAGTGAAAACTGTTGTATGTTCCATCAGAAGACAAGGAAATTACTTTCTGTTGTCTGTGCTCCCTTAGCAATTGGTCTTCTGTGCAGTCTGGATGACATGGGCTCTAAAACATGAAAATTGTTTCAGAATAATTTCTAAAAGAGGCTTTACTGGTATTCCAAACATTACAAAACACAAGCATACACAAACAAACTAATCAACTTGCATGAAAGCATTCCTTTAAGATTCACTATTTCCTGGGAGTTTTAGGAGCTGGGAAGATGCTTGAGGGAAGAGGGATCCCTGGGAAGCTCCAGGGCAGGACACCTGGGCTGAAGCAAAAGGAAATACTCATTCTTTCTTTTCATTTATTCAATTTCTGATTTTTGTCCTTCCTCTTATTATGACAAACCCATTTACTCCACTGATTTCTATCATTACTTGTAATACTGTAGGCTTTTGCTGTTTTGCTGATATGCAGAAAACTCAGCAGGGAACAACCCATACTTCCCTCCTGCTGGTTTGTAAATCAACAGATCAGTGTGTGACCTAACTGCCTTTTAACAAAAAGTTGAAGTTATTTCAACGCTGTTCTGTACCATTCTCAAGGGTTCTGGATAGCAAAGACAAACGGTGAACTGTCTAAACCATAATTTCTTTGCATAGACTCATGTTCTTCATCCCCCTGACAGATACTACTAGGCCAGATTATCATGTCTGTTGAAGAACATCGATATGCGTAAATATGGCGGCTTAATTTCCAGGAAAACAGTCTTAGAAAAGTGAGAGTAATAGGCTACAGCTTGTTTGTTTGTTTATCTCTTGTGCAATGTAAACAATTCTGCTTGCTTTATTCTGGCCAGATAATTTCTTTCTTTCTTTTTTTTTTTTTTTTCTACCACTGTTTTATTGTTTGTTTGTTTGTTTCATTTGACCTATTGGTTGAGCCCTGTGTATTTCTCACCTGCACTGGATTTTCTTTTCCTAGAAGCATTATAAACACATTTTACAGTCTTTTATTTGCATAATTGTTTGGAATTAAATCTATTCCATGTAATTCCACTTCCAAAACTTAAAAGAAAGACTATGTCAAGTGCTCAGTCACCAGAGGTTCTCTTCAAAGTCAGAGAGGAGTGAGAAAGACAGACAAAGAAGAACCTCGTGGACTGATCTTACATGATTCTCTGCAGGCAATCCTCTTCCTCCACTGACTACAGAGGAAAACCCTTGGCAGAGATAAGGCATGTGGACTCCCCATATAGATGCTCTGATTATGTGTCTAAAATTGGATGAAGTAACCAAAGTCTGAATCACTACTAAACACTAAACTGCATTCATTTACCTTCATGTGTTCATGATTCCTTTTGGCACTGATTATTACTTTGTTTCCCTCATCACATTGTCTTGTACATCTGTGAATTTAAATATATACATTTTCCATATGATTTCAGATTTGCAGTTCATGTATCTCAATTTGTGGCACTGTTCATTTTTCATAGAAAGAGTTCCTCTGGACTGAAAATGATACCATTATCGTCCTTGTCTGAGCCATACTTCCTCAGTTGACATTGCAAACTGGAACATTCTGACATAATTCACCAAAGTATTTTTTGCAGTTTTCCATCTGTGAACCACCATTGTGCTTTTAATTGTGAACTGCTCCACATGTCTTTATGCCTTAGGTATCCATCCTTGCAGCATTTCAGATCTTTCATCAAATCCAACATGTGCAAACACTCACCAGGGCTCAAGGCTTTAGATGATGATTTTCTTGGACTGAAAAAAAATACTTTGTCACTGAAGAGTTCTAAATTTTTAGTAGTCTTTTTCAGAGTGTTTTACCCTAGATGCTCTCATTTAGACAGATGTTAAGAACTGACTTAACTCCAGAACTGAAAGATAGATTTGTGCAACTTAAAATTGTACAAATTCCTCCACAAATTCTCGCAAACCTTTGTTCTGAGTCTTTCTAAAAATCTTCCACGTTTCATTTTTATGTGAAGTATGAAGTACTTCTTGAATTTTGTACTGCACTTTCACAGTTAGTCTCCTCTGCTTGAGCTATTGAAAACCATTAAAACATCAAGTAGTTCAAAACCACCTACTGTCAGAAATAAGGCTGCCTTCTGTCTACCCTTTTTCTGGTGCCCATTGCTTGTAGTTCCTTTTAAACCTCCTTCAGTTGTCCTCCACATTTCCCAAGGGTTTAACTCTGCTGGGGCCTTGAACTACTCCTTTCTTCTGTGCAGGGTGAAGCTCAGTTGATTTTATTCCTAATCCAGAGTTTCACTCAGCAGCTGTACAAAGAACAGGGAAATGGCAGACATTGGCAGACTTGGTGAACGCATTCTTGAAGCACAGAAATACTGAAGTCATTCTTCCTTCACAATGTGTCACCTGCTTCCAATTATCCCAGGCAAAACCATCCCGAATGAGGAGTTTCCCATAAAGTGAGTGGTAGCAAGGGAGAAGACATAGAGAAGATGAGATAAGAATGTCCATGGAGAAACCAGAACTGTTTGTGGTCTACCTGGAAATGTAAGATATTGGCAAGAGAATCAGAAGTAGCAGCTAATGGGCCTCAATAACTAGCACAGTCTTTTTCCTTCTTGCAATCTTCCTCTTCATGCCTTCCTGGCTGCCTGTGCAATGAACAGCCATTGTGGCAGAAGAAAACAATTGCATCTCAAGGGAAACAACAATCTGAGCTGAAGCTGTTACTCTATTGCGGTTTGTTTGGCCATCCTATGAGACCAGCAGCAGAAGAAACAGGCATATCTCAGAAAGAAGAAATTGTAACACTTTTAGCAAAAGCACTCAAAAATCTTTGATGTTTTTCTCAGCATCACCTATTCAATCTTCTGAGTTTAGAAATGGCTCCATTATTTGTAGAAAAACAATTCCACTCAACTGAAACATTTTCTGTTGTTGACATTTGGTTTTGTAGAATATTGGTGTAGAATCAAAATATTTTGAATTTTTTTGGTGAGAAGAAAAGCAAGTCATAAAGAATTGGAAACAGAGTCAATGGTCTAGCTAACTAGGTCACTTAGAATATACATGAACCCTTCTCACAACTGTTTCTGCTTTTATAATCAATTAAAAATTCACTGCATTAGAAAGGTGGAGATGGGCTGTCTATGGGCTGATGATAAAGAGCCTTGCCTAGGCTGCAAGGCATGTATAGTGAAGTCCCTTTCCCTAATTAGTTTAGGCAGAGACTTGACCTGTCCAAAAGGCCCAAATGAATCTAAGTGAATCATGTAGATACCAGCATATGGTTGTCATATAATGAAGGTCTTCCTTTTTTGTTTTCCCAAATATCCTTTCCTGATGAAAAAAAAAAAAATATATATATATGCATCCTAGAAGATGCTACATTTTGAAAACACGTTTTTTTTTCCCCATAAAGTTTTAATGGCAGAAGTCTTTATTGAAAATTTTCTAAACTGTTATGGAAAAAGCTGGATTCTGTGTAAAGTTAACAGATGAAAATGGATGTTTCATAAGAGGAAAATGGATGTTTCATGAGAGAAACTTTTTTGCAATAAGTTTATTCTCTTCAAATATAAGAAAATTATTTACTTTTAACAACAGTAGCAACAACAGAACAAAGATATTCTAGTAAAATTGATTGCTTTTTTTTGGCATTGAGATTCTTGTCATGAAAAAAAAGTTTAATTTTTCTTTCAGAAATATTTATTTTATTTCCTTAATGAGTTTTAAGTCTAATATTTTATTTAGCATGTAACTAGTACAATTCTTCATTCAGGATTAAAAGGTTATTAGTTTTCCTCAGTGACAGGAGCAGTGTTTTTTCACCCCTACAGTATCTTAGTTCCGTGCTGTTGTGATAGGATGGAAATAACTCTTTTTATACGATGGTTAAAATGGCATTACACAGGGGTAATCAACTTTTCGTCTATGTAGAAAACTTGGTTTGCATACAAGACAGTTTTTAAAAGGCCTCACAAAAAAAAGGTTAGATTTGCTTGCAAGGAATTCATACATGAAATCACCACCAAGGATCTAGTGCTCTTCGTTACAACACAGGACTGAGCTCCTATGCAAACAACTGACACTTTGGATTCCAGGACATCAGGATACCCTGCTGTTGTTTTGATGGGAAAGAAGAAGTGATGAAACAAACTGGGCATTTCAGCTCTGCTCTACCTCAACTTAAAACACAAGATGCTGTGAGTGTTGTTCTGTTGTACACTGATCAATGTGATTGTAGCTTTGAAGCTGGCTGTACATCATGCAGCAAAGATATCTTTGATTAATCCCCTCCTGGTTAGTTTAAGTGATAGAAAGCCCCCTGAGGACTCAGGCTTGCTCTCCTTCTTTGCAGAGATCAGAGACAAATAGTTTCTTCCTGTGTTATTCTTGTCTTGTGTAAAGAGGATTTGTACAAGGAAGTCCCTGGTGTAAACAGTATTGAAAAATTGTTCTAAAGGATTAAAGCTTCTCTAATGATCTGACCCAGGGAGTGTGTCTTCTAGCAGCCCGCACTGATGTACTGAGGCTTTGGCTTCAAGTAAGGCAATGCACTAGACATAAAATTTTGAAGGGATGTGAAAAACAAAAGCAGAATACATGAGAATATTTATGAGAATAAATATGAGTGACAGTTCTTCCTGCTCAATGGGAGGTAATTTTGCCCAATAAATTATGCACACAAGAACACACTAGTGTAAGATCTACTTTTCCTTTTTTTTTTTTTTTTTTTTTTTTTGAGTGAGAGTGAGTGAGAATAAAAGGCAGTACTTGGAAAGCAGAATTAGGATGAAATGTTGGAGCCCCATTGAATTCTCAGACTGTTCCTGTACTGTTCCTTTAAGCCTGAAAGGAACAGGCTTTTTTCCTACATCAGAATGTTGTCCAATGTCACTTCTAATTCAATAAACAGAAATGCTCGTACGACTGTCAAAAAAAAATCTCTACAGCTCACTGACCTTTCAACAGCTTTATCCAATATGAATTTGTCTTCTTTTCAGACACTGCCAAAAAGTCTAACTTTGCACCTTAAGTGAAACTTCGGTGAGGAGTTCATGCTTACAGCATCTTTCAAATTCATTGCCTGTCTCTCACCAAATGTGCATTTATTAGGCTTTCTGTTAGCTGAGAGCCTAAGGAAAAGGTAGAACAATTCCATTTAATGGGCAGGATATCTGTACAAGAATTCTGCTTATTTATTTTTGGTAATGTAGAAGCCAATGGAGCCATTGAACTCTAAGGTCGCATTTGCTTAGAGCAAAATCTCTGTCAAGATTTCTTTCTGCATATAGTTCTTTTCTTGCAGCAGGAAAAGTGCACAGGAAAGAGAGAAGCAGACTGAACACCAAAAGATCTTGAAAGAATTCTTGTTCTTCCACAGAAGAATTCAGAAAGGAAACATAAAAGCAGAAGTAAAACAGTTGATGCTTTTCTGTAGAAATTGTGACTCTGTTTGGAAAAAAATACTTTTTGCATGCATATATACACTGAGAACAAATTAAAATGGCCTGGATGAATTCAATTCTTTTTTTTCTTTTTTTTTTTTTTCAGAGCTTCCCACATCTTTACTGATTAATTTGGATGTTATTTATTAGTGCTTATTTGTTGTGTGAATGGGAAGATACTTCTTACTTTCTGTGAAGTGACACAGAAAAAAATCTGTATGTGAAATATTGATAATGATATGGATCAAAAGTGATTTAGTTTTTTAAATTTACCACCCAACATATGCTATATAAGTCAGTGGAGGAACAGATAACATCAGTTATCATACTGGACTACCTGTTCGGTTTGGATTAGTCTGAGAGTTACAGCAAGAAATAGAGACTTGGGTACACATCTGCCCCAAATCCTGGGAGCGTGGCTGATGTGTCACAGACCACCTGCACCTCTCCTGGCATCAGCCCCTTCTCATCTCCACAACACTGGACCTGTGCTACCTGGCCCACTCCAACTTCCCTCTGCTCTTGCTTTGTTTCATTTCTTTGCTGGCCTCGTCCCAGTTTCATTGCTCAGTTCCACCAGCTCTCACCTGGACATCCAACCTGAACCCATGTCTGTAAACTGATGAACACTTAAAGCTGGCACTGACAGAAGTAATTCCACCTTTCTGCCCAGCCCACTTAGTTTATTCCAGTTTAATCTCTTGTCAGATAGCCTGAATCTGCCACAAAGCAGACTGCCCATGGATCCCTTGAGAGTCTCTAGCACTCTCACTCCTTGCCAGCAGTTGTGTACTGCTGCCTCACCAGTGTCCTTCCCACGGACCATCTGTTATTTCCAGACTCTTTTCCCCACCCATTCCCATCTCCTGTTGCCCCTGCTGACCATGTTGTCTCCATTTGCTTCCTCCGCCCTGCTTTCACTCTTGGCTATGTACAGAAGTAAAGGACTTGCTGCTGGCCTGCAGCTGAGGGGCTTTCACAGCAGTGTCTGCCGGGTTCCCACCCAGACACGAGCAGCAAGGTTAGCTCACCACACTGAATCAGATGTGACTGCAGCATAGTTACATTATTTTATATTTCCAAACTTCCCATTATTTTATATGAAATAAGAACAATGCCAACACAGTCCCATTTCATCAGGGCACTTAGCATATATTAATCATCTATATTTATTCAGCAAAGTACTCAGCAGATGTTTTACTTTAATTCTCACAGAGGTCAGCATATAAGAGAATATTTAAATGCTTACCATAATAGAATTAGGATGAAGCATCTGGGCCTAAGAAGAAAACCAGTCTGCTGTGCAAAAAGTAAAAGAAATATGAAGGGATAAAAATAACAAATTCATTCTTTTACACAACACCTCGTCACAGCTGAATACCAGAATACCAGAAGAAGAAGAAAAAAAAAATAATAATTTCAGTGTACTTTTGTAAATTTAGTGTATTCTGTAAATTTGTTTTATTAGATACATTTCTTGGTCAGCTGAAATGGTCCCTATAAAGATTTCAATTACCCTTCCCCATTTGTACTTTCCTTTTTTTTTTTCTTTTTTTTTTCCATATTTAATATATGATCAAGGAAGAAAAAAACAAGAATGCAGAAGCACTCAGGAAGACAATCACAGATTGTCCAGTTACTGCTGAAATAGCTCCCTGAAGATGAGGCATTATGTTTCCTTTCCATTTTTACTTGGCAATCCTCAAAAGCACGTCAGATGTGTGACCTCCCTTGTCCTATCCTTGTCCTCGAACATTAATTAGTTTATGCTTTGTGACTGACTCCTGCTGACTAGTATCTCTGAAGTTAATCATGTCACTTGGGACATATGTATAAGCTTAGGTTCTATGTAATAGCACTAATTATAAAATGAGATGTAAGGTTATTTGGCTACAGAAGTGTATTAGTTCACGAGGGTACAGAAAACTGAGGTAAGTCTTCAGATGTTTCTTGTGAGAAGGAAAAGTAAAGTATGAACGGGCCTCGTGCTGCTCACCTGTTCATTAACACCTTCATCTATCTTTCTTCACTCTTCCTTTCCCTCATCTATGGCACTGTCCCATGGCAATGGTATTTTACCATCTCAGTAGGGCAGCGAGGAATATAGGGTTTTAGTGTAAACTTCTGCACAAAAACTTAGTGTCAAAAAGAAGGAATGCAGGATACCCCGTTACTTGAGATTATTTTTACAGGAAGAGAGAATTATATATCCCTTTTCTGCATTTACCTTTTTGTAGTGTTGTCCTGAAAAGTCCTGAAGACAAATATTTGTATTTTTCTGTAGAACAGAAAAACTTGTCATTTAATACATACAAAGTGTCATAGTATCCATTGGTTTCCATTGTTCTGATCCTAAAAGGTAGTGCAAGGTGAACTTTTGGTTAAAAGCTACAGTTTTGGCCAATGAAACCAATGGGAGTTGCTATAAAGTTAGCACTGATCATTCCAGCAATAAACCATGCTGTTTGTTCCTGCTATGTGGCTCTGAAGTGATCTTCAGACAGGACAGTGATACAGATACAGAAGAACTAAGAAGCAGTTTGAAAATTTACGTGCAGCACTCATTTCATTCTTCTCATTTTGTATTTATACCAGGAATCTGAGAAACAAGATCACTCTAAAGCAGAAGTATTCACCACTAGTTCAAAAAAAAAGAGATGGCAGAAAATTTTACCAAGTGCCTAGTATTAGAACAGATGATCTTTCTGGTTAAGAAAAGAAGTAGGACTAACTAATTTAGAAGTTGAAATTATGTCTAAAATTAAACTATGGTTATCTTATATTTTGGATCGGATCGGATCGGATAGAATAGAATAGGATAGAATAGGATAGGATAGGATATCTATATCTTTTAAGTTATATGATATGCCACTAGAAGCACAAAAGTGCCAGAAAATATGCTTTGTCCATGAAAACGATTGCCAAGGACGATAAAAGTACATGCTGAAAACAGAATAATCCTGTCTCTCGTAGCACACCTGGTGTGGAACTTGTGGTTAACAGAACAGCTGTTTCAATAGCTAACATTCTCAGCACATGACAGCATAAAGACTGATGCCAATGTCAGTCATTTCTCCTGATGCTAAATCATTTCTCCTGAGGCTAGATCTTAAGCACACAAGTGATAAAACCAAACTGTCTTCATCTGCAAAATGCTGGTGGCTCAATCCGAGCCTGGCAGAGACCTGCTTGCAGTCCTGCAACCAGTGGCAGGCTGCAAGACTGAAATGTTCTCCAAAGTTTCAGTCACCTAAAGGGAGAAATGACAAGATTTCATCAGCATGGTCTCATTTCCCACATTTTAGAGACAGTTAAGGAGTTTAAATCGAGGACAGTACTGATCATGTAATTATACCTAAATATTTTTTCTGAATATATTCAGCGAAAATGTGATTTTAGTCTAGGAGACTGGTTGGCTTAGCACTTCCTCCTGCAAGGTTGTTTGAATTCAGAGCAGACTGAATTTCTTGGAAACTGTTGCGCTTCAATATGCTGTTATTTGTCAAAGTAAAATACATCATTACAGTGTGGTCTGAAGCTACCGCCATAATCAGTTGTGTATGCACTTTTTGGCAGTGTTACGGAGGAGAGAAACTCTCTCCCATCCCTCCTGTGCTAAAAAGGTCATGGAGACTATGTTCCTCAAGGAAGGGAAGTGCTTTGAGAAACCCATCACTGCCACTATTCTGCCATATGAATTTGATAGACAGATAGAAGATCCATCATATGACGGGAGCCGATCTGTTAGCTGCCATTAAAGAAATTATTTGGTTTTCTATTTTTAAAGTAACTTCTTTTAAATTAGCAATTTTGTCACTTTCTCTATAGAATCAAGCAAAATGATGATTTTGAGTCAACAGCTGAACTGTTACTACATGAGGACATTTTTCTTTGAATTATTTAAAAGTGCTATATACTCCATTCCAAGACCTAGATAAGTAGATAGCAAAATAAATTGTTCTAGTAGTAGTTGTAATATTTCATGCATCTGTTCCTAAATTTGATTTATAATGTTGTTGTTTTTGTTTGTTTGTTTTAGAAAATTGTTATTTTCTGGATTTGGCTTTCTCCTTGCTTTGCTTTGCTTGTTTATTTTTATTTTTATTTTTATTTCTGTTGTGGTTTTACGCAGCTGGGCAGCTGAACTCCATCACAGCTGCTCTGTCAATCTCTCTCATCAAAGGAAAGGGGGGTGAAAATAAGATGGAAAGGGCTCAATGGTTGAGATAAGGACAGGGAGAACACCCCCGTTATTGTCATGGGTAAAACAGACTCAGCATAGGGAGATTAGAGAAATTTATTACTTGTTACCAACAAGCTAGAGAAGTGAGAAAAAAAAAAAGAAAACAAACTAAAAACACCTTCCCCCCATCCACCTTCTTCCACCTCCTCCCCGAGTGGCACGAGGGAAGAGGGAATGGAGTCTGCCATCAGTCCTTGATGTTGTGTGTCTGTCGCTCCCTCACAGTCCCTCTCTGCCCCTGCTCCACGAGGGGTCCCTCCCACGGGATGCCGTCCTTCCCGAACTGAGCCTGCGGGGGCTGCCCACAGGCAGCAGCTCTTCAAGCACTGCTCCCACACGGCTCCGTACCACGGGGTCCATCCCCCAGGAGCAAACTGCTCCAGCACGGGTCCCCCACGGGCGGCAGCTCCCCCCAGACCCCCTGCTCCTGCGGGGGCTCCTCTCCACGGGCTGCAGCTCCGGCCCGGGGCCTGCTCCTGCGGGGGCTCTCCGTGGGCCGCAGCCTCCTCCAGGCCACATCCACCTGCTCCACCGGGGGCTCCTCCACGGGCTGCAGCGTGGAGATCTGCTCCGTGTGGGACCCATGGGCTGCAGGGGGACAGCCTGCTCCACCAGGGGCCTCTCCACAGGCCGCAGGGGAACTTGTGCTGCATGCCTGGAGCACCTCCTGCCCTCCTGCTGCACTGACCTGGGGGTCTGCAGGGCTGGGTCTCACTCCTCTCTCCCAGCTGCCATTGCGCAGCAGTACGTTTGTGTGTTTGTTTGTTTGTTTTGTTTTCCTCTTTCTTAAATCTGATCTCCCAGAGGCACAAGCAACACTGCTTATTGGCTCGGCTCTGGCCAGCAGCAGGTCCCTTGGGAGCCGTCTGAAACTGGCCCTTATCTAACATGGGGCGGCTGGTGGATTCTTCTCACAGAGGACACCGCTGCAGCCATTTGCTACCAAAACCTTACCACGTAAACCCAATACAATTTTGCTGTCAGTGGTGAAAGCCTATGCCTCCCACTTCTATTCTCTTTAGAGTGTATAATATCTAACATGCAGGCAACTGTAGAAGCCATCTGTTTGAAGGGAAATGGATGATGGTCAGAGATTAACAGGACAATACACTCCTTACTATACAGGTATATTTCTTTCACTGCAAAACGCTAGCTCTAAAAAGGTATGGAACAATATAGACTGCCTGGAACAATCAAGGATGATCTGGAACAGTAAGTAATGTACTTTAGATTTAAGAAATTAAACCAATAGAATACCTTGCTGAAATCCTGAAATTTCCTGAGGAAAACAACAAAAAAATCTAAGTTTCCTTCCCCCTGCCCTCCACCTTAATCTTAATTCTAGGTATTTTACTCATCTGGACAATTAAGCAATGTATCAGAAGAGATCTGTTTCATACAGCCATTTCTACATGAAGTATAATACCATGAGAATTGGTACAATAGTGAATTCAAAGCTCCATGTAGTCCTTTACACTACATTTACACTACAACATGTTGTTTCTACCATAAATAGCCAAGAATTCAGTTCCCAGGGTGTTTTTATATAGAAACAGATAGTCCTGGATCTTTCTAAAAGCACCTAAAACTAACTAACTAACTAACTAACTAACTAAATAAATAAATAAATAAATAAATAAATAAAAAGGTTTAGAAGAAATATACTCTGGGTTTGTGGCTTTGTGGTGGAATGATTGTTTTGTTGTTTTCCTTGGCGATTTTACATTTTAAAGTCCTATCTAGTAATCCATGCTAACTTCTATATCTTCCTGTTGTGTTATGTAGTCAATAAAACCCATACAAAGGAAATGTGAAGAATAACCTTGAAGTCTTGCATTCCACAGGGAAGGCAGCAAGGAATGAGGCCCAGAGCAATGGATGTTGTGTTAGTGAGAATAGCCTCATGAAACATAAAAATCAAACCTGTTCATATATCTTGTTTGATTTGGTCTTTGTTAATGCCAGTTGTGTATTCCTGGATATTTAATAATCACTCATTCAATTCAAGAGTGATAGCTGAAATTCTTATCCTAAGACATAGTCCTTGAACTAGATCTGCCAACAACCATTTTTTTTTCCAGCCCCAGGCAATGATGTTTAGTCAGTTAGATCAGGTATACTGGTAATAAGGATACATAAAGTGTTGCACAGGGTTGCAGAGTGCATATATAGATAAACAGGTCAGGTCTGCCTGGGCTTGTTAGACCACCCACAACAGTGTAAGAGGCTCTACTTGTTCCTCCCCAGGACAGCTGACTCAGGAAAAAAAGTGTAACATGGCTAGCCCTGGCCAAGCATTGGAAGTTGGGGCTTTTAATTCCTACTTTGTCGTTCTTCTTCTGTTTTCTATTAAAATTATATTCTGTTAAAAGTATACAGGGACTGCAAAACAATTGCATTATTCCCACTGTGGGTAATAACATATAGAAATGGTGCAAGGTCAAAACAAACTTTTAGCTAATTTTAAATATTTTTTTTAATGATCATTTGAAACTGAACAGGAACATAAGGTTTATGGTTGTGAACCCACCAACAGTTAAAGGAAATAAACATCAGATAGCTGAAATTATTTGACAAAATAAGTAGGAAACAAGTAGGAAATGCTTGGATTTTTTGTTTGTTTCAGCAGCACTATCCTGACATCGTCTTGCTACCTGTATCAAATGCTGTCACATCCTCACTTGACCTGGCCAAACCCATGTGCATACAACAGAATGAAGACGAGCTGTCGTAAATAACACCATATTTGATTGTCATACTTGATCCTTATGCTTGATTCTCAGAATCAATGTTCATGCTCCCAAGTTATGTCAGCTTCCTTCTATATGACAGAATACATGTTTCTAGTAATCGGTATGGTATTAGAAGGAGCACTGCACTTAAACCTAAGAGCTACACAAACTGCAGGAATATAAAAGACGAGACGTACAGGTGGAGCCTTCATACTGCAGTCCAGACAGGTTTTGCATATAGGTGTAAAATTTCAATGACTGAATCTATGTACATATCTATTAACATCATTGGTATCTATGGTAATATAAAACTTCCTAAGTCTACTCTGCTAAAGCTCACTGAAGGAATGGACTCAATTTTCTTATGAATCCACAAACTTGTTTTTGACATAGTTCATGGGATGTTGTTACATCCTCCACACAAATACTCTACCTGAGCAGTGTATTTATTTCTACCCCGTTTTTTTTTTTTCTCTCATTTCTCCACACTTGATCCTCTAAAACCCAACCTCAGTAACCTTCACCAAAACACGTGTGGGAAGAAAAAGTTAATGGTGGGAGGAAGAGGGAGGGGGGGGAGGTCTCTAATGTCTTGGAAATGGAAGGCAGTCAGTCAAATATAGGGTTTTGATGTGAGATTTATCATATTCATCTTTAGCTCAGTGAAGGCTAAACTTCTCCATTACCTGTGATGAAAATCGGCAATAGAGAACCATCTATAACAAATACCTCTGAAGCTTTCTGCTTCTCTCTATTGGCTATTGAGGAAGCCTGTTGACAGCCTTGGCCCAGGAACCTAACTTTCTGATGTCTGAAGTTTGGAGAAATTAATTCTATCCATGGTCATCATAATAAATATCACAATAATCGTTATTTATTACAATAAGTCCTTTGGCACAGGGAAGTTCATAGTGGATCAGTTTTTCCACATTTGGTTAATAGTTGTTCAGTGTTGTATCTAGACATATCTAGAGCACTAAGTAGTCTCTACAAGCACAAATCAATGAAAAACTATAAATGTATCTCCTTTTTAAAAGAAACTGTAGTATTTAAAATTCCTTATGCTTTACACAAGATAACTTACTCATCCCTTTGAAAATCAAATTGCTTCTGCAAGAGCATTATACTGATTCTAATAGAAATATGCAAGGAAAATAAAAAATGGCAGTAGGTAACTAAAAGGGTTAAGGAGAAAATGAGACTTAAAAAGTTCCTAGAGAGGACTAGAAACTAATAACAATTAATAACATGAATTCTCTATTTGCAAGCAAGCCTTACCTACAAACATATTTCATAGAACATTCATAATATTGTGATAGCAAATTAATTCCCACCTTAACTTGGGAGAGTAATACTCCCTAGGGGCATTAGGGATGTGTTTGCCTGCATTTTTTCTGGGTTCTGATTCTGAATGAAAAATTGCATTTATCCTTCCTTTCAGAATAAGGAAGGCAGGAAGAGTTTGACTCTTCTTGGATAAATACTTGCTCTTGATTAAAAAAATATATATATTTTTTTTAAATAAAATGCGTTCTAGGTCAAGAAACTTGAAGAATAACAATGTTGGCTACTCTAAATATTTGTTTTAGACCCATGAAATCCTGTAGAATAATTATTGTATAGAAGCCTATGGATTTGCCATAGAACTGTTTAGTTACCAGCAGCAACCTTTTTACAGCTCCCCCTGCATTTATTGCTATGTCAGAAAGGCAGAGGTCAGGAAAGACAATATGAATTATATTGCTAACAGCCTATTCTCTTAAGAAAACACTGATTCTTTGGAGGCCGTATCTTATTTCCCCCACAAATTGGTCCTGAATCAACAATGTATTTTAGCAAACTCCTAGTTTTAAGCACTGAATACGCCCTAGGATATATGCATCCCCAGACTGAGTCCTGAGATGAATGTCCTGTCATGACTGTATTGATGTACACAGTCTGACTATGTCCTCTAGTTTCCTTAAAAGACAGGGAGCCACAACACACAAACTCTGTAATTTAGATGATCAGAGGACCAGCACAGGGGAAAATATTGACCATACCTGTCACATGAGACACCCCGTTTGGGCTGGAAGACTACAAATGGCATTGCAGTTAGACATACACTAGAAAAACTTGCAAATTTGTGGCCACTCGATCCTGTCCCCCACAAAAAGCATCAGCTTCTGAGGGATTATACTTATGAACAAGCTGATGACACTCATGTTTTTTACATATAATATTGCTTAAACTAAATCAAAGAGATTCTAATGCATTTATTCTGTTTCCTACTGACTGTAGAATAATCTGCACATGTGTTATGACAGCACAAAAATTCTTTAAAAAGACAAGCACCTTGAGACAAATGCTGCTACTAAGCCTTCATATCCATTTACATTCTTTTTTTTTAAATAATGTAACAAGGAAATAATAGGAACCATCATTTTAGCAAGGTGACCTTCAGAAAGGATATTTCAAAAAAGAAACTGCAATTTTTTACACATAACACATAATCTGTACAGACCACAGCTATGTAGCTCTGAACAGACTGCACTTAGTGCTTTTAGAGTGTTGGTGAAAAGAGTGGGTTTGTTAATTGCATAATTGTAGCCTTATATAATGGTATTTGTGATAGGTGAATTTATAATTTACTATTACAGCACGTTGCAACGAATTACTATCCACTTATCAGTCTATGAACAGCCCTGTATCCATTACACTGAAACTCACTTAAAGGTAGAATAATCACACTAATAGAATAAATCTACTGGTCACAGGGTAGTCTTCTATTGAAAAGAACATGTGAGGGCTCAGCAAGGACAGAAAGACCTTGAAAGGGGCACCTGCTCAATATTAGGCTACAAGATGAAGGTTCTAGGCTTCTACTGAAAGTCAAATTTAGCATAACCTTCATAAATAAGGGGAAAAACAAACAGACAAACTAACAAAAAATGATAACCTGGGGTTATAACACCCCAGCTTAGTCCTTTGCATTGCTGACCATTGGGGTAACTCCTTGCAGTTTCACCATCCATCTGAATTGTAAATATAATGAATAGTCAATTGTTGATAAGGATACAGGGCACAATGTCTTTATACCGAGCCAATATATAAACCACTCTCTAGTGAATGCCTGAGAGGAATGCACTGAACTTAGTTAGCTTTTATATGGCTATGTTCAAAATGGAAGTTTTTAGAACCCTTCATCTAGATTATCTTTATTGGTGGCAAATTGTTATCAACACTTAACTCTCCTTCTAAAAGAGCTCAAAATGCAAACAATGCAGGAAGACTACTTAAGCAGGATACTAGGATGAAGTAGCCAAAATTTATTATCAAAAAGAGTAATAACCAGTGTATAGCCCTATTGGATTATTAATGGCTGCACCTCAAATTAGATTGCAGCTCTAGTAGAATTTTTCAACCAAAGAACTACTCACCATGTCACCCCAGAAAACATAGTGTCACGCCATAGATTGAGCCACCACTCTGTGCCAGTGGCACGGTGGTATGGGCACACAACCATGTTGGTATTGTGTAACGGAGGGATATATACACTTCAAAGATTTTTTCTGGTTAGGTTAGGAGAGACGAGTTCAGTACTTTATCCCAGCTGATAAAGCCACAACTTTGCCTCAGTCTGGCCTCTCCATATAGGCTCACAGCATTATGCAGACACCATGTGGGACTAAAGGTGAAGGTCTGTATCTGAGATAGTTGTCTTTTTCTGACATAGTGAATTGGCAGAAGTAATTACTGCTAGGGTGCAATTCATCTTATCCAAAAATAAATGTCTAAATTAGGTCACACTTACAACACCCCAGAAGTGCCTATTTATCTCCATTGACAATAAAGACAACATAAAGTTACATCTAGAATATACGTTACAGGCATATTTATTGAAATTAACTGGAACGTCATGGGGAGAAAGATTTCCAAACAGTGCTGATGTTTCATGTCCTGCTCTCTTGGGCTACATCTGCCTTTTTTTTTTTTTCCAGTCAAGACAGCAAAGAAATAGAACTCCACAGCCCAAGTGCTGTGAAACAGCTCACAGCTGTACTGTTGAAGTTCTAGGGGTCTAAGAAGCACAGATGGATCCCATAATGTGGATCAGGAAAGCATCAACTTTCTATCTAGGATCTAGAGGAAAGCATCAACTTTCTATCTAGGATCTAGCTCTCAGTCCAGCCCAGACTATTCTTTGGTCTATGTATGGGATTTAATACTGTGATGACTACTTGGTTTGCATCAGAGCAGAGCCCAGATGAGAACAACCATCTATGCAGGGCAGTGTATCTGTCTGTCTGTCTGTCTATCTATCTATCTATTTGCATATGTATATTGATTAATATGTGAATTAATTGCCCATTGATTCCATTGTATTATATTAATACATACATCATATATATATTAGAAAACAAGGCTTTGATCATACCTCAGTGAATATTAACAGCAAATATTAAGCAGTCTAAACAATAACACTGCCACTATCCAAAGGTTCCCTAAGCAAGTTTAATACTTGTCACTTACCAGTGGTGCTGCCTACTGACGTGACTTTTGCTTGCTGCAAGAGGTAAAATCTTATGTATCCAGCTGTGTAGAGATAGGGGTTTATTGATCGGTATATGTCTTTCTGTTTTATGAATATGTATTGCCCGAGATTGTGTGTGACAATCAGTTTTTCCTTATATATATATGTGAGACAAGTACCATCTATTGATTTTGATTACACAGGTAGGGTTTTATGAACATCCTTTCTTAGCAACAGCAGTAAGATAGAGACCAAAACTCCTATAAATCTGTACACATTAACTGAAACATTTCTTAATTTACTTTAGATTGTATTACTGTTCTAATGTGTATAAGCAGCACCAGATAAATATATCCCTATTCATATAAAACATCATATTCTGATATCTATAAGATCATGAATTTAAAACATGCCTGTTGTCCTCATGGTGCATCAAAACATCTTCACAGAACACATAAGTTTTTCAGCATAACTTGAATAGATCAGAAACTACACTTAGTCACACAAAGTTATTTGCACAACTAATTTCTGTTATTATGTAAAATTGCCAAAGCAGTTCAAAGTTCAGGTATATCTAGGTAGGAAAAAAATACTAATGAAAGGCAATACACTTTCAAAGTGCAGAAGACACAAAACATCGATCAAGAAAAGTGTGACTGAATGAGAGTTGTGCTAGCTGAAAGCCCTCTGTCAGAGTGCCTAACAGTAATTCATACAGGCAAATAAAATTCCTGTATATACATGAAAATGTCAAATGCAAATATAAATGTGAAGAAATTATTCAAACAGTGTAATGTGACCACAAGCAAAACAGTTCTGTATTTGGTCACTGTACTTTAAAAGTAAAATGACATAAATGAGGACTGAGAACAAAACAAACAGAACAAACACAGAGAATCAAAAATTCCCTTGACAACTCAAAAAAGGTTAGATAAATTACTAGATAGGCTCTTAAGAGAGGAAAAACTGCACTGACAGTAGAGTTAAAAAAAAAAAAAAAGCCTGCAAGAAATTAGAGTGTCTGCAGTCATGCCACCAAGAAATACAAAATCTACAGAACTAAGGTCTTTCCACAGCTGTCTCTTACTCCAGCTCCCGCACACAGAATTCTTCTTTTTAGCAAAAAAAAAAATATCCGGAGATTCAAGAAAAAATCAAAGTTTTTGTCCGTATTATTTAAAGTTGGGTTCATCTACAGAAGCTAAGCCTTTCCAATTTGCACGACCAGCAGGTCCAAAGAGAACACTAAACAGTATTTGAGTGCCCCAGGGTAGCATGGTCACAGTACATGTCCATAGCAGATGTGCTAATCATGAGACCTGCACCTTGGGTTGACAACAAAGTACTCTAAATACTCCACCAATGTATCCCTGAAGTGGGATATACCTGTACCAAAAGAACAAAGTGCATGAATACACATCTGTGACAGGTAGGCAATGCTTGGATGTGTGTCAAGGTCACTCAAGAAGCCAAGGCAGGAGTCTAAGTGAAGTTTGCTCATGAACTGAGATCAAATGACTTTTTATAGTGGTATTTAATATATATATTGTGTTTAAAAATGAGTTATTTTGTGGTCTTTCTCTCATTTTAGTCCTATGTCAGATGCATTTATTCTTTCTAAACCATCACATATCTGAACTAGGGGATGAGACATTAAATGGTAAGTGCTGCCTGCAAGCTATTACCAAGGAAAGTTAGGATTTACAATGTAGAAGTTACTTTGGTGGTGATGATAGGTTGATAACAGAAGACAATTTCAAGTTTTTTCTTTCAGTTCAAGGACTGAAAGATTAGGTAATTGCCTTTGGATAACTGGTGTTTAATTTGGATAATTTTGTAATTGCCTTGAAACTATAGAGTTTCTGAAGGCCCAAAGACTAGAAAGAACTAGAAATAAAAATAAAAATTAAAAATAAAAAGCTGTATTAAACACTGCTAACAGTTATTTCTTCAATGTCAAAGCATTGCAGTGTTTTCCTACATTAAGAATTGTTTGAAAAAAGTTATGTCCCTGTCCTGCATTTAAAGGCAAGTTTCAGAAGCTCATCTCACTGTGACATTATTGTATGGTCAAAATGAAATTTTCAAACATTCTCTGGAAAGCATAAATAGCCATTAATGATCAAGTATTCTAGAAAATTCATTCATTCACCTATATCCCAGGTGCATTTCTTTAATAGATGTAAAGAGAAGGCTGCATGCTAGTGTAGACCAGAATGTAGCTTGCCTTTGCTACTACTATGGCTGGCTTGTCTGAATTATTCTAGACAGGCAGATATCTCCAAAAGACTTCAGATAACCCAGCTGAAAATAGGAATGTAAGATTTGGGTGCTAAATTACTCTTACGGGCTAACTGGTAAATACTAAGTAAACACTAAACAGTGTTTGTGAAATAATAAAATGAACATCTGGGCAAGTAGCTTAGAAAAGTGTTTTTGTGCATTCTTTAGACTGCAATCCATACAGACATAACTGAACCAACTTTAGAAGAGATAATGTGGGACCCAGAGGGATTGTAGGAGAGGCAATATTATACCTAAACCTTCACATCGTACTGAAATCTGTAGTGTGTGCTGACACTCACCTTGCAGATCAGAAATCCAGCCAAATGAAGAGCAACTATTTTAATGTATTCCTTAAACTTGGGGTTATAATGCAAGAACACCCAGAACATATAAACAAATAAACTCAAAAATGAGGACACATTTCCTCTGGGTTTACCCGGCATTTAGTTATGTAGATCAGGAGGAAAAAATATAAGTGGAAGTGATGCAAGGAACATATTGTTTCTTTCAGATAAGAAATGTTTTATGAATTCCTATGAAGTGTAGGGAAATGCATAATGAAAAATTATGCCATCAATAATGCAAAATGGAAGGGGAGAACTGGAACAAGTTAGGCCTGCAGCATTTTATTTATGTAAAAGAGCTCTTCTATAACCTTGTCCTGATAAACAAGGAAAAAAATGTTTAAAACATTTTTTTAAATAAATCTTCATGGTTTCACTCTACTGGTGAAATAAGATAGCCTGTAATTAGTAAAATATACTGAGTATACCATTGTGTCTTTAAAAGCTGCATATATGAAAAGTTTACTTTGACAGTGTTTAAATCCAGGATCCAGAAAGGAAAAAAGAAAAAAATATATATATATATATAGTTTATTCCATTATAATGTTTTGTATCAGTAAAAACACAGTGGGAGACACCCTTACTTATTTCTGGAAATAACACTGCACTGGTGACATAATTATTTTTGTACTTAAAGTACGCTCGTCAGAAGTACAATTGTCTTAATAACATGTATGAACCTGCCTGTAAAAACTGGGCTTGGTAAATGTGCAGGAGAAAAGAAAGGGCTAGAGTAAAAATACTACACAGTCAAATTTTCCAGAAAGAATGTATTCTGTTGTAGTTATTAGGAAATTCACTTGCCCTGACAGTGTACGCCACATTCACCTATCAGACAGAAGGAAGTCCCCGTATGGTAAAGCTTTGTTCCCAAAGTGGGATCAGTTGAAAGGAAGGACATAACCTAATTCAATGTCATCAGCACAGAAAGGATGAGCACAGCTTTGACAGCTTTCATTAGCAGAGGATCAAATTAGAGGGAATCCCAATTATCTGCTGTGGCTCTATTTGTGCAATGGCAAGCTAGAATAAAATTTATACGAAGAAACAGAGGTAGCAGTGTTCAGAGGAGACAAGGGCTTTTACAAGGTAAAAAAAAAAAAAAGTGCTGATCTTTACCATTTTTAGGACTCCCCAGATTTAAGAAGTCTGTATGCTAAAGGACGCAATGGAGTTATTCATAATATAGTAAAACTAATGGTAAGTGTAGGATCTGGCAGCAAAGTCTGGATCTTTCTTGACTTTCCTTGAATTTAAGAGTCAAAAGAATATCAACACTACAGATCTCTGTAGTTATTTATATATTGCACTTTGAAAGTTACTTTCTGTCTGAAAGAGTAAGGAATGAGGCAGCCTGTGCTCTCGGCGGACCTCCAGAGATCAGTGGAAATGGCTGGAAGCTGTAGAAGTGTGTAAAATGCTTTTTTTTGTGTGTGTGCCTGTTTTTCTGCTTCCTGTATAACATGGGAGTGATCTCTGTGTGCTTAGGAAGATGTTTTGTGTACTTCAGCATCGCTAGGCAGAGGTTGGGGGCTGTGTCTAACGCTGCTAATGAGCTCTCTGCATTGAAGCCCGTTGTGGGGGATGAAAGCCATTTTTAAGTTCAGTGGAGCACCATTCTCTGAATGTAGACTCTGTAGAAATAAATAGACCAGATTTAAGGTATTGCCTAAAAAAAAAAAAATAATAAGATAGATGAATGGGAAAGTGCCTCTGTATTAACTGAATTGCTACGAGGTTAGATAAAGGAAGAAAACAGTATTGCTTGGAACTGCTATGGTGTTATTAAAAATGGTCAGTCTGGGTGCAATCTCCAGCTAAGTGCCTGAGGACAAAAAACTGTATCACGGTTCTGATTCTAGTGTTTAATGTGAAATTATATCTTTGGCTGGAAAAGAGCTCTTTGTCTGAGAGCAGGGAGCTTTTGTTTATGATGTTTATTAGGGCTTACCAGGAAAGGTGGCTAATGTAGGGTGATAAGAGCATTACTAATTTTCTTTGACAAATGGCTCTCAGATATTTTCCATTGTGAATTGTACATTAAACTGCAATTTCTTTCATGAATTTCCTTTTCTTACAGCTATGTGATACTGATTCCACACCCGTCATATGGCAATTCTAATGCTTACACACAATGAAGCAGTATAAAGGGTGCTAAGAAAACAAGATTATAATAAATAAACATCAGGCTAAATATTTTTGCAGTCATGCTTCTTCAAACAAGCCATAACAATACGCAGCCCAGAGTAATTCAAAAACACATACCTAATCCAGATACGCTAAAAGAAATTATTGACTTCTCCTACTATAATTTTTGGTTTGCCTTGATTCTAATTTCCATCAGTATTACAGATACTACTTTCAGCTAAGCTCTGAAAAAAAGCTGAAAGATCTTCTTTTTTGCAAAAGAATGAGTTGAGGGCATTATAGTCTTCTGTCCTGTTACTACTGTGAGCAATTTGCTGAGTAGTCTGAAGGAGGGACAAGCAAATATTGAGAGGAGACTTTGGCTGGAGAAATTATTCCCTGTCATTCTCATCAAGAATATCAGAAAGTGTTTAGTTTAAAATAACTATAGTAAAAGAACGATTTCATGAGCACTTTTTGCTGAGATAATTAGTTTAACAGGAAACCTCTAAAACCTGAAAAACCCTCCAGTTCTCAGCAATTAAAATGAAAACATTTCAGCTGAACACCGCTAAATCCTGGAACTCTTATAAACAAAATAAATGAGAATGAAAAGCCTTGGGGTAAAAGAGTGACAATTCTTTTCAATTTTCATCAGAAAAAATAAATGTTGAAATCAATATTTTTTTTTTCCACTGGGATGGATGAAAGGTGTGTGAACTTGGTCTGAGGGCTGGGGGAATTTTCACAATGATCACTTTCATCCAGTCAACCTCTTTCCAGTTTATACAATCTTGAGATCATATAACTTAATATGAAGTTCAATGTCTTTACCACATCTTCCTGAAGACCAACAGCTTTCCAAGGAAACTCCCATTTTTAGCTGCTGTTTTCATAACCTTGAGCAGGAAGGCCAGGTATAATGCAGTAGCACCATGTACCCTTAAGCACCCAGTCCTTATCACCAGACGATGCTCTCCATGACTAGGTTTTGAGCAATGGTACAAGTTCCTGGAGAAAAAGAAAGGTCTTTATCTTCATGTTCAGCGCTGCAGGATATTTTAAGACAAGCAAATCCGTTCAGCTCCTTATAAACCTGAATTAGGTAAGTAATGCTTAGTAGTAACTGCTGTAACTTTGTCCTGTAGCAGGAAGTATATTGTAAGACAAAAAAGAGTAGTCATTAAGACAGAAAATGTGCAGTGGACTCTGTATTCATTCCTGCCTAAGCATTTGTAATCTCTCACTGTCTGTGAGTCTGCTTTATTTTCCAGTGAACTAAGACATTTTTGTACAATTTGAGTGGATTTTTCACTTAAGGATTCAGTACCTTTTAGCAATCAATAGAGTTGCCCATATACTCTTGAGTGCTTAATTCCTGCATAGTCTTCATGCTCCCCATAACTTCTTTTTTGATTTTTCAGCACTACTTTCAGTACTTTTTTTCATTTCTACTGCAAGAGAGATGATTGTTTGCAGCTGAAACAGAATGTTTCAGTAGATGTCCATTCTGCTTTTCTAATATAAATGTGAAGGTTATCTTCACTCATGGCAGCTCATAATATTGCTCTCCTGTTTTTTGTTACCTAAATATGTTAACTGTATTGGGAGTATCAAAATATTGAGTGCAGAACAGTGAAGAATCATCCAATAAACAATTTTCAGGAATTTCCAAAGTTGGAGAGATTTGAATAAGCAGATGGTGGACAGCTCCACACATTATTATAGTCACCCTACCAGTCACTGATCCCACTGTATAAATAATTATAATGTAAAGCTGAAGGAGGGATGAGTGGAAACCAGGTTGCAATGGAAGAGCCAAAATGCAAAGAAAACAAAACTGGGAACATAAGATGATAAATAGAAAAGGAAGAAAAAAATAATATTTACTGAAAAGGAGTTAAAGGAAGGTCAGATTAACTTGGGGATTTATGAACACTAATATGAAAGAAGAAAAGATCATACACACATAGAGAAAAAAGAGGGTTATTAAAGTGCTTATGTACAAATGGAAAGAGCTTAGCAGCAGAGATAAGAGACCTGACAGCATACACACATTTGGAACTTGTGGTATTGTGGAAATAGTCCGATTGGGCTAGAAAACAAGAAGAATGAGGAGATTACTGTGAAAGGAGATTTGAGTTTTGAGGAGACAGGGAGGGAGGAAAAGAAAGGGGGATGTATGCAGACTGTTGAAATGGGAGAGTTTAACAGTATTGCAAAGGGTATTTCAGGTATGATATAGAGATGTTCGAAAGAAGACTGTTATTGTGGGCTTTTTTTCCACTATTCCTGAGCTCAGCAGATGAATGAACTTCAAAATCAGTGTGCAAACTGTACACAATCATAGAATCATAGAATCGTTTGGGTTGGAAGGGACCTTAAAGCCCATCCAGTTCCAACCCCCCTGCCATGGGCAGGGACACCTCCCACCAGACCAGGTTGCTGCAAGCCCCATCCAGCCTGGCCTTGAACACCTCCAGGGATGGGGCGTCCACAGATTCTCTGGGCAACCTGTGCCAGGGCCTCACCAACCTCTTAGTGAAGAATTTCTTCCATATATGTAATCTAAGCCTACCGTCTTTTAGTTTAAAGCTATTACTCCTTGTCCTACCACTATACTCCCTGATTAAGAGTCCCTCCCCAAAAAAGTGAGGTATAAACTTGGAAAGAGTAGTATATGTACAACCTAACTCTGTACATAAAATAAGGAGATGCCAAAAGACAATTTATGCATTTCTACTTGTTCTGAGAAGTATTATATGCAGAGTGATGGGCACAGTCAGATGTATGTCTGCAAGTGTTTTACTCCTTAAGGGTCTGAAATTGACATAATGCCTCAATTGCCATAGACCTCCATAGGAATGGAGGGCACTTAACACTTCAAAGGTCCTTCATTTGAAAATCAGTCAGTCACGTGGAAAAAAAAAAAAAGAAATATATATATATATATATAAGTGTGCACAGACAGGCAGCACAAGATTCCTTAACTTCAGGGAGAGGAGTCACTGTAAGAAAAGAAAGTTAAACTTCTTTGGAGGGTTTGGAGAGTTATACACGAGGAAAAATGATGTACAACAATGTGTAAAAGGATGTACTACTCAGAAGGAAAAAAATAAGCTTTCTTCAACTTGATTTACTTTTATGAAATATGAATATGCATTGCAGACATCTTTTAAAAAGGGCATGATGGAGAAAATGAGGGAGAAGAGCAGGAACAGAATTCAGGTGCTGCTGGCTAATCAAACACAGCACTGTGGGGCTCCTTTGCATGCCAGCCTACTCTTTCACATGCAAGAGTCATGCTTTGGAAGGATAATGTCATCTCTTGTCAAGCTTCATGGGGTAAGCAGCACATCACTTGTTCAAGCGCTTAAAATCAAGATTATATTGCTCCAATATGCAGCCTGAAGGAGATAACACTTTTTCACATGGCTATTGCACAGTTGATTTTTTATTTATGAGCTGCTATAGATCTGGGAAGGAGAACCTATAGAAAAGAGACAATGCCCTGACTTTAAATGTAAATATCTGCTGCAAATTACTTTACAAACTATACTATGATGACTGCTACTATAGAATTTTGACCACAATTGCACCAAAGCCCAGCTAGCCTTGAGTCGTGCTTCTAACAGCAGCTTGTTAGGGAAAGCAGAAAGAACTGGCAAGCGTGCAATGGATTTCCTGTAAGAAGACTTCGCAGTTCTAGAAAAGACCAGCTCACAAAGCCTTAATGAAAGCATTGGATTGTTGTTTAAAGTTTTTTTGTTTGTTTGTTTGTTTTTTCTTTCTTGATTTTGTCTCACTATTTCTTGAACCCAATTTTGTTTTTGGTGTTAAACATGTCCTATGGCAATGATTCCATGGTTTGATTATGTGCTTTGAGAAAGTACTTTGTCTGCTTTAAACTTGCTACCTGATCATTTCATTTGGAGGCCCTGTAAATCTTACACTGTGAGAAACAATGAATAAATGTTTCCTGTTCACCTACCATATGAATAATTTATGATTTTATAGATCTCTGTCTTAATCATCTTTTTTTTTTTCTTTAAAAAGAGCTCTAATCTATCAACAGAAGCTATTTCTTAGTTTTGATCTCACTAGTTGTCTTTTTTTTCTACTTTTTATAGTTTCCTACATGTTTTTAGTGATAAGAGACACCAGAACTGTACTCAGATGCTCAAAGAGTGGGCAAACTATTGAGCTGCAGTGTTGCATAACAGTGTTTTCTGCTTCATGTGGTGTTTATTTCTTAACGATTCCTAACATTTCATTTGCTCTTTTGACTGTTGTTGAATATGGAGCTGTTATTTTCATAAAACTGTCAGCTATAACTCTGACATCGTTTTTTTTTTTTCTGAGTGGCAATCTGTAGTACAGAGACTACTTGTGTTTATTTATGCTCTTTTCTCCCAAATGTACTACTTTGCACTAATGAACACAGAATTTCATCTGCCATTTTGTTACATTTTATGTATTTACTCAATAACACAAATTCCTTTCAACCAATCTGTTCTCATGAAAACACATTTTGATAACTTAAAAAATATATATGTATTATGATTACTGAATCTGTTTATGTTTATCTCTATACCCTCTATATGCTGTGAGTGAGATAATGTTTGAGAAGAATGTAGGAAAAAATATTGAGAGAAAAATATATATGCATAGGTTTGTTTCTCTTCATAGAAAATCTATTTGTACTTTCCAATTTGGTATAAAGATAGTCTGTCAGTCTCCCTAGTGACCATAATGCTGGAACTATTGAAAAGGACAGATTCCTTCTATTAGGACCACTCAATGTGATGTCTAACAGGTGTTGTTTTTTTTGTTTCTTTTTTTTTTTTGGGGGGGGGGGGGCGGTGATAGAATTTGATCTATGCTCCAAGTATGAGAAACCATATATATGTGTGTGTGTGTGTGTATATATATATATATTCTTAAGATTTTGGATGGCCTAATTTTGCAACAGATGTTATGTCATTAGCTTGAAGTCCTCTGAAACACAGATTTAATAGTCATATCATATATCTGTCACAAAATTACCCTAATGCTTATCAGCATAAGGAAATTCCTAGATAAAATAACATTTTGCATTTTGAGCAAAATTCCTCTTCTATTTTGAAATTTGTAACTCATGCTAAAAACTACATGATCTGGTTTAAAGCACTGTTGAAATGGATTAACCTAGTCCACCCAAAGGCATTCTCAGAGTGGGCTAAAACTGTAGAATTCCTCGTGTTTATTTTTGGAGATTTGCATTGGAAATTCTTACAAGCATATCACTCTCAAATGCTACAGTCAAAGATATACACATCTTTAAGGTGTGAATTATCTGACCCACTTTAGCAAAGAATGAATCTCACTTACCTTCCTTTAACTATATAGGCCGGAATTTCAGTGACCATAAGGGAATCTAGGGTGACTGGCTCTGCTGGAGCCCATCCCAGATTGAAAAGAAGCTAATACAGCAGCTGTTCTAGTCTGCAAGGCATGCTAAAGTGTATTCAAAAAGATCATGTTTTCCAATCAAATTAAATAAAAGACTGAAGAAAAAAGGTGATCATCACTGATGTAAGAGGTAAAGATGACAAAAAGTACTCTAAGAATAACACTCCTTTCTTTTTGCATATAACACTCGTTTCTTTTTGCATTCAGGCAGAAATCTGAAATACTGGTGATTATGGACTGCAGTTTAAGACATACTTGTTTCTTCATAGTTTTAACGTGCTTGTCTTCCTGCTCAGCAGGAAGCACATTAGTGAAAAAATATCAGACGTGGTCTTACTGGAGAATTAGTCAAATTAATTTATACAAAGATCCAGTAATTGTAAAGGAGTAACAGTATCAAAACCACTATTGGAATAAAATTCTCTTTGCTGGGTTAGGTAGATTAAAAGAGTGATCTTTGTTTCTGGTTCATAGATTCTAAATTTGATTTTGCCTTACAATTTTGTTTTTGCTTGGATTATATGTTAGCCTTCAAACTTAAAGAAAAGCTAGGTAGCAAACAGTCTATAAACCTGTTGATATCACTAAAATTTGGAATAATATTTTAGACTCAAGTCTATATTAATAAGAAAATAGTAGCTTTTCTTATTCCTTTCATTGATTTCCACTTTTCCAAAATATATACTCTGCCTCAGTACACAGACTTTAGTATGTAGTATGGTCAGTTCATCTGAAATAAGATCCGAACAGAATATTCATATCTAACACAAATTAAATGATCTCTGAAGTTAAAACAATTTTTCATAGTTGTAACATGTCAGCTTTCATTCTGTCTGTTTCTACTTGCACTTCTGGTTTGGAAGGAAAATGGAAAGAATTCAGGACGATATGCTTTCCCTTTCTGACATTTTAGTTCCCCCCCCCCCTTTTTTTTTCCACTTCCATTGACTTCCTTCACACCAAACAAAGCTCGTAAGCACGAGGATCCATTTCCATCCTGCCTTTGCAGATCAGAGATATAAGTAAAGATCTTATACAGTTCTAAGAAATATCCAATTGAACTACAATTTTATTACAGAAACAGGTCATTATTCTCTGTCTGCAGAGTGCTTTTGAATGTCAGCGAGCAGTTGTGCACCTGCACTGGAAAAAAAACTTTTTTAAGTGAAGGAAAAGTCAGTTACCTTAGTCAATAATATCTGCCAGAGAGGCCTTCTGGCATCTAGAAATTTTCTATAAAAATGTTCTCTCTGCAGCAATGGAATATCTTAAACTGGTACTTTCTTTAATTTAGAGTTACAGTGACTTTAAAATTTTTAAAATATTTTAAGAATTAATTCAGACATTCATGTTAACACTTTTTAATTTTCATTAAAACAAAGCTTCCACTCTCATTTCTAGATCAAGACAAATATATATATATATATATATTACTGGAAAGATCTTTTATAAATTTATTTCAAAATTATAAATTTCTTTCAAAACTTCGGGAAGAAGAAGACATCAGTGGATAGCTGAGAAAAAAATAGATATTCAAAACACTAAAGAGAACAGGCTGTTAAAATTCACGTACATTAAACAAACATAACATAGTGAATGAGAACAAATAAATTAAAGTTAAATAATAAGTTTCATAGTTACATGTAAAATGAATCACCGGAGTTAGGGGAGCTATTAAATGCTGTTATTGATGGGAGATGATGTAGTAATCTTGAAATGTAGTATGAATTTTTCTTTTTGCTATTTAAGAGAACTTGAGGGAAACCCTCTAGAAAATGAATTCTATTATTCTAGAGAAAATAACATTTTTGCTTTCACTAGTGAAAATGGAAAACAGATCATACTTATCCAGGATAACAGCAATTGATAGAAGAATCAACCTCAAATTCTGAACTTCTGACATCTAGAAAGATAACAATGAAGTGTTTCATTTTTTTTTGTTTGCAAATTTAGGGGAAATCAAGAAGCAATAAAAGTTAGAGGTGGCTGGTGGTACTCTTAACGGTGATGATAGACAGGGAACTGGACACTTGGCTAAAATTTCACAGTGCAAAATACTTTTACAGAGAAAACATTGCTGCCAGTATCTAAATCCTTTTGGAACTATCAAATGATGTGTAAGGTCCAGGCAGCACTTAGAAATGTGAAACTGGGCAATAATTGCCATGAATTCATGGAAAACAGATCACAGACAGCCAAGATTTTCAGATTATTAAGCAGTTTGACCCCTGGAAGGAGTGTTTGAGATATTTTGTCAAAATAAATTTTAAACATCAGAAAATATATCTAGGGAACTGTATCTGTCCTCTTGCTTAGCAGTATAACCCCCAAGAAGCATAATCTGGCTGTTCCCAGAGGCCTGTGTCTCTTTTCTCAGCTGATTCTTGGTGCAGAACTTGTTGACTCAAAATGATTGTATGGCATAGAATTGCCTCCTGATTTATTTCTTGGTTATGTGCCTCTACTCTGATGGAAGTATTTTTACTGGGAGCCTTTCAGTTTATGCATTTGATAGCTGGAGTAGATATGGAGAATTTTCTGTTTAGGTGGTTTGGGTTTTAGTCTGGTTTCTGGAGGAATCAAAGAGTGTATGATTATGCTGACAATTTGTCTGCTCTTTTCTCACATATCTTTAATATAACAATTGTGATTAATTAGAACAAAAATCACAGAGCAACTAAGATCTTAAAATCTGCCTGAAGACAAAGAAGAGAAGAAAGAGAGACCTTCAACACTTGAAAGCCTGCAGTGAAAATTTACCTCTTGTTAGATACCAGAGAATGAATGTGAAAAAGCAAGTCAGACAAAGTTTCATAAATCTTTTCATGTAACCACTCATATATTTTATTGAGTATATTGACTATATTTTTATATTAAAAAAATATAAAATGTATGTGGATCTTTTGTATCAAAAGTAGAAAAAATATATATATATATTTATGTATCGTGGGTGTTTTTTTATGTTATAACAAAATACCTGGTTTCTGCTTGGAACATTTTAGCAGAAAATAAATTGATGCAAATCCAGTCACAATGAAGGGAAAATGACACCGTATCTCCCACTTTACTGGGAAATAAATTATGCTCAAATGTGCATACAGCAAACAAACCTTCTGCCCATTCTAAATAGAGCAATACATACAGTATTTTTAATCTCCAAAAGTTGAAAATAATATGCTAGGAAAAAAAAAAAGAGCAATGAGAATTCCACAAATTCCTCCACAGTAAATTTGCTGGTTGTTTTAATTGTTTTGTTTTGCATATGCTGCTGATTAGTTGCCAAAAAGCAAAGTGACAGATTAAATTTCTCTGGAATTGCAAAAATCTTTTCTAACTCTTTGGATATGCTTCAGAGTCTCTTGTCAGATTAAAAATCTTATGTTCTTAAAGCATGAAAACCATGAAATAAAACTGAGTGATTCTGTCACCCTGAGGACTTACTACAGTCAGTAACAGCAGTCTTGATCTGACAGAAACTCAGACAAGCAAGGCCACTGAAATATTCCCAGATGTTAATTTTTAGTCATTAATAAAAAAAGGTTTAAATTTTTAATTTTCCTTTTTTGAGTATTACACAGCAAAGCTGATCCAGAAATATTAAGTCTCTTGAGTTCTAATATATATTTTGAGCAGTGAGACAGGCTACTCAAACTAGCATAAGACTTTCCCATAACAAAGAACATCCAGTCACATCCCCCAGTGCTTTGGGAAACGTGCAGGACTACTATATCAGTGAGTATGGTTATCACTGTGACTCAGAAGATCTGAACCTATCTTAACTACAGCACCATCCTCTAAAGAAAAGAGATTTGGGTGGATTAAGAAGTGAAAACAGAACTGAACTTTTATGAGAATGACTTCTTAATTGCAATTTTCCACTGCAGGTGTGTTCACAATATACCTGCAGGATAGTAAATCTGGTGGTAAGGGGCATAGAAATTAGAGTGTGACTTACTTACTTCTTTGTTAGTTATTGGAAATGAAAACTGAAGAGTGGTGAACCCTTCAGGTACCACCACATGGTCTCTGTATGATTTTGTTCCACTGAAATCTTCAGTGAAAGAATTTGAAAAATTGAAATGGTTTATGTACTTGTGTTTCTTCTTCTCTGCAGCTGAGTATAGCAACAAGAATTATAATCTGCAGTTCAATAGAGGTCAATGAAGTTGTTCTATTTACTTCATGGGGGATGGAGCACCTTTTACTGAATGAAGATCTAACCTTATGTTTAAACTGAAAAGAAATAGAGAATTCGAAGGCAATTGGGTCTGACACAAGCTCTGCAACTGCAGAAGATCTGTGCATCATGTATGCTTTATTATTCTATGAAGCTGACCCCACCAAGTGCTTCAGCACTAAGCAAGGCTTATATGCTTGCTTAGCTTTAAACTTGCTTTGCCCTTTAGCGTTTTACAAAATTTGGACCAGTGTTGATCCAAGGATCAATCGCAGGATCGATCCCTTTTTCTATTGAAAATGCAAAATTCATGTTAAGAACAAAATCAAACAGGTCATGGCAGCTGACAGAAAGGCAAAACCACAAGCTGTATAAAAATGACTGGCAGGATATTTCTGATGTTGTCACATCACCAAAAGCCGTATAAAGCTTTCAGGCTTTCATAGTGAGCAGCACCATCTGACGCCAGCTAGATCTCTGGGACTGCTCTTCCCCTTTTTTAGTGTAATTCAGAGGAAAGGTAGGCATTGTTCAAAAGACTCCAGTTTGCTCTTTTATTAATTGCCTTTTTCCAGACAACTTCAATTCACAGAAGACAAGGGCCTCTTTCTTAACAATGTTGCATATTTTATCCTCTCAAATTGTTTAGCAAATCCCTTATTCTGTCATAAGTTTTTCATTTCCCCCCTGACATTTCACCCACTATATTATGGGCATCATCTGAGGATTTAAATCCAAAAGCTGTTACTGTGTCTCCAAAGCCTCAAATCAAAATTGAAGGATGTAGTTCAGCTGTTCTTCTGTAAATATGCAGCAATTTTAAAGAAATAAGGGTCAAAACAGAATCCCAGAGAGCATTGCAATAACCTGCACTCACTATATTTAACTAGAAACATGAAAGCTACTTAGTTTCAAGGAAGCATTTAAGTATTACAAATGATGAATTTACAAATTCATGAATTATTGATGAAATAGAAACCTCTCTGGAATTTGAGTAACTTTTATTTGAACATAATTCCCCATATTTGTGTACAGGAATCTTAACAGCGTTTTTCAATTTCAGTTTGGGATTTTGGATACAGCAAGAATCTCGTTTTGCAAGCGTCTGGTGAATTTGCATTGCAAGTATGTTTGCGCAAGGGGTTGAGAGTTTATTGTCACCACTGTCAAAAATCTTCCAGCTCACAACCACATCCACTTTCCCTCTATTCATCCTGCTCTGCTCAAGGAGGTGGCATTTGGTGTACAGATGTGTCAAGGGGTGTGTTGGAATGTGGATCAAGCAGGTGGGACAAGCACTATTTGGCAAGAACTATGAGGCTTCCATGAAGCCTAGATTAATACAAAGGACCCACAGGAAGTTTGTAGTTCCCAGAAACTAGTCATGTTCAGGACCAACGCCTACTGATTGTGCTGGTCCCCAGTCATCCTTCCTTGCTGGGTATCTGTGAAAGATCTGTTTAGGGAAAACATTTGAATCCTTCTCCTAATGGGCAAAGTGACTAGTGAAAGAAAACTTGTACAACTAACCCTTGTTTGGACAAAAGAAAATGGAGCCATGATGGGAAAATAATTAATAGTAATCAAACGTTATGCAAGCAGGAAAGCCTTTCACTTTCTTCACTCATTTCAGAATTGTTTCTGAAAATGACAGACACCTATGACCTACACATTAGCTTCATTACTGTTACTATCAAAAGAAGCCCATCAGGATAACTCACACACAAACACAATATTGAGCCTTGCTTCATCCTCAACATGACAATTACTCTCCCAGTGACCTCAGATTTCATTCTCATAAAATATAATTTGTGGTTAAGTCAAAACTGTCTAGAGAAATCAGAAAAGTTGGAGATTGTTACCCTTATGGTATGTAAAGTAGTCATTGTTGCAACTACTTGAACTCAGAAGAACTACTCCAGTCTGATTTTCTACCCTCCCTCTTCATTCCAGATCATGTAGTAATGCTTATTTTTCCAAATTTCATTTGGAGCTTTAGCCTTTAAAGTGCAAGTCTTCATTGTCCAGTAACAGTTCGCACATCAGATAGATAGACCAGAGCTTCTCAGTTGTACTGTCAGGCCAAAGACAGACTGCTCTGCTAATCAGGAAGAACTTGACTGCCCAAAGTCACAAGGACATCTAAGACTACAGATGAGTTGTGCACACCACAGGATGAAACCATCCCATTCCCACTAGCAGAGACATTTTTACAAAAGAGGTACTTTGTTAGGTTGTAAATCCTAACTGTAACATGACTACCCAGCACAAAATGAAGGCTGCTTGCAACCTGCCTGCTCTTTGCAATCCTTTCCACCCTTCATAACAAAGCTCTCCTGAACTGGTAGCTATGGAGAACATCCTTTGCATCCAGAGAAAATCTGTACGGATGCAATCACAGTGACTTGTAACATAAAGACAAAAGAGAAGAAGCTGGTTTTTATTTTGTTTGTTTATTTGTTTGTTTTGTGGAGGGTTTCACATTATAGTTTTATCTTGAGACTTAGTAGGACTTTCAGTGAATGCTTATTGTAAAATATGAACAACTTCTATATTAAATCTGAAAGAACTCCCACCCTTGGGTCTTTTCATCCTCACTGGTGAATGGCCTGGTAAAATTTCCCAATTTTCTCTTGCATTACATGTTTCAGCTAGCATGTCATATATTTCTGTCCCAGTGGGGTAGCCTGGGAATTTGATGGCTTCCTAGGACGTGAAGGAAGACCAAAGTTTTCACCATTCCTTTTGCGGTCCCTCAGACCACCTTTGCCAGCCACTGAGAGGAAAAATGATACTGTCCTTTGGTGAATGGATAGATAAATAGAGTAATAAGGAATACGAAATAAAGAGAATAATGGGGAAACACCCATCAGAAGTCCTCTCAGAGCATAACAGCAGAACTAGTTTCCTTCACACAGCAAAATAAAGGAAAAAGGAGATAAGAGAGGAAGTCCTTGTAAGGACAAAAGCAAAACATTAATTTAAAGTCTCGTATCTGTGGTACAAGAACTAGAACAGATGTTTGCCATTTATATCCCATGGCTACCCAACCATCTACAGACCCTGGTGACCTCAAGACTGGCTCAAACCACTTGCAGAACCATGCCAGCCACTCTGTAACAATGACTGCAAGATGCAAAGCATACATAGGACAGCAGTGGCAGGCACAGTTACCAGCAGAAAACATTGCTTAAAAAACAAATCCCTTCAAATTTTTGGATTTCTTTTTACTGTTTTGAACAGCATAAGAACTAAATCGTACGGGATAATGACCTAGTTTCAAGTAGGTATGAATTAATGGAGGAAGGAAACAGGTAAAAACTGATTAGGTGGGGGTGTCTTTGGCACTGTCTGATATAATTAGCAGGTCCAGTATCCTATGAAGCAGTACAGAGATGCAACTTCCCAGGCCTTCCCTGTCCACAAATGCCAAGTCAGTAACACTGTTAGGGTGGGGGAGTGCAAGTAAGAGACATGTCATGTCTGAAGGTTTCTCAGAAGAGAATGTTTAAAGTTTGAGGTAGATCAGTAAGATAACCTTCAGCAACAGAATTTTTGAAATTTAAGATGTGTATATCTCTAGGGGTATACAAGATTTCTGAAAGCAGCATACAGACAAATATAATGCTGTTTTTATAGTCTACATGTTAGATTTTTATAGTTAATATATCCACATCTGTGCAAAACTTAGCAAAAATCAAAATCAGATATTGTTATGATTGCTGCCATACAACGTGACTCTCTATAGTGTGATGGTACATGAAAAATCTGTTTGCCATTATTAATCCTGCAGTTTTCATCCTAAAGAAAGAAAGGAAAGCCTAAGAATTTAGCAACAGTCAACAACTCCTCCACTTTTTCTGGGACCTCTCAGTTACAAATGAAAAACTCTGAGAAAAAAAAAATATATATATATATATAAAATATATATATATACATGATTAGCTACATACTATTTATTTAGAAAGCCTTCTGAACATTCCCACTCTTGAAAGCAAAAGAAAAAAGTTCTAAGCCATTAACATTATATTCACAGAATTACTATGCATGACTTTTCGAAAACATTTTCAATAGATATTTTATTTGTAACATTAAAAAAATAAAAAATAAATAATAAAGGAAAAGCTCCTCACATAGTAGTATGACATCCAAGCCCCTGAATAGATTTATTTGATTTTCTTTGTCTTTTTCAAGGTGGCATAGTGACTTGCTGGTTAAAGGCATTCCGCCATTTTACAGCAAAATAAAACTTAACAGGTCAGCTGTTGTCCAAGGTGGTTTTAGGCACTAACCTTTTGACTGATATACAAAGAAACAGCTCTGAATTACTGTAAAAAAATAAAAGTAAAAATGTTGGAGGGAGGAACATATTAACGAGTCAATTACGCTGTCAGAGACAAAGATGGAAAAACTGCAGATTGTGGCAATGTATTTTAAGGTTACCTCATCCATGTAAAGGCATTTTATAGAATATAATGTAGATCTTTCTGTAGCTTGAATATTAAATTTGACAGTAGTTTTCCATTAACTGCATATGATTCAATGGAGAAGCATAACTTCTTTGTTTCCATACAGTAGTTTTACAAACTACTAGTTTAAGACCAAGCCAAGCTACAGAGCAGACCAAAGGCACACTGGTCCAAGTTTAAGCTCATGACAGCTAACCTTTTTTTCCTTTTTTTTTTTTTTTCTTTTCAGATGATGCATAGATCAGGAATTAGCATGGGTTAGAAACCATTTCCCAGGGGAGTTTAGATGTTGCTACCTTGTTTTGGGGGTAGAGAGGATTTAATCAGTTGAATACAAAGCATACCATGGAGTGAATTGACACTGAGGTCAGAAAATGCTCCCATTTTATTTGGTAGAAGGGATATTGTATAATAGAACTACTCATTTGTAAATGTATGCAGATAATCAGAATAACTTTTACAGTGTGTTAGGGGTTAAGTCAGTATTGTGCATAATAATTTTGCTTGAGATTACTTCCCAAGCATAAATGTTTTGGCTGGTGGCTCCATTCATTCTTTGGCTGAACATTGTATAATTTATCCTTTTGTTCTTCACCTATTTGCAAGATTATTCCCATGCCATGTTTCTAGAGAGAAACAAAATTACACTGCGTCACTCAATCTAGAATGACAAATTTCCAGGCATTCAACTTTACAACCCTTCTTATTAAATGAGATTTTTTCACTGAGAAACTACTATTTATTCCATAATGTTTGCTTAATTTCGGTTTTTATCATATGAAGAGTAATTCTGTAGCTCTGTTTATGATATCAAATGCTCTGATTTTTCATAATTAAGAGCTTTGTTTGTCAAATTGTTGATGTTTGCACATCACAGCAATGGAGAGAACAGTGCTGTGTGTATGCATGGAAGACACAGAGAACACAACTGCAGGCTGTTGATGTTTGCACAAGCTGTAGCTCTCACAGCAGAATCTGGGGTTATATACTGGTACATCACTGTATAACTAATACTCATTCCAAACTTTATTTTCCTCTTGCATTAGGGAAACCTTTCATTTGAATAATGACCTCACAACTATAAATGCATTTTCTGCTTGATTTAATACTATGGTTTTGTTAATCTGGCACCTAGGATTATCCAATTAGCATGTGAAGCAGGAGTATTTTCATTCTGGGACCTGGATGAAAAGTTTGGCCCATTAAGTTAAAATGACCTTTCCACAAAAAGAAACAAATAAGAGAAGAAAATATTTTCAATGTGTTACATGTGTACAATCAGGAGTAGTACCTTCTACAATTCTTAGTTCTTTAAAAGAAAAGTAAAGCATAGCTGGTGCCTTTCTGCTCTCTGCTCTTAGAGGGAGAAGATGATCACACTGAAACTTTTGTTTTTGCTTGTTCAAGCAGCTCCTGAATTAACTTCATTCACCTACTGCCTTCCTACTGCAAATCTCTTGTTTGAACTATAATAACGCTGTGCACTTTCATTGGGATTTCATAAATTTATGTGTCAGACAGGGAAACTGATATAGTTTTAATTCCGAACGTTCACACTGATGATGCTGTGATAAGAGCCCTGAAGAGGTAATTAATAGCATGATGTGGTTTTATGACTTCCTGGTATGCATTTGAATAGGGTGCATTCACAAAACACATTGAAATGTTATTGTTTACAGACACTCTCCTCTCTTGCTACATACAGAAGTCTATATATAAAGATAGGTTGGTTGAAGTCAATGAACAGCATAGGACCTACCTGTCAATTTTCCTGAGATGTGGAAAAAGTCTGCCTAAAACTGTGTGTATTTAATTAATGGAAATTAATGTTCCCTCAAGCCCTTTCAGAAGAGACGTGCTGAAAAGTACAGTGGGTGACAGTCTCCCACGCACATGTAGCTGTCTTCAGAACTGTCCATAACAGAATTCTGACTTTTTGTAAAAGTTTCAAAGAATGTCTCAGTTCTTCTAGATTCTGCTCTGGCAACCACCCTTTCACTAAATTAATCAGCTTTGATCACTTCCTTTATTCTCTGACGTCTCTTCGTGATTCTTGTCAGTGCTTATTGTGAAGACTGAATTCTGAAATCCAAAGTCAATGCTGAACAATCTCATCTACCCCATATTTTTCATGCTTATATATATATATATATATATATATATTATCCTGCATATTCTTTCATATGGTTTTGAAATGTATTCACACACAGAGCTTTCATTTCTTATAGGAGATACCTCAATGGTCTAATAGACCTTAGTATTAAGCAATTTCTTAATGGCCAAAAATTTCCTTAATTTCTGTTTTTTGTAGTTAAGACAGAGTGAACAAGCATTAAACAATCATTCACTGGAGTATTAGAATTCTGAATATGTGCTTTGTCTGATGACAACGTAACATGGAATAAATTGAATTTGCTCTCATAAAAATAACTATAATAAGAATATAGTAGAATGAGTTAAGCCTATGCTTCCTATGTTTTTTCTAAAGTGGTCATGTGAGTGAAATGTCCTTCTTCTTTTGTGTTGTGTTTAATTTCTTACACTGTAAAATTTACATGTTTCAGAGTACTGATAAATACTGCTATTCAATTTTACACCTGAGGACTGAGAAGTCTGCAGCAGGGAGGGACATTACCTGTCCTTGAGAAGATAGATAAAGAGTTTTTGCAGAAGAGGAAATCAAAACTGTCTTTACGGAATCAAAATTAATATATAAATATAGAAGTATTTCTATTTGTAAATTCATTAAATATGATTATGTGAAACCATGGGTAGTACCTTGTTAGTGATTTTCATGGCAATGGTTATCTCTGTCCATGTGGTTATACATGGAAAATTGTGGAAGACATTCTGACAGTAGTATAGTTTGAGTAATTGGACAGAATATATGGTGGAAATATTGCCATGTCTGCTCAGGTCTCAGTCTTCAAAGAAAAGCTGGTGTATCTTTGATTGACTATGTCAAATGTTCATCCACATGAGTTCATTTGAGATACAATCATTCTATTCAAGCTTTAACTGATATACTGTAGCATTAAAGTAAATAATTTAATAGCAAAGTTCTAAAGAGAAGGTTGTACGGGAAAATTACAACAACATAGAACAAATTATATTTTTTCAAAAATAAATGTCATGTAGTTTTAGATCAGTGTAGGTCTCCAATTTTGAAGTAACAACTAGTATACACAGCATTTAAAATTTTCTTTTCTTAAAAAACATGTTTGAAATTCAGTTAACTGGAGCTTTATATTTCCAGCATCAACTTTTTAAAAATCATCAATAAACATTAGAGGTTGCTAGACTTTCTGTATAGATTCCTCAGTTTTACAAAATACTGCAAATCTCTTTTTGGAACTGTGTGCAATGTTAAAACCTGTGCACTTGCACTGAGATTTCATATATTTATGTGTCAGCCAGGGTAACTGATATACTTTAAATTCCAAACACTCATGCTAATGACTCTGTGATAGGAACACTGAAGAGTTAATTAATAGCATGTTGTGGTCTTATGAATTCTGATATGCATTTAAATAGACTGAAATGCACTCTAAATGTTGCAATAGGGAATTGCATTTTTTTTACCAATAAGACGTCAACACTAGTAGCTAATCTGTAGATTATGCTGACCTTTGTGGTCAAATTGAGTCAAAGTCACCTGCATTTTCATGATCAATATATGTCCCAATTCATCAAAAAAATTCAATTCCACTTCCTGAAACTTCCTGATATTTCCTGAAAGCATATGTACGTTGTCATATTTTTAAATTAAATGTACCTCAGCTAGAGTTAGACCATAGCACTAAAGATGGCAATGGAGATCTGATTCATTCTCACATTCTTCTATTTTCTCTTTTATTATCAGTATAAGCTGCAATTATTCTTCAATAATTGAAATTCTAGGTTTGGTTTGTTATCTTGACCTTTGGAGAGGATGATAGGTAGCCTAATAACTACTTTTTTGGCATTTTGGTGAATGTTTAATATTTCTTAAGATCTTGCAAGCAAAACGCTGTAGATACAGTAAATATTTTTTATTATGCTAAACTACTACAGAAGTTTTGTTTCTTGGAGACGTCATTCTGAACTGAAAGTGTGAGTAGGTGGTACAGAAGATATGTTTAATTTGCATTAAAGATTTTCTGGTACAATTATTCTGCTATATTGTTCATACCGTCATTTTTTGATAAAATACATTTTCATAGATAAATCTCAAAAAGTACCCTTCTTTCATTCTTTTTTCCTCATTTAACATTCTCCATTCTGCGTTAAACCTTGTGAGATAGTAGGATAATTTATATACTATAAATGTGAATCAGTTCTATAACGATAATATTAATATATATTTATTTTGCACAATTTTGCAACTATGTATTACATATTGATGTATTAAAAAAGTAAGTAAAGCAGTCCTGGAAAAGACTTTGACTTTTTCTTCTTCACTGGAGCTTCTATCTCTTTGTCTTCAGTTTCTGTAATCAGCTGTTAGAACAATACTTTAAAGAGCTGTTTTTTATCTTTGATGATCCATAAAGCATCACACTTCAGCAAATTATTGTTTAATAAGCTTGTCACAAGGACCTAAGTGCCAGGAAGTTTCATTAGTTGTTATATAACGGATTGATATTCACTGGTGCAGAAATCACAGTTCAAAATTTTACCTTCATATACCAGAATTTAAGGTTGATGGTTTTGAAAAATATGATACAGTGCTGTTCTGCTTTAAGTAGGAAATATAATTTTTATATGAAACTTTTTCATTAAATTTCTTTTTTGATAAAACAATACTTTACTTCACTCTTTTTTTTTTTTTTCGTTCTTTGTTACACAATTGAGTACTTGACTGAAACCTGAGTTATCTGAGCTACTTCTGAAGTGGTTGGCACAGTTGTCCTAATTTATACATCATGAATGATCAGCAACATTAACGGAGACTGGTTTATTCTGTCTCAGGGGAGGATTTTGCTTAGTAAATGCTGCTCCTCTGGGTGTATTACATGAAAGGCTGGCTTTCATGTTCCCATGTAAAGTGAAACCCAATAAATACAGCAATGAAAGACATGCTTCATCTTCTGAAACTAGCTTATTATGAAAAATGTAAATAAATCTTTGTCCAAGAAATATGTGCGTATGCTGCTTTGGTAGCACTTACTGCCTGATTGAATTGGCTTTATTTTATTTTTTACTATAAATACATAACATTTAATTTTTGTGCCTCTTCATTTTCACCATTCATATTGGTGTTTCATAGAAACCTGCCTTAAAATTAAACCTCAATTTTAGTACTTTTAATCATTTGGCATCTGTGTAGTACTTTCCAAAATAACTTCTTTCTTACTGGCCTGGAGTGGTCCTGCCATGAGCATGCAGCATCAGCATGGTGAGGAGCTGAGAGTTCTGAATTGATAGCCTCAGGTTAGACTGAAAGAGCAATTTATTCCTTCATTATTATACATAGATTAAGGCAGGTTTCTAATAGAAATCAAGTCTAGGAAGAAACATCAATACAAATCCTAACTTGTCCTTGGTGCCTCCAAACTCCCTGAGGATTTAGAATTCATGCCATAAGGAGATTGTGTGGTGATTTTGTTGTTTGTTTTTGTTGGTGGTGGTTTTTTTTGTTTGTTTGTTTTCCTGTAAAAGTCTGAGAACACATGTTATTTATCAGTGCAAGTCAGCGTAAATCATCCTTTGATCTTGCTGGACCCCCTTTCCACCCTTTGAAAGAAGTCCATCCTATTGCACAGCCATGTGGAAAACAAGTCATTAATGGAAGGCATGGGAACAGGTACATCTCTTCTTAAGAGAAGGGAAACAGGCGATGGAGAAAAAAAAATAAATGCAGGTGGGAGAAGTGAAGAGGAAGCACAAGAGAAAGCAGCCCCCAGTTCTATCATGAGCACTCGCCAAGGCTTTCCTCTCAAGCCCAGCCACTTCTCCTTTCCCCCCTCAAGGGTGGGAGCAGCTTTCATCTTTCTTTTTCCTTTTCCACCTGTTAGAGCTTGCTTGTCCCCAGAATATGAAGGAGTTCAATTCAGAGTGTTGCCAGTTAGATGCTGTATTATAGATCACTTTGATCTCCATTTAGCTGTACCTCATTAGAGGAACATGTTTTGTTTAAGTAGAGATGAGGTTATTCATAAGTAATTCAGTGCCACTGAGAGAAAAATCAATTGTAGGAACATTAAATTTTCATTAAACATGTTAAATGTAACCTGACAGTCAAATGGTCTCCAGTCACATGGGCTTTACTGCAATATTACTTTAAGTAACAGATGAAAGAAGGGTTAGGTGGTGAAGAATACTTTGCATGGCTTACAAGAAAGGATTAAAGTGGAGTATTTGTCCATTAGCATTCACTCAGCAGGAATCTTCAGTTACTTGTGGGGCCATCTGCACTTCTGTATATACTGTGCGTTCAGAGTGAGTAGTACATGCAAGACGAGAGCAGATTGGAGCTGTCTCAGCTAAGAAAAATCAGACTTTCATGTTTCTGTAGGATATGACACATTTTAAAGCTCTTGTAGGCCTGAGAAAATCATACACCACAACGCCTTGCACTCCATTCTTTCTAACCTGATTTTTCCACCTTTCTTTTAATCATTTTGACATGATTTCCATGTCTTCCTGTCCCATAACATTGCTCCCATCCCACTCAACACAAAAATTTCTAGATGTTGTCTTCCCCAGCTTTATTCTTATCTTTGCTCACCCAGCCACCTAGTTCATGGTCCATACTGCCTTCACAGCAGTTACGCAGTCCTCAGTCCCCTGAGAGTGCCGACATCATCCCCAATTAGTTGTACCCCGACCCTGCTCCTACAAGTCAGCAGTACCTCAGCTTGCCCACCTCCCAGCTGGTTCCTCCCTCCAATGCAGCTGCCTCTTCCTCCTCCCTCCTGCTGCTGCTCCTGACTCACATTAGCGCCCGTGCCTTAGGCAACTGCTCCTCTACTCCAGGAGGAACTGCTCCTGTTCTTATCTAAGGCTTTTATTTCTCCCACAGAGCAAGCTGCAGGTAATTTCTTTCTGTAGGAAGTTATGCTGCTGTCATGAGCTGTACATCCCTCGGCTGTAGCATGGCGTGGTAGAGCCTCTCCCCAGCCTGTGGCACCGGGTAGTATGGAAGGCTGTGACTGCCTTCCAAATTGAGCTTTTCCAACAGAGCACCACCATCATTAAGCTTGTCCTGACTGTGGTTTATGACATGCCCAGAATCTCCCAGCTGTCCTTCCCAAGTTTATCATGTACCAGTGGCATGGTGTGATCCTCTTAATTTGAGTGTTAGATTTCTTTCAGTCAGCTATTGCCTGTGATCTTTCATTTCTATTTATCTATCAGAACTAACTGGCTGCTTTTCAGAATGGGATGTATGTATGTGACACATCTTTCCTCAGTTCTTCTGATAAGTCAGTGTGTAGCAGTCAATCAGGCACAAGTATGAGAAGAATCTGAGCTTTATTTTACAGTTGCTGCCAGTCTCTTTTGTTCTGATACATCTGCTTAAGCATGGAAAATGATGTTGTAGAAGTACAGGAAATCTGATTAGATATATTACTGCTTTTCCTGCCTTCCCAGATAACTGCAGTCATGCAACTATATCATATGAGAGTAGTGTTATTTACCTGTTCTTGCTTTAGAAAGACATCAGCAACTGCTTTTCAGAACATGTTCATGCTGCAGTTTGCTCTTGAGTTCTGCAGGAGAGAAAAAAATGCACGTCCTGTCATTTTTACTCTCTTCTGCCTAGATAGTTTCTGGTAAAAATATTTGATTTTGATCTTGATTCACCAAAATTAAACAGAAAATGCAAGTGTATTACAAAAGACACCCATTTGCTTGTATAGAATGGGGCAGTGGTAAATGCACCTCTTTGCACCAGAAGTCTGTCTTTTTAATGCTACTACTCTCTCTTTAAAATAAAGATAGCAAAACAGGTTAGATTCACATGCAGACTATCTTGAGTGATAACTTGAAAATTTAAAAAGGTTCATTTCAAATACAACAACAGTGTTGTATAAAAGATGCCGGGCAGTTTCTATGTATTATCCAATGTTTCACCTCTAAAAATGCTGGAAGCAACTTTAAAAAAAAAAAAAAAAAAAAGATCTCTTCCACTCACAGAAAGCTTTTATGGAACCGAAATCTTTTATTTGCATGTATAAATCAGGCTTTGAGATAAACTGTCAGTTGACATCAAGTCAGGTGGCATAAAGAATTCAAACCAGACTGTTGTCCTTATCATTTACATGTATCTATCCAACTGCTCCTTTTTGAGAAATTCAGTGGCAAATGCTGTATATTTTCCCATGTGTTCCTAAGTATTAAGTGTTTCCAGTGAGCAGCAAACCCTTGAGTTTCACATGATCAGTAAGAGCTAACAGGCAGCTGAACCCCAAGTGTCACATATGGCACTCTTTGCGCCCTGACTGCCTGGTGAAGCAGTCTGAGGAAGACTGACAACTCATATCTTTTGCCCGCTAAACGCTTTCAAATGACCAACTGAATGACACTATTAATACACTGTTCCTACAAATAATTGCTTTTACACACTGAAAATAAGGATGTTATGCATACACTAGCTTGAACAGGTTTTTCAATTTAAGAATGTGCTACTTTTGCTCCTTCCAGCCTGTTTTAATGCTGACCTCCCCAGAGAGTTTCTAAATAGTTATATGATTGTCAGTTTGGGAAAGCAGCAGAATTTCTGGCACCCCAGAGGCAATGAAGATGTCACAGCAGGTTCGATCATTACTGCTTCAAAAAATGTTACAAACTTTTGATGGATGACATTTCAGAGACTGAAGTTATGTCACTTACTTAATTTGCTTTTAAGGACAAAAGAAGGTGGGTTTGTTTTTTTGTCCTTGTTTATTTTTTATTGTTATTTAACAAATAAGTTTCTTGACACATTCCAGTATATTTATCATTGCATTGTTTAAGTGATGAAGAGGTAAGAGAGAATCCCTTACAGGCTAATAGGAGTTTCTTTCTGTTTTGTATCCAGAAAAATGAATTAGTACATGCAGTCCTCAGCAGAGAAGAGTATCTCACAAGAGAGGAGAGGACTATCCAGCAGTGCTCTTCAGTGGCCTCCAATCAGCAGAGAATTTGTGAGGGGATCACTTTATATGCCACAGTTTATATTCATAAATTAGTTTTACATAAGCTAAAACTACTTGTTTCTATGTGAATGGAGGATAAGAACAGAAAGAAAGGTACATTGCATCCATCTTCTATAAGCATCATAGCACTGCTACTAGTCATCTTCCAAATATTTACTTTTTCATTGTGCTTGACAAATTCCTAGGTCACTGATTTTTTCAAAATTCTTATCTGAGAAATTCTTTTTTTTTTTTTTTTTTCCATTTCTATGGATAGTGAGTGAAAGCTGAATGAAATTTACCACGATCTGGACTACTGTGAACAACTCGCTATTCAACGTTCAAAGAAACGTTTAAACTTTGTGTTGGAATGATAGAGGTCATTTTGATAATGAGAATGTTGGTATTTTTATGTTAATCCTGGACAGACATGAAAGTATTTAAGCAGTTTGCCACATCAGTTGAAATATCTGCATTAGAGTCGAATGAGGTAAACAACAGAACAGCTGAATATAGGACATGACTTCAGAATATACATAATATGTTGGAGTAAATATGTTCTTTGTATGACAGAAATTTAAAAGAAAATAATGTTACTTTTGGTTTATTTATAAATTGAGTATATCTCAATCTATGAAATCACACATGACCGTACCTAGATCTTTTGAACTAAGGCTGTTGACAATAGCTCTTACTTAATTACAATTGGAATGTGATCTAATTCTTCTTGCTAAATGCTGAACCATTTCAATCGTTAAAGTGAGAAATACTTTCAAAGGAATATCTAGGATATAATCTGTATTATTACCTTTAGTTAGTATTTACTACATAATGCTTATGACAAACTCACAAATCCTTGGAAATGCACAGCAGTAGGAGCATGAGGTCAATCCTTCATGTTACAGAACGCTCTTACAGCAAGGAAGTTATTACCACCAGCCTCATATTTATACAGTGAAGCTGAGGATGCTCAGCAGCTTGTGAGCTGTGAAGCTGTTTGTAGGATACTGCTCCGAACTTAAACTGTGCAGGCACAATGGAGCCCCGTGTGAACATTATCACTAAGCAGCTCATGCTAGCAGAGGATTTGGATTTAGTCTATGACTTTGTATTTCCCTGCCTTATGGATTTGTGTTGCATTCTTACCATATGTTTCAGCCAAATTCATTGCAAACACTTAGCTTTAATTATTTATACTAAATTCTTATCAATTCCTATGGAACAAGAATAAACTAATCTTCAGAGAGGTGATTTGTATTTGAAATGTTCAAAAGTTCTTACAATAGCCATTTTAAAAAGCTGATATCCAAAGCTAAAAAATTTAATGCAGAGGTTAAAGTTAAGACTTGCTCTAATATGGGAAGTGGTATGCATGCCCTGTCCTGTCCCTTGTTATTCTATTTAGTTAGGAATAAATTTAGCATTTCAAATCTCACACTAGCACCACTTTGAATTTTGTAATACAGGTTTATAGTATTTTATATATATGATTGCTGTTATTCCAAACAAGGAAGGTTGAGGGCTGGGATCTGGACCCTAAGGGCTTTCTAATACTTGGCATTCACTGCCCAAGAAACTGCCTTAACCACTTTATCTGATCTGTCCTAGTGAAACCATGGTGCTGTGGGAAATTCAGGAAGGATCCTTAGGATGAAGAGAAATCTGTAACCCAGCAGATAATACAGCGTTGAGGGAGTTCTGAGCTCAATTTTCTGCTTCTGGCACTATTTGCATATTTTAAGTTCACACACTTGGTAAAAACCTCAGTGCATGAAGGAGATTGTGTACCTCAGTCTTTGGAGGCCTGCATATCTCCAGTCCTGCAGTGGAGACTATCTAGTAGGTCATTATTTGTGTCTTCTAGCTGTCTTTTCAAGAACAGTTATGAGGAGGTCTGACTTGACTAGTGTGTGCCAGACTGAGCCTGAAAGCATGCAATCCCCTTTACACTTACTTTCTGTGTCCCTTTTAGGGACATTGTTTAGCAGGTAATGTTGGTGGTAGGGGGACGGTTGGACCAGATGATCTTGGAGGTCTTTTCCAACCTTAATGATTCTATGACTCTAATGAAGTATTGAGGTACCCATAGTTTCTTGAGCTAGAATTTGTAGATCCCAAAGAAAAGATTCAGGCATTGAGATCAAGAGGGAAAACACCTACTGAATGCCATCTGGTCAGCCTTTTTATGTCACACTGCTCCTGAATCTTTTGGACATTTTAGAGATTAGTGTTTAGTTTTGGTGTTTAGTGACTGTTGTTTAGTTTTTTCCTGTGTGTCAGTTCCTGCTTAGTAGCTCAGACCAAAGCCAAAACTGATAATTGAGAAAAGAATATTTCTGAGAACTGAAATATTGTTAAAATAATCTTTTTTAACTCTATTAGAAGATTAAAAAGTTTTAATCTGGCAATTAATCTGGAATTGCTGGCAAATCCTCAGCTCACCTTGGTTCTCCATTCTTTTTCTTTGCCCTGAACAGAGCTGTTGTGTCATTACAGACTGGCTTCAATACACAAAATCTTTCTAATAAATTTCAGTCTTGTTTCAGATATTGCCACTGTGCTGGAACTGCTCTTGTGAGAATTTGTAATGAGGATCTGTTGCTCCAAGCTAACTGAGAAGTTCCTTCTTTCATTGTCTTGATTTATCAGCAGCCTTTGATACTGTTGACCATGGGGTCCTATTATATTGCCTTCAGCACCTCCTGGGTTTTTCAGGCTCCATGCTGGCCTGTTTCACATCTTATTTAATGGAGCACTGTCTCTACAGTTATATACTACAGTCCTCTCGTCATACTGATGCCTAAAGCTGTATTGTGCAATTGGATTTTGATGGTGCAATTTGCCATGACAACACTGCAGTATAGTAAAATTCTCACTTTTGTTTGTTAATTTTTTATATATAACATACACACTGGGTGTACAGAGGTGATAATCATCTGAGAAATTATGCAGCTGTTTGTTTATGGATCTGTATGATAATGTGGTTTCTAATAATACTTGGCACTTGCACGTAACTGACAGGTTCTAAGACCATATGGTGTTAAATTTGCAGGTTTTTTGTTAAGAAAAAGCTATTTTAGAACAATTGAAAAAGGTGAATTATATCTCTAAATGTATTCTTTCCTTTTCATTAGTACCTGTTAAAAGAAAGATGTTCTTCCTGGTAACAAGCAGTGTCTGTTACAGTGTCTGTTCTGGGCATCAGAAAGGTAAAAATGGAAAAATCCCAGGGTAAAAGGTTGTTCTCCATCTCTGCTTCTTATATCCACAAGTCAGAGACACTTTCTTTTTATTCTGGATGTTCTGCTGTTCATCCATCTCAGGACATCCTGTGTCATACAGATGTGCCTGTCCAGCTTTTACAGGTGTAGGGTCAGCATCCATCCAAACCTGACTGAAACTGGTCACCTGTGTGTGTGTATGGGAACTCCTTTAAAGTTATTTGAAAGTTATGGATCAGGTTTGATATTTTGCTGGGAAATTGCCTGAGCATCACTACCAAGAGAGAATTTTGACAGCTTTAATTATTTTACATCTCATGAGTTTCTGACGTATGCATTCCTATCTAGTAATTCTAGAGCTTAATAGAGGTGGGGATGTGAATCTGAGGTTTATGTCTACTGATTCAGAATGAAGTTAGTCCTCACCAGCTTAACTAGTACTTAAAGTAGAAATGAAATTTAACAGCTTTGTGTGTTTTTTATTTTGTTTTGGTTTGGTTTGGTTTTTGATCTGAACAAGGCCAATTAAAAGATTTCTGATGAAAAATCTACAGTCCATTTCTCGCTTGCAACTTAAGTCTTATGATACACAGAATGCTCTGGGGTTGTATTGAATTTACGTGGCAAGGTTTTGGTAGCATGGGGGCTGCAGGGGTGGCCTTTGTGAGCAGAGCCCAGCAGCTGCCCCATGTCAGATCAGAGCCAGCCACAGCTGGCTCCAAAAGGGACCCTCTGCTGACCAGAGTTGAGCCATGAGCAAGGCTGGTTGTGCCTCTGGGAGAGCAGAGTTAAGAACAGGGGAAAAAAACTGCTGTGCTACAGCAGCTGGGAGAGAGGAGTGAGAATCAACCCTGCAGTCCCCAAGGTCAGTGCAGCAGGAGGGCAGGAGGTGCTCCAGGCACGCAGCAGCAGTTCCCCTGCGGCCTGTGGAGAGGCCCCTGGTGGAGCAGGCTGTCCCCCTGCAGCCCATGGGTCCCACACGGAGCAGATCTCCACGCTGCAGCCCGTGGAGGAGCCCCCGGTGGAGCAGGTGGACGTGGCCTGGAGGAGGCTGCGGCCCATGGAGAGCCCCCGCAGGAGCAGGCCCCGGGCCGGAGCTGCAGCCCGTGGAGAGGAGCCCCCGCAGGAGCAGGGGGTCTGGGGGGAGCTGCCGCCCGTGGGGGACCCGTGCTGGAGCAGTTTGCTCCTGGGGGATGGACCCCGTGGTACGGAGCCGTGTGGGAGCAGTTCTTGAAGGATGGCGTCCCGTGGGAGGGACCCCCATGTGAACCAGGGGCAGAGTGACCGTGGAGGAGTGACAAGGACAAAGTGTCAGGGATTTACCACAGCCCCCATTCCCAGTTCCCTTGCACTGCTTGGGGGGAGGAGGGAGAAGAGGTTAGATGGGAGAGGAAAGGTATTTTTAGTTTGCTTTTATTTTCTCACTGTTCTAGTCTGTTAGTGACAGGCAATAAATTACATTAATCTCCCTATGCTGAGCCTGTTTTGCCCGTGATGATAATTGTTGAGTGATCTCCCTGTCCTTATCTCAACCCTTGAGCCCTTTCCATCTTATTTTCTCCCCCTTTTCCTTTGATGAGAGTGACAGAGTGGCTGTGATGGAGTTCAGCTGCCCAGATGTGTAAAACACTACACTAGTATAACAGAAGTTAAGAACTAATTATATGACTCCTTGCCTTGATTTTTTTTTCCTTGTTTGCTTGTTTGTTGGTTGATTTGCTGTCTTCATTTTCCTTTTCAGTTTATCATTTCTCTTGACAACCATGAAAATGCAATGATGCGAGTAAGAGAAATGGTGAGGTTGCCAGTCCTCCCTTTTGCAGTCACATCCACAAGACCTCCAGAGTGCTTTGACTCGCTGGCCCACAGTTGTTCTTACAATCAGCATTGTGGTAAGAACTGCAGTGTTGCATCGATTTATGCTATGTCCAGGTTCATGCAGATGATGTCTTGGGACTAAAATGCCACTTCCCTACTTCATGCTGAATATCTGGGATAAGTCTCACTTTCTTCCTCCTTATCTGTGTTCATGACCATGGAATATATGTGGTATCCTCCTCATGCTTGATATAGAAGTTTCTCCAGTGCACGAAGATTAGCCTTCATTTATAATGCCAGCTTCAGACCTTCTTTGTACACTCTACCTTCTTTTTTTCATGTAAACTCTGCTCTCTAACCTAATAGGGTATTATGTCCAGTACACAAGGAGTCTGTTTGTAATGGTAAGATAAAATTTTCTCCGGCATTTTTTCTGATGGATTCCTGCAACTTTTCTTTTGTAGTTTAAAACCCAATGTTTGTGATTGTGGAGGGCTGCCTTCTAAGTACCAATGACTATGCACTGCTAAATAAAAAGTGTCATGGTATAATCTTGAGCTCTGGAGCCCAGATCACTTACTGCTTGTGCTAGCACTTCTGAGTCAGAGATTGTTGGCCCTCACCTCTTCTTGGCAGTCAGGAGAATAGCATGCAGACAACACCAAGGGCTAGCCATTGCAGCACGCAGACCCATCCAGAGAATGGTTATCACTTATGTTTCATTCCTTTTAGACAAAGCTAGTGAATCTGCATCTTACAGGAAGAAAAGCCTGAGACAAGAGCTGGTAGCTATTAATAGAGGAAACCTTAGATAGTTTGGGGTTAAAAATGTGAAATTTGCTGGTACAGAGACATGTATGTCCCTGTATAAATATGTAAATAAATAAATAACAGATTAGAGAGTCATTCACAAAAGTACATCACAGCATGGAGAAAGGATTGTTGTTGCAATGTGTCTCTGTAGCAGTGGCCACTTGGTTTGGTTTTCTTTGAGATGACATTAAAAGCAAAAAAGGTGTAGAATAAATGACTTAGCAGCTTTCCCTGTAATGATTCCTGCATTACTGCAGGCAGAGCTTCCACCCCGGAGCAAAGCAAGTGGGGCCTCATCTTCAGCTGGGCTAATAGAGCAACTGCCATGTTAGCTCACTGCAGATTAGATGAGATATCTGATTTTCTAGAATCCTTCTGATTGCAGCCTGACCTTCAGCAAACTAGGACATTATCTGCACATTTTTATTCCATATTAGAGATAGGTTTACAGGATGAAATTCAGTGAGATTTGTTAAGGTATTTAGCTCCAGTGTTTTGGTTCAGCCTCATTTCTGCTGTATTATACTTTGCACTTTCCATTAGGTGAAGAGCAATTTGAAAATGTGGGAAGAAACCCCCTTTTGAAACCATTCGCTATCATCTTTGCATGGCCCTCACTTCCAAATGTAGCAAAGTAAAGCAATGTGGAATCCATTCATTAAATGACACATTAAGCAGCCAGTGCCTTTTTTCTATATTGCCTGCAATAAAATATATTCAAAGCACTTCATATTTCATTAAAATTATCAGTGAAATGATTTTCATCTAATGTTATTTCTGCTTTTAATAAAAAGGCCCTGCAAAATGAATAACTGAACATTTTTCCTTCCTTTCTTTCTTTTTTTACAATTATGATATTGAAAATATCCCACAAGTGAGGGAATGACTCATAAATTGAGTTATGAAGGTCATATTCTATGAAGAGCGGATATTTTCCATATATCTTTAAAGGCTTGATCAGTCCTACTGGGTATAAGTTATTTTACTTCATGGTGAATTTTAAAACTATGCTCTGAGCTTGATATAAGACTGTTTACAGTATCACAGTATCACAGATTTCTAGGTTGGAAGAGACCTCAAGATCATCGAGTCCAACCTCCAACCTAACACTAAGTACTCCACTAAACCATATCGCTAAGCTCTACATCTAAACGTCTTTTAAAGACCTCCAGGGATGGTGACTCCACCACCTCCCTGGGCAGCCCGTTCCAATGCTTAATAACCCTTTCGGTAAAGAAGTACTTCCTAACATCCAACCTAAAACTCCCCTGTCGCAACTTTCGCCCATTCCCCCTCGTCCTGTCACCAGGCACGTGGGAGAATAGACCAACCCCCACCTCTCTACAGCCTCCTTTAAGGTAACTGTAGAGAGCGATAAGGTCGCCCCTGAGCCTCCTCTTCTCCAGGCTGAACGGCTCCTCAGCCGCTCCTCGTAAGACTTGTTCTCCAGACCCCTCACCAGCTTGGTCGCCCTTCTCTGGAATCCCTCGAGCACGTCCATGTCCTTCCTGTAGCGAGGGGCCCAAAACTGAACACAGTACTCGAGGTGCGGCCTCACCAGAGCCGAGTACAGGGGCACAATCACTTCCCTAGACCTGCTGGCCACACTGCTTCTTATACAAGCCAGGATGCTGTTGGCCTTCTTGGCCACCTGGGCACACTGCTGGCTCATATTCAGCTGCCTATCAACCAATACTCCCAGGTCCCTCTCGGCCAGGCAGCTTTCCAGCCACTCATCTCCCAGCCTGTAGCTCTGCTTGGGGTTGTTGCGCCCCAGGTGCAGGACCCGGCACTTGGCCTTGTTGAACTTCATACAGTTGACCTCAGCCCATCGCTCCAGCCTATCCAGATCAATAGTAGTCCATATCGACTTTGAATCACATTTTAAATACCTACATGTATTTGATTGGTGTTCTTTTTGTAGGTACTGTGGCCATGTTAAACATGTAATAAAAGGTTTTGCATAAACTGTCAAGTTTAAAGTAGTTTTAACAGCTTTTTTTCAGATGTCAGAGCTGTAACAATTAGATTATTTCACTGTGATGTTGTTCATTGTTTGCTGATTACAGAAAGACTTTGAAACCGGGAAAAAAAATTACATTGGAAATGGTCATTTAGAAAAAAAAAAAAAAGAAGAAAAAAAAAAGACAGATTAATTTTGTTTCTTTTGATCTTAAGCTCGTTATAAACCTAGATAAATGTAAGCTTTGCTGCAGGTATCTCAGATAGGTGCCAGATACCCTGGAAAGCAGGAAAGCAGGAGTGCAGCTCACCCAGAATTTACAAAGATTAAATCCATGGGGTATGTGGAAATAATCTGTATTTGTAGAAATAAAGATATTCCATAGAACTGTGTTTAAAATAATTAGACGTTTATAAAAATAATGGTTTCAATCTGAACAGTTAAAAGATGTTTGTAAGGTGACAAAAGAGGTATACTAGAAGTTCTTCAGCTTTGATAAGGTAGTTGGTCAGGATTCACTATTAATTTTGAATGTTAATATAGTAGGAACAAGTCATATCATGGAAAGAAGTTATGAGAAACTGTTTGCCCTGAAGCAGAGCAATGGGGATTAATATAAAGTACGTAGGGTTTATCATATAATAATATGCTATTTCTTAACAGCTTTAATATGAGCTGTAATTATAAGTATCCCATTTGCAGAATTAGGAAAGAATACTGAGATAAAGTGAGAAAAAATATTTAATTTGGGTCAAGAAATTAAAAAAGAAGAAGTAGTGAACAGGCAATTATTTTCTGGCATTATGATTTGGAAAGTCGCATACTCCAATTCAGCATCCTGTGAAGACATAGAGAAAACAAAGTAAAAAAAAAATGAAGTAGCACAGAGCAATTCATGCACTGGAGGAAATCAGATAATCAGATAAATTATTTTGGTGGCTTTTAATGACCAGAAACTAAATGTTATGTCTTGGATGGTCTTTCTGAGCTAAAAGATGATTCTGTCTATGTGTTAGGATTTAGAGTAGAATGGCATTTCAGGGACTCTCAGAATGTTGAGCCCTACACTTTAGCTACCTAGTTTGTTCTGTTTGAATGTTGTTTATCAGATTTTTTACAGACCACCTTAATTCCTTTCTCTTAGATCAGCCTGCTTAGCTTCTGCACCTCACATGCTGCAGGTGTCCCCTTAGAGATACCAAGGCTCTGGCCTCATCAGTACCCTGCCGAGACCTTTATCAGTTGCAGACAGAGAGTTTTCTGATTGGATTAAAGATTGATTATACACTAATCACACCATCTAGACAGGCAGACAGGCAGCTTGTGGTCAATGGGATCTTGTAATCAGCACTGGGATAATAAGATGCATGCAGCTGGGATTGTTGAACAGCAGGTTTCGACGCACAACCTCCGTACTCTGAAAAAGACCATTTACATCTTAGACATCTTTGAGAAGAAATGGATAGTCAATTTGCCAGCGGGAACATTAGTTGAAAGTATTTCCCAAAGCATTAAGACTGCTATTCTAATGGTGGTAAGTGCCTTCATTTCTAAACGCTATCTGCAAAGGTCTTTAGAAAAGGTCCGCAAAAATAGCCACAGCCTACTGACTACACATTTGTAAAAGCCTTAGAGATATTCAAAATTTGCCAGTTTCCAACTATATCAGCCTACAACTACAGCAAATTCTTTCTTACCTTGTATCAAATCAATCTTCACTTTTGAAAACAACAAATCACCTTGAGGTGAATTTGTCCCTGAAGTTTCAGCTGGTTGAGGAATGTAGTCTTTATATAAAGTGTACAGGTAAAATAAACAGAACCATACGTTAACAACAATATGTTGTTGAACAATATGTTGTCTCTGCAGTTGATTTAAGTACACTTATGTTCATAGGCCTCCAATCAAGAAATCCACACACACACAAACATACCCAGCCAGAAAATACAGTTCTGTAGCTAAGAAAGTGTGTTAGCAGCTTACTGTTTGTGTATGTTTCTGTGGGGAACAATGATGGATGCGCAGCCTTTAGTTGTTACAACAATAAAATTAGAAATCTAAATGGGCTTTGATGTTACTGATAGCTGCTTTTTACATTATTCTGTTTTGGAGGATGAAGACTTCCATACTTTTTGAGAGGCAGGGAAGGAAGGAAACACCTCGTTTTCTCCCTGCTCCTGTCTTGATTTCTCACAGAACAGCTATTCAACACGTGTGAGAATCAGGTGCCACTTTTGGAGAACACTGCTTGGCTCATATATTGTTTTGCAAATACTCTGGTAAAAAATACATAGGGAAAACCTTCTTTTTTCTTATTTTGCTTTTCAAATGCTAGAAAAAATGTAGCTTCTTGTAGGATTCTGGCATCTCTAATCAATGTATAGTCTCAAGCACATAAGGGTTAAGATTTTTCAGTCAAGTAAACAGTTACAGCAGACATGCAGCTGGATGACATTTCTAGAGATTATTTTTTCTTTCAATTACTGTGTGTTAAACAGAACCGTGCTTCAGATTACATGTATTTGAAACCACCAACTAGAACTGTTAGGACTTTTCTCTGTTTCAAAGCTAAACACAACAGTGTGTAGAGCAAGCTATAACAATCTCTGGAACATTTTTTGTTATGTCTATGCTCAGAATTATCATCTGATTTTGAAGAAATTACACAAGAATAATTTTGGATAGGAATCCGTGCACCAACACCAAATAGCACTGCAGTACAGCGGGGTAAGAAATGTGTGAGAACATTCACCCTTTCAGTTTGGAACAATAAAATATATTTCAGCATTGCTTTTAACTTGTAAACATGTGCAGATAATGATTATCTTCTGCTTTCAGTTTGCAAGCTATAATTACAATACCTGCAGAAAGGCAACAGTGAATAGAATCCTAATCACGGAGGGTGGCAGCTACCTAGAAGAAATTTAAGCAATATTTATTTCATTTTTAAAACTGAGATTTTTTTAAAAACTTAAATTAAAGGTAAAATTCAAAGTTAAGTTATACTCTATTTTCAGTTTCTTAGTATGGAATAGAAAGCTTTTTTAATTTTGCCATAAAACTTTAACATTTTCAGACAATTTCAAAAACGCATTTAATTTTCTTGATTTTGTTCTTTCTAGCCTGTAAATCATGAAGATTTTACTAAAGTAGAAAAACAAACAAAAAAGAAAAATTGCTGGCTTAGGTGATTCTTCTGAGTAAAACCTGTAGACCTCAGGCTCTGACGATGGGTTTTGTCAGTCAGGTTTTATTTACCTCAGGAAGATTGTATACAGTTCTACCATAAGTGTTGTTTCATTTAAAGACTCAGAATTGAACATTTTTGAGGTAATAATGGGCTAATTACCCAAGGTTTGGAAATCTTAAAAAAAAAAAAAAAAAAAAAACTGCCTAAACTTTTAATACATACGTGTGAACAGGCTACAAATTTCCCATCTTCTCTACATTTTAAGCATCAATGCAATAGCATGTTTTAAATCACTGGGAGGGAACAATGTCCCTGTGAAACACAAAATTATTTTTGTTCAGCTGCTTGCAAGGGATGGACGAGGGCTCTGTAAGGGACAACCTAACTTCTGTTGGGAGCAAAGGCAGAGACACGTGAATGATATCTCCGCCTCCCAGATGGTCTCCCAAGTATACCTGTGAGGAGCATCCCCTCAACCAGGGCCATGGAGGTAGACAAAAGGAAATAAAATGAGGCAAGACCAGAGTGCCAAGAAGTTTCCTGAAGGGTGTAGCAGCAAAAAAATGGGAATTCAGCACATGGTTCTCCTTGAAAAATGATGGCATAATGGGAATAATGAGAATTGAGAATTATCAGTGACATTAAATTTGTGCTGAATTACCAGTGACATTAACTCTATGTTGAAGTACCTAATGGTTACACCCAGTTTCTACACAGAAGGGAATGCATCTAATAAGGACATCTGGAAAGACAAAAGCCTGTAATTTCATTTATTACTTTTATTTTTGCTTTTGGAAAGAAAGAGTTTCTTGGCAGTGCTTTTGATTCTTGAAGTAATCTCCAAAAAGAAAGGAGGTATGGGTTCTAAAAATGAAATCGTAAGATTTTATTTTTCATTTGGTACCTTGAAAAGTCTGCATAGGTTTTTACGTGTTCTGATTACCCTGTTTTACCACCTTCTGTCTCTTTTAAATGATCTTTTCCCTTTTTATATATTTCCAGTCTCTTAAAACCAAAACCCAGTCTTGAAACGAACTCAAAAATACCAATTCTCCCCATGATTCAAATAACATAAGTATAATTATTACAGAGTTTATTAAATGTAAGTGAAAATCAAACATGCTGTCCACCTCACCTTCTACCTGAAGGCGACAAATACAGATCTCCTTCCAAACTTTTCTAAATGGGGACAGCTTCACTTTAAATTATAGGGATAATAGGGAAATCAGGCTTGAGTCCTAGAGCCCCACTCTAAGTACATACGTGCTCTTACACACCAGTCCGAGCAAGTTTCTTATTTCTGTGCTGAGCAGTAGTGTTTGTGATTGGAACAGAATTTTCTTTCTTTAAAAAGAAAGCATACTTAAATTACGTGTATAACTGAAGAATCTGAAGGTGGAAACAATTCAGTCAGTGCAACAGGTTTAGAAACAACTGAGGCAGAGGAAAAGAAAAAAAAACACATTTGGATAGCTATCATAGGTCAATGTAGTTTTCAGTAAGTAAAACTGAAAAGGGAAAACTGTGAGACTTTCTGTTAAAATACAAGGTGCTCGTGTTTTCTTTTTTTTTTTCCTTCATTTTATTAATATTTCCATACGGAAAAGATATCAGGGATGCAAACATACATGCCCATGTTTGTCCATGTTTGCTCACATTGCACGTACCAATATTAAGTTCTAATACATCCCATTGGGCAATTTCAAAATGTATAATGAAAGCATATATAGAACATTTCCATTAAAATCTCATCTCCTGGAACAGAAAAATCTCTGATGGAAATCTATGAAATTCCTTTGCAGAGGCAAGGTACTGATTTAAAACATGAACTGTCTATTTACCCTCATTTAGTTACAGTGCACCATGAAGTAATTCATATTTAGCACTTTAACTCAAGCTAAGGGGAAAAGGGAAAGTTGAAAGTCAGCATAAGATATGAATATATGTGATAAAATTCTGTAGCGATGATCATTGCCTCCTAATAGAGTAGTTGAAGGTTAAGGTAAAGGTTGTCAAAAAAAGAAAAGTTCCCCATCATTTAATGTTCTGCTGATGAAATGACAAAGTAATAATTTCACTTGGGGTTGTGAAATTGGTACAAAGTTGGAGTATGACATGATATGAAAGAAGTTGTTGAAGAGAATAAAATACCTGAGACTTTTAGCTCAGTGGATGTGGGACTGAAGTAGGCTATAAGCATGAACCCAGCAAGGAATAAAAGATGAATCTAACGACCCTATATGCCAACAAATACTGAGAAATGATGTGAAATGCTTGAACTGAGCTCGGACAGGACAAGTGAATGAGTTTAACTGAATGTAAGTGTGAGAGGACTGGGTATGGAAAGGCAGTATTTACAAAAGGAAAATATGTAAGTTTCCAGGGTGAAGTAAATTTTGCTTCTACGGTGATAACCTGCAAAGCAAAGTCATATTATCTGCAGATTTGAATTTGAAGTGGACCAAGTAAATAAAACTGTGAGAGCAATTCTGTTAAAAATGTAGGCTGTACTTTGTGCTTAGGTTAATATCTCTATATAGCAGAGTATGCTTAGCAATATTAAAGCTCCTAAGTAAATACATGGGTAAATAATTTATAGTTCCATTTGCTTCTTTTATATCTTAACACAGTTTCCCTCAGCAAATCATCAATGGACATAGCTTGTTTAATCAAAGAAGGTTGTACATCTTGTGAGGAGTTTATAAACACTTTGTTTCCTCAGGGGAAAAAATGGCAAGTTACTGGGCTGTTGTACATCTTGTTTCAGACAGCAAATGTTGCTTAATTCCTCCCCACAGGCTTTACACCAGAAGAGAGTTTGCTCTGAGGGAGGCTAAGCCCAGCTGGGACAGGGTTCTTCTCTCACGCCCTCACTGCTGGAGAGAACTCTCATTGGAAACATTGCTTGTGGTAGCCAGTATAGAAGACAATTAACATGATGTTTTTTAAAAAACAAAATCAAAGCATATTCTAAAGCAGAGAAATTGTAATGCCATAGAGATTGTTTGCTTTGTAGAGCTGCTGGGGTTGTTGCAGCCAAGAGGATCTACGATATGAATTTGATGTTTTTATGGGTTTGGATGTTTGTTTGTTTGTTTTAAGCTGAAAAATCTATTTACATCCCTAAGTCCTCAAAGTAAACCTTTCTTCCTGGATTGTTTTGCAGAACACCAGACATTCAGTGCTATAGCATAGTATGGGGATTACAGAAGTCAAATAAATTTCTTTTCAGTCTCCAAACATAAATTACATTAACTTTCTGTGCATCCATTTTACTTCTCTTTTTTATTAAATATAGTGCTGTGATTCATTTAGCAATCCCAGCTGTTGTGTAAGGAAAGCATATGAGGTACTAGCTCTCTAGTGAGAGCGGTCTCAGTGGTGCTGAGCTGCTAGAATATGAAAGATTTTGCTTGGTTACAACACCAGACTGAACAGGTACTTGTTGGATAAAGTCCATTCCAACTCTAGATAAATGATTGTGAGGAAAAGGTAATTTATAGTTTAAAGATAAAAAGGAAACACAAATGCAACCAAAAGACTGTGTTTACTTCAGAAATGTTCAATACTATCACTTCCAATATTGTCATATTGTATCTGGAAATGGGAATAGGAGTTAAGCTAGATAATGAGGTTTTGTTTAAAAAGTAAGGTAGTTTCCTAATGCAGTCTGATGTGATTACAACAGGAGAATCGATAATGGCCACCAATAAAGATGTGGGATGACTATACGCAAGAGAAAAATTTCATTATAGAGACCCAGAACATGACATATATAGTGCTAGTGCTTATTGGTTTGGGACCATTATGCTCATACAGAAAATACAGCAGAGAAATTAATATAGGCTTTCCCTTTTTTCTATTCTTTTTCTTTTTATTTATTTATTTTTTAAAGCAGTTATGACACTTAATTATGCACTGTTTTCTCTCTTCACCACCATCATAAATATTGCTACTTGTCCTGCAGGATGACATGGTTGTGCGTTGCTAAGCAATTTCTTGACATTTATGGAAGGAAGCTAAATAAATACATAGGTTGCATGGAAGAACATGCATATGTAATCATGCAACCAATGACAATCCTTCTTAACAAAAATATCTTGAGACCATTGTTCTACACTTCAGTGCAGCAGTCATCGTCGGCTAATTTGGAGTCCCATTCTCCAGTTACTTATGTTTACTAGTGTGTTTTTGTACATAGGAAGCCCACTGAATTCAGAAGGGTATCCCTGAGTAAATGTTAAAGCACTGGGATCTTGCAGAACTATATCTGCTTCTGTGGAAAATTATACTTCAGTGCATGGAATCTAAGACCAAGACTTTCTGCAGAAGTGTCTGCTTGTGGACAAATGCCGAGGATGCTATTCATGTCTGTTGCTGTCTAACAGCTCAGATGGTGATATTCCTCTGTAATGCACAACAAGTTTTTCTCTGTTCAATCCGTGTTAAATTAAGGTGAGAGTTCAGTCCTCATCAGTTTCTGATGCACAAATCCTTTCCCTTCACGTGTCTTTTGAGTGCTCAGCAGCTAGGATGAGATGAAAACCTGACTCTTCTTCTGTGCGCAGGGCACATATAGGAGAGCCACAAGGCTCAAAGTAAGTAGCTGTATAAATTCCTGGGTCTCCTACTGGAATTCACCTTTCTGTTTCCATTAAGATATGGGCAACAGCCCAGCAGTAAATACTGCTGCACACACGACCTTAATCTAATCAAATGCTTGGAGAAGTAAGTGGCTTTCTGTGGACTTTGACTCAGGATAGTGCTTTTATTGCATATGAGCCATCTTGGGCACTGGAACTGGTTTTGCTTTAAAATCTTAATATAGCCTCTCAGCTAGCTCCTTCATCTCTGAGACAGGTTTGTAATGCTGAGGTATTAACTTGTAGAAAAGATGCAGTGACTGCTCTTCTCTCAGCCTGTTCCTTCAATGAAAGCTTTGCCTGTTGAAATGTAACTGGATATAACATGAGCTCATAAGTTATATCACATCACGGGATCTGGACCTGATGTCAGATGCTTTGTAGTTCCTCCTCTGTATTGAACCACTGCTGATACATTCTTTATATATCAGAAAACATACACTTTTGGAAATCGAAATACCTGACATGATAATCCTATCTCTAAATAGTGAGATGGCTACAGAATTCTTAAAACCACTCATTAAGAAGTCTTTAGAGTTGTGCAACCTTGAAAAAGACAGAAAACTCGTAAGAGGGGAAAAATAACAAAGAAAATTATTCCCTAACTTACAATATTTTTTGACCCACTGGTATTCATTCATCCTTTTCAACTGGGTGAATTTCTTCTCTAGTGGAAAATTCCATGGCCTGTGGGAACAAGAATGATTTCTACTCAAAATCTGGACATCTGTATGTCAGAACAAACACAAACCAGTCTGTAATCTTGAAGACTGGCAAGGTCAGTTAAATGCATTTAACTTGATTCCAGCTGTCTCAGAGTTTGATGAACTGTCCCCTAATAAGAATGGATTTTGTAAACAACCAAATGCATAGGGTGCATAACATTATCTTGAAAAGCAAGACAGTCTGCACCAACCCTGTATTAGACAAACTTTAATGTGTTTCTTTAAAATGAGAATCTGGCCTTTATCTTTCCTACCATAGCATATATTGTCCCTATTTATGGGACAACGTGTTGGAAAGACACATACATATATAAGTCTGTAAGCAACAGAGAAATTGAATTGGATTGGTTGCATTAACAAAAAATAGTTAAAAAAAAAAAACCTGTTCAATGTTATCATTATCAATTGAATATATGAATAGACATGTAACAAGATAGTCAGGTTTTATTAAAGAAAAAAACAATTTTGTAATACAGCTATCTAAATTCTGTTTCTGTGTGATGACTAGAAGTGAAGAATATATAATAATCATCAATAAAGATCCAGAAAAGTTGAAATGTAATGGTGGGTTTTCAGTGTAGGAGCACACTGTGTGACACCTGTAATCCTTACTGGTTTTGGACCATTGTGCAACACATCAAACAGTAAAAATTTGATTTCCTATGGATCTGTGAATTATGGTCACAAATATACTGTGCCATGTAATAAAGGGCTTATATTACTGCCTGTCTCTTGTAAGCCCATTAATAAGATCTTTGATCTGTAGTGGTCACCTTTTTCCATAAAGTATGTACATATACAATATCTAAAATTTCTGCCTATTAGCTTTGGCTGAAATTGGCCAAAGAATCCCAGAAGCTGTAAAGGTGACTGTTAGAGGAGTAAATATGTACATAATTCTTAGGAAACTGGATGGAAGAAATAGACTGCCCAAAATAGACTGGGTCATACAAGAATGAGATGAAGCTTGCGCCAGTGTCAATTACTACATAAATTTGCTGATATGATTCACACTGACACATTTTATATTTGTACTGGTGATTTTCACTGACATTTAACTTAAATGTGTAGCTCCGTAGAGGCAAAGAAAGCTTGTGTGTGAAGAATAGCAAAATCCTGATTATTTTTTAAATACTGGGTGATAAGTCTGAACTACTTATTTTACTGTAAAGGATTTGGCATAATCAAATTGTATGTGATAAATCTATCTCCCAGACAAAATCCATCACTGGGCCAAATTCCTCTTTACTTTGAACACATAGTTTTATTTATGACTATAATTTGATCAATGATTTGAATAGGAGGCTTTATACTTCTGTTATGCCAAAAAATAGAACACGATTTTCAGTGTGACGCATGTGAGGAACTAACATCAAATTCTGTCATTTACTACACAAATACAACCCTGCTCACTGAAATGGGTAAGTGTAAATTTAGTGTGCAGTTTCATTTTACATCTGGTGTACTGCTGCCAAAAGGGGCTGCTCTACTCTCTGCTAGGCATGCAGTCTTGCTTTGCATTCAGTAATTAGAAGACTGCAGGGTAGGACTGAAACATATTCTAGTTTTTTGGTCATGGATTACTTTGTCACATAAGCCAATCAACCTGTCCTACATAGTACTAAATGTTGCTTTCTGGCTGTCTGTCAATACTCCTGAATACTTAGATGAAAGCAACATGCAATTATCAGACAGAAATTAAGAAGTAATTCTTTCTGTTCCTGTTTTGGAAAGATAAAGAAAAGGGGATGATTGAATAGGACACCCATCTTTTTAAACTGCCCAAACCTAAGAAAATTACCTGCCAGAACTCAAAGGTATTTTCAGCTTGTCCTATCAGACATCTACGTCTTTGTGGAATATATTTTCCTGGTGGGGCTCTGTTGGTCTCTGCATCTGGAGATGTGGCTGGCTCTATATATAAGCAAAATGAGTCTGAGGCTGCAGACTGTTTGCTCAAAATGATAAACTGTAGCTTCAAAGAAGTTTCTAGAGACCTTTTTAATGAATTTTGATCTCCAGAAGTTTTAATGAGGTCATCAAACATAATCCAGAAAAATCACGTGTTGTTGAGTTTTAAAGAAATGTACCTGCATGGTGATACCTTGGAGAACATGAAATTCTCTACACAGGCTTGTTAACTCCTGGATTCAAAAGCAGTTTGTAGATTATTCACCTTTGTAACTGAGATGGAAGTGGAATGATGACATGCAATATTGGCTCAGAATCCATCTAAGATTCAGGGTTATAGGAGCAGGGCCAAGAAGGTGCTGCCATGTGTCTGTCCAGTTCTGATATTCTTCTTCTGAGCATCTTTATTGGAGAATATATAGAAAGAGTTGGAGGTAACCTATGCTGAATAACAAAGAGCCCTTGGAAAGGGGCTGGGGCTTGGAACTAAAGGTTGAGATGAATATGCACGCCAACAAATGAAGAAAGAGACAGAAGGGATGTTCAGAAGGAGGAAACAGCTGGGATATTGAGCAGAAAATCTCCAACTAGCACTCCCTGAGAGCATCAGAGGACCTGGGGGGGCACCCAACAGGGCTGTGCATAGATGTGCATAGCTGTTACTAATTAAACTGAAGCTTCTCCTTTAAGTTATAGCTACAGCCAGAAGGAGATAAAAGAGATAAGCCTTTTGGTTTTCTGGGGGAGTCTGTAAGCAGAAAGATGCAGGAAGAAGTTCAGCCAGAATATCAGGAGGAAGATCCAGAGGAGCTGCAGGCTGGCGCAGACATTACATAAATAAGAGGATTTTCCTCTTGCTATAATGGATCCAAAAAGTGTAATGAATTTTCACTGCTCCACGGGAAATATTTTCAGTGGAAGAATGTAGAAATGAAGTGGGATAAAGTCCACATAAGGAGGATTTTTTGAGCTTTCTTTGGTGATAAGATGCCTTGTTGTTTGGTGTTTATGTTGTTCACAAAGCTGTGGAAATCGGGAGTGTAGATGATGTATTCAAAATGCAGTCTGGAGGTATCTGGCTGGAAAATGTTTCTCTTTTTCCACTGGTATGCTGATGTGACCTTACAACATCACCTAAGTGAGCTCCATCAGACTAGGAACCAGGAGCAAGTGAGGGCTTGTCTTCCCCAGAAGGGAATCATCTGCCAGTCAGAAACAGGACATGGAAATGCACTTTGCAGGTGACATGCTATGACAGATCGTCTGTTAAGCAAGAGAAAAACTCAGAGTGTATGACCATTTGCCTGCTGGGCTATTCATATCACAGTACAAATCATGGAAGCATCCAAGAATGCATTACAGCTTTCTAAATACAGGTTAAATGAAACCGTCACAGCGGTGCTACATCTCCTGTTAAAAGCAAGCCTTGGGTTGAAACTATTGTTCCTGGCAAGTTCTCATTTTCTGACATTTGACAGAAAGTTCAGTATGTGATGATGCTTTTTTTTTTCTTTTTTCTTTTTTTTTTCTTGTTTTAAAACAACTCTCTTACAGAGAGTTGGGTGGTTGAAGCTGCAGATCCCTAAGGGAATAAGTCAGGAGAACGTCAAGTCAGCAGAGGCAAAGCCACATTTGAAGGATGCCATCGCTCAGGCTTCACTCACCAGTGAAACTTATCAGAAGTCAAAGTAACCTCTTTACAGTTATGCAGGTATTTAAGTCTCCCATAAAGCTCACGTACACTAGCTAGTAAAAGCATAGTTTTTCACTCTTTGAGACATTATATGAATGTACTAAATAACATTTTTTTATCTACAAATGAAACTATTTTATTAATAGACTGATGATTAAAAAAAATAACAACACTCTAATTGCTTTATGGTTAAAAAATTCATCATTGGTTTACTTCTTATTAATTTCCATAGATGTTTCTACGAGGGACTTGCTTGTTGAACCCTAGAGTAGATGATCTTGAAGTGCAAACTGTCCATAATGTCTCGTACCACTTTTTCTTTTTGCAATTCCAAACAGGGATCATAGAATCATAGAGTCATAGAATGGTTTGGGTTGGAAGGGACCTTAAAGATCATCTAATTCCAACCCCCTGCCATGGGCAGGGAAACTTCCCACCATCCAACCTGTCCTTGAACACTTCCAGGGAATAGGCATCCACAGCTTCTCTGTACAACATATTCCTGTGCCTCATCACCCTCATAGTAAAGAATTTCTTCTTTATATCTGATCTAAATCTCCCCTCGTTCAGTTTAAAGCCATTACTCCTTGTCCCATCACTACACTCCCTGACAAAGAGTCCCTCCCCAGCTTTCCTGTAGGCCCCCTTTAGGTACTAGATGGCTGCTATAAGGTCTCCCTGGAGCCTTCTCTTCTCCAGGCTGAACATCTCCAGCTCTCTCAGACTTTTTTCATAGGAGAGGTGCTCCAGCCCTTTTATCATCCTCATGGCCTTCCTCTGGTCTCATTCTAATAGGTTATGGTTTGAGAATGAAAACAAACTTATTTGAAATTCACTGATAATGCAACAATGAGGATCTGCATTCTTCATGATGCATGTAAAACGAAAAATGCTATTCAAGTTTTTGACCTCAGATTAAAAACAACTTTCTGTGTAAAGGTGCTTTCAGCAGCCTTTTTCATTTCTTTTCCTTTCCAAGATTTTACCTGTAATTTATAAAGAAGATGACTTGTAAAATGAATTTCTCTTAAATAAAGTAGTAATGCCTTCTGTTTGTGATGCAGTGCATTCTAAACACATGCACACTGCTAAGCATGCATTGTGACAAGAGCACTCTGCAGCGTACCCATTTCCTAGGTCTTGTGTCAGCCGTGCGATACGCTGTCACACTTTGGGAAAAACAGTTGTATAATTTTGTTCAGAAAAAGTCTTCAGGGATATTTCACATAAAGAGATTGTATTCACTGACTATGATATGAGTCAAAATCTCTTAGACTTGTTACCATAGCTATTCTTGACTGCTACTGCTGATATTTTCTATACATATAAAATGTGCTTTCCGTCAGAATTCAGGGATGAATTCCTGTAAAAAGCTTCAATAAATGATAGAAATACATTTCCTGCCTTTACATATAATTATGTAAAATAAGGATCTTCAATTTTAAACTAATCATGCTCTTCATTCTAGCAGAGAAAATATGCTCTAAGAAAGGGTAGATGATACCATCAGTTGGAGTACTGCTATATAACTAAGGATAAAAATTGGGGTTTCAGAAGATATCTATCACTTACTGAAAAAGCAGGGATGTACAGAGACTCAGTCTATTAAAAACTTCTGTAGATAGCATTATTCTACACTTGTAGCAAACTCAAGTTTTTGCTGCCACTCCCACACGCACAAACCACAAGCGGGCAGAGATATGGAGGGATTTCACTGATGGGCCGGCAAGAGGAGGAAGCACTGCCCAGAATTTGCAGCTTCCAAAGCGGTTTGCAGTGGAAGCTGCTCCATAAAGTCTTTGCATATCAAGAGCTTAAAATGAGTAGATATCAGGATAAAATATCTGCAATACGAAAGAGAAAAGTTGAGTATTGAAAAGGGAGCTTGAGTTTAATTTGTGCAAGAGTGAAAGTGGGTTAGAAAAGCATATACGTTAGAGCAAATGCAACAATCCGTTAAGTCAGTTAATATTGTCCCTAAGGTTCCCACTGCAGAGATTCAGTCTGAAAGGTTACTGTTCTTATTGTTCAACAAATCTCTGAACACGCTTCCCCAGGTACTTAGTATAAGCAAACATTGGTGCAAACGTATGTTTTAGAATGAGTGCTAATGTCTCTCTCCTGATCGCTGCCAATATCTTCACCGAAACGCAAGATGCAGCCATTATGTAAATGAGATACCCGAGAGTTACCTAAAGAGTTAGACAAGGAGCTTTGCTTTTCATTGAACATTATAGAAATGTTTCTGGTTGTTTAAATAATAGCAGTTCTCTCTATTTAAATAAAAGTGTGGAGAGGACAAAAGAAAACATCTGTGATGGAAAAAGTGCTGAAAAATGAAAGCAGGGCCAATTGTTTCAGGAAGCTTCAGGAAAAGCTGGTCCTGCAAAAGTAAAGGGGAAATTTTGTCTTTGGTGCAGCTTCTTTTCCTTTTCTGCCCGTTTAACAGAAAACTGTATGTGGTGTGAGCCTCTGGCTGCTGAGACTGTTGTAACTCACCCAGGTATGCCCCTTTCTGCATTGTTTTAAGCACTAAAGGGAGCCCTCCACCACTAAACCCTTTCCTCTACCCACTTACCTCTGTATTCTGACCCCATCCAATAATTTTTTAGCCCTCTGGCGAATTTTGACCAACTTGGAGATAGAGGTTGGAGAAAATTAAGCTCCCGAATGTACTGTGAAAAGCAATGACAATACGAGACTTTTGAAACTGCTGCCACACAGTTCTGAGAATATCCTGCTTTCTAGGAATCTTTATCTGATTTTTTACTAGACAAAATAAAATTAAAATTAAAATTAAAATTAAAATTAAAATTAAAATTAAAATTAAAATTAAAATTAAATTAAAAAAAAAAAAAGCTTGTTTCAGACTCTGATGTGTAATTTGCTGAAGAAGATATCGGTACACATCTCTGTACTGCTCTGCTGTCTGCTCCTCCTCATATTCTCATGTTAGAGATTGTAATCTCCTTGGCGGGAGAATTGCTGTTAACATAAACAGAACCAGGGCCTCAATTTGCTTTAATACAGAATGAAAAACTCCCTTACATGAAGGCAAGAAACAACTCCGAGCAAGCAGCATGGAGACAACGGGTCTCATGCCCAGCTTAAATAGCTCTTTAAAACAAAATATGATGAGCATCCAGCAGTCTGCTTGGTAATGCGACCATTTATTTCCAACTTCATAAAGCAAAAGAAAGGCTGTTAATATCAGCAGCTAATTACAGGGCCTCCTTCTCTCTCCAGGCACATAAAAGAAGCTGTGAAGTGCAGAAGGGAGAGACTGCAGCAGTGGCAGATTGAGGCTCTTCTTGTTAAATTAAATCTGGCTGAAGATTTAATGTGTTAGAGTGGACAGCAGTGATAATGGGTACTGTTTCTTTAGTGTGCCTTTGTATAAATTAACTACCTTTAAGTGCTATTTGGACAATAAAGCTTCAGCAGTTTTGCTTCTAGTTCCACATATGCTGCAGTAATTACAAGCGTAACTTTATTTACTTCTGGCAGTAAAAGTATGAATAAATGATGTCTCATTGCTTTGGTCATGTTCTCTCTTTGGTCTCCTCTCTCATTCTGCTGTATCTTGAGTCATGTCCTTTGCTCTGGTAGTGCTATGAAACACCAAGCTGGCAGATGTCTTGCTGCGTGACATATTTCCCTTTCACTCAGGTCTTTAAACATTCACTCTCCCTGGTTTCTGAAAGAAATGTGAAGATCTGATAGAAAAACAGAATGCCTGTAGGGCTTATGCAATGCAGGGGTGCTGTGTTATGTACTAAGTTATTTCTAGAAAATTTAAAACATTGATGACTATTACCTCTTTCTTACTTTATCAGGTCCTTTCAAATCACAGTACCTTGCCATCAGTATTGAAACTAATTCAGCTGTGGCCCTTAAGCTCAGTGACTACATTGATTTTTCTTTTCTTAATTCTTGTTTTCTCTTCCATTACAAAGTACCACCAGGATTCCCACATGGGTAATGCATCAGATTTTTTTAGACAACTGGGTTAAAAAAAAAATAATCCTGTATTCTCATGACTTGAAAAAAAAAAAAAAAAAGAAGTCTGAAAATAACAATATCAAACAGAAGAAAAAGTAACCTAGTCATAAAATAAGTATAAACTGTCTTAATTTTGCACAAAAATTTCAGAAAGCTGGTTGCATTTTTGTTTTATTCTTGGAATGCCTGGAATTATGTTTTCAGTTTGCTTGTAAGATTCTCATTTAAAAAGTACATTAGGCCAGTATTTGCAAATAAATGAATTTTGACTTGAATAGACACAATACGAGAAAAAAAGATACTGTAATGTCAGCAAAGTTGTAAAGCCATCTTTATCTGGAATATTCAGGTGATATAAAAATTAGATAAAGTCATTCCAATTACAGGCAGGGCTTGTGTTTATGTGTATGTTGCATTTGCTGCTTTTAATTCAGATTTCCTAAGCTCGGCATTTAAAGATAGATACTGAAATATTTTGGCAGCAGCAAAGGCTTGATTTTCAGACATCCTCCATATTCACAGCTTGCAGTAAATTTATTTTTCTCTAAAATCAAATTAAGGTTCCTAACTACGTGGTTTTTGCTCCTAATTGTATATGTCAAAGCAGTAGCTGATTGGAGCTTACTGTTGAATTTAAATTAAATTTAACAATATAGACTTGTTTGTGTGTTTTCCCCCTAGTGCACAAATACTCAAAAACTGATGAAAGTTTATGTTAAGATGCAAGAATGCTAGCATTTCAAGGAACAAATTCATGAACAACTCCCCACATCTTGTATTAAAACAATCTTTGGACACAATGGTACACTTTTATGAGAAGACTGTATTTTATAATGTTTTTCAAACATCTTCAGCTAGAGAAGCATGGCACATGAGCAGTGCTGTGGCCACAGCAGAGAGCTCTGGGAACCACACAGACCGTACAGAGAGGGAGGCCACGTGCTTTGCCACATGTCCTGCTCTCCAGTCAGGCATGCCGTGATAGTGTGGCATGTTATGTGTAGAAGATGTGCCCATTTCAGACTTAGCCAGTGAAAAATAGGCCTCTAAATGCAGAACTTCATTTTAGGCTGAGAGGCTGGGCTCTTTCCTTAACCCTGCTGCTGACCCATATGATTCTATAGCAGCCATTTCCCGTCTCTGTTGTTGCTTCCCTCCTGCCTTCTTAGCTGCCCTTATTTTGTTTTCTAGTTTGTTTGAATACACAACCACCTTTTCCTCTTTCTACAAAGTACCTCAACCAAACACCTCCCTTTCATTGATCTCCATGCTTCTCCAAAGACAAATAGGCAGTACTTTGTTGGTGTTGGCAGACAGGCTTCAAGAGGACTTGACTTTGGCTGGTAGGAGCTATGCAGATGTAGGAAGAAAACAGTCCTGCAGTGGGTTTTAGTTTCCAAGATTGAGATTCCCAAGATTTCCAAGATGAGAGAAGTGGAATATGCCAGAGCTTTCGTTTGGCACTATTAGTTCACTGCCAATGTGAGCTTCAGAGCTCCGACAAGCAACAGTTTAATGGGCACTTATTCTTATGAAGACAGTTTTTGCATTGTGCTACTTGAGAAAGCTGGTGCTTGAAAACAAATTAGTATATGATGCACTGTATTATTTGCAAAATGAACTTGCAGTGAATAGAGGTAATTAGCACAAGTACTAATGATCAGTGGACCTGGTAATCTTGCAGCACCCAATGTTAAATTACTTTCTTTTAGCTTGTTCCACCAAATGTTCAAAACTTCATAATTAGAGATGATGACACTTGAATCTGCACACCAAAGGTTGTCCAGGTCCAGGGTTTTGCTCAGATTTGTCAGGACAGAGCTGCCAATTGCATCCCTCTGCTGTGAGGCCAAACCCGAACCCCACAAGGAAAGAAATTTGATTCATATTTGCTTCAAATTTGTGATATCTAAGATTTCTAATACTTCATGTTTTTTATAGGTAAGTGCATTCGGGAATGTTTCCAAAAGAAAGACAGGTTTGGGATTTGTTCCAGGCAAAGTTTTATCAGAAGAAACCTATTTTTGAAATAAATGCAAAAGTCTTCATTTTTACTCTCCACTGGACATCTTGGTGGGGGATATGTTTTATCTTGCTTGACAGCAGCTCAGTCCATAAAGCCTCACATGATACCTCACTGCTTCTGATTGCAGGACCTCGTGACAGAAAGTGGCCTTGGATCCCATCCCGCACTGCCTCAGCTGTGTAGGAACCGTTTCCCACACAGATGAGCTCTGCTAAGTGATCAGGAGATGAATGTGAGACTCTTGATTTTTAACTCCCATCTTGAGGTCCCCTCAAGCAGCACTGTGCATCTCTCATGTGAGCAACAGAGTGATTTTGCCTCTTCTTCCCTGGTACGCTGGGGCAGCTAGCTGGCAGGTTCCTGACTAATGCTGGGACATGGGAGAGAAGAAAGTAACACTGCTGACCAGAGGCACTTGGACCTGCTGGAGGAATAGGCCAACAGGAGCCACACGAAATGCAGTCCTGCACTGGGGAAGGAGGAGCCCCCTAGCAATGACACAGGCTGGGGCCAGAGCAGCCCAGGTGCTGGGGATAGCACGTGGACACAAACATCACCTCCTGGGCAGATAACTGCCAATTTTCTACCCAGCACCCACCTGCCTCACCCTCTTTGGTCTATAAACGTTATGTTTCAGGTGCGTATGGACTTGGTTCAAGAAAGACTTGCTGTTGTGACTGCAGTCTAGAGACCTTCCTCCTTTCCAGGGAGGCTGAAGAAGCTGCTGAGCAAAGGACTTCATTTTTCCCTTGCCCTCTGTCCAGGAGGGATTATGAGCATAGGTACGCTCAAGCATTTTTATTTCAGTAGGAAGAATAGATTGAAGATACACTGGGACTTTGGGAAATATTTTTTGCTTTGAAAGAGGTGACACTGACTAAAGGTCATCTAGACCAAGAGGAGAACATCTTGTCAACCAACACAAAGCCAGAAAGAAAGGGTAGCCTGTCATTTCTTGGAGGTGTAAAAAGGGTCTACTTCTTCCATCCTGGCACAGCATAACATCATATCAGTGACAGTGACAGATATTTGGGCCTAAACCTCTTTGTATCTTAATTTCTTCCCAGTCAAAATAAGTTTCCTGCTAGTTTTATAGCACATTCTGTGGTTCTTTGATGAAAGAGATTTCACTAGTGCAAATTATTATTTTATTACTTTTGGCAGACAGAATGTTTAACAAGTCATTTGAAATGTATGCTTTTTCAAAACCCGCTAACTGTATTGGGAATCTTTACACAGAATCTTAATTTATCCCTTTATACTTCAGTTGTTTTTTGAATTCTTCTTTTGAACCACTGAGCGATTTTCAATCTGAAAGGAGAATCTGAGGAGCAATATGCAATTGTCACACACATCAGGCTCCAAAAAAATTGGTTTTATGCCTTTGATGTAGTCTAGACAAATGAACATATTTCAGAAACATCGCACATCTTAAGCTACTGTCTGACTGATGAAAGTACTGCCTAATTTTTAAATAATTAGCTCTTCTAGTTTTTGAGATATGAGCATCTGCAAGTGAGGACTTTACCCAGCAAGTAAAGTCAGCATCCATGTGCACCTTCAAAGCACACGAGCAGATGTTGCTCACCATCCCCTCCCCGCTCTGCAGTTGGCAACAGCTCAGCTAAGTGCTCAGCTCCGGCTCCATTCAATGATACAGGTGGGCAAAACAGGAGGAATGACAGAGTGAAATGAAATTCTGTATGAACAGGGCTCTCCATGCAAAAATCTCTCCTTAACAGCACAAATATACTCGTGTGTTTATAATATATATATTTGTACGAGTGCAAGTGCATTTTCTACTGCAATGATCTTTTGGCAGCTAGGGATTACTTTTTATCCTTTTCTGTATCATAAGGCTAATGAAACAGTCAATTAAATTAATCCTCTGCAAATTTAAAGTGGATGAGAAATGAGCACAGCTATAAGCTGTAGAATTCACAGCCAGCAGATATTGACAGGGAAACAGGTTAGTGCAGTCTGATAAAGAATGAAATCCTTAGCCCAAACTGTAGACACTCTGTGCATGGAGTTCCTCTTGATGCCAATGAGGACAGTAATGCTAATGGCTGCAATTCTTTACAAATCTTAATTTACTTGGCAAAATCTGCTGTTTATCTTTCTATTGATACTTCTTCTGCAGGAATGACTTTTTGCTTAAATCAAAGAAATTTATTTCTAGACTGGAAAAAAAATAAATGTAAGATTGTCCTTTCAATGTGCACACCTTTATGTTCCCAGCTTTTCTGAGTCTAATGTTATCCTTACCTCTAAGAGGTGTCTCCTTTTGGGAAGAAACCATTGAGCTGGAGCACAAATAAGCATAAGGAATTGCCAAAACAAATCTCATTAATCCTTTAACAGAACAACCTTCATGACTGGATTTTGAAATAGGAAATGCAATGTTGCTTCCGTTATTAATTAGTTGGTGGAATCAATTGACTGCTAACTACTAACTAAATAGCCAATCCTGCAAATCCGTAAGCATCTGTGCATCTTTAGACACAAGAGTAATCCTGATTACATTGATGGGAGAACTGTATGATTAAAATTAAAACAGACTGTAAGTGTTAGCGAAACAGAGGTCTTAATTACAATATTTCTCTATAGAAAGCCTGTGCTGCTTTCTAACTGGTAAAGCAGTCGTGTTTGTATTTACATGTGATTGTAGTGACCTGTCTTTAACTGAAGAAAGTCCTATTCAAAATAAGAAAGTACATGAGTCAAGACTGAAAAGTACAAGCATCTTCTATACTGGGTTTTCTCAGCAATTCAAAAATAATGGCCGGGGGGGGCAAAGTATGTATAGTTTTTTCATATGTTACTGTTCCACTCACGTTTCAAGCTCTTTGCTTTTTCCTAAGCTCTCCCTCCAGTTTCAGTTCTTAAAGCTGTCTATAGATGCAGGTAAGTGTCTACAACGGTCACTGCTCAGCCTCAGGACAGATGACTATCTTTATCATAACAGATCCAAAAATCTGGGCACTCTGTAGCTTTTCAGTGTGCTGACCATTGCCAGCAAGATGGTTAATATCACCTTACTGAGTATATTTACCTTTCAAATTATAGAAAGATTCCTGGTGCAGCTCCAGGTATGTCATGGTGAGTATTTGAGGCTTTGTACAACGAATCAACAGCAAACAATGACCCGCACCTACCTTGCTCAGATTATTTTATGCAAGTGGAGCAAATACAGAAGTGGCAACTGTACTCTGACACCACTCTATGGGAAAGAACTATGAGGATTTAATTCAGAAAAAAAGAAAGTAAATTACAGAAAGCCGCCTTTTTCTTACTGTTGGAATGTATTTGTAAAGGAGCAACCACCATGCTCCAGACTGTGGGGTAAATGGGAGAGATTTAAAGAGCACTTTCTGAGTTACACGTGGATATGAAGAATGGATTGCCGAAGTTTTTCGGTTTTGTGGTGTTTAGTGCGTTTTGCTTCTTTTTTTGTTGTTGTTTTGGTTTGTGTTTTTTGTTTGATTTGTTTTGTTTTGTTTGATTGATTGATTTCATTGTCTTTTCACATAACTGCCACAAGTTTTCACAAGTTTCTCACAGATTTAAGGTACTTTGATACTTCCACAACTCTTAGAAGGATATTCCTTAGAAGGAACTGCATGAAGCTGCATCAGGGGAGGGTCAGGCTGGTGTTAGGAAAAGGTTCTTCACCGAGAGGGCAGTCAGGCACTGAGACAGGCTTCCCAGGGCAGTTGTCACAGCGCTGAGCCTACATGAGTTCAAGAAGCATTTGGACAATGCTCTCAGACATAGGGGCTGACTTTTGGGTGGTCTTGTGCAGAGCCAGCAGTTGGACTCTATGATACTTGTGGGTCCCTTCCAACTCAGGATATCTGTGATTCTGTGATTCCTCAGCTTACTCTAAACTCAGTATACTTTAAGCCACAAAGTCATGGCTACTGTATGTAATGTATAACATGCCAAGACTGCTAGATGTTCCTGAGATGGGCTTGATTTTTTTTCATAGTATTCCAAGATTTTCTTTTAAAGAACTTGAAATGTTACAAGTTTTCTTATTTAATCAACTGAGATGTATCATTTTTCACTAGCACAAAATGTACAAGTCATGTCAATGTAGTAAGTTTGCTCTGTGCTTAATGAGAAGAGATAGTCTTGTGTAAGATGTCAGTTGGATGAAGAACATTTGGCATGAAAAGGCAAATGAGCAGACACTGCCAAAGTATCACTGCTGTGAACCAGTTGTTCAATGTTTGATGACAAACTTACTGAAGACACTTAATGTACATCAATTTTCTCTGAAAATGTGTCCATGATGCTGTAGAGTCAAAGACAGCAGTTGTGGTGACATAACACATTTCTTATATGCTGTACTAAGTTGCAAAAATATTTCATAGCCTAGAAAATTGTGCTTCAACAGTGTCCCCCGGATTTTTTGTGGAATCTATGATTTCCTTGTATAAGTCTGGGTACCCGTGGCCTGTCTTTCTTCATGCTCAGCCTTAACCTTGGAAAAATTTACTCCCTGTAACAGAAGTAGACGTGGTAGCTTAATGTGAAGAAGAATAAACTGTGCTGTTATTGGGATTTTGTTCGTTCTTTTTTTCAAATCTATCACAATGGACTGTAAGCCAGAATATGTAGAACATAATAAACAACACTGAAAGAGGCTACAAACTACATTTTGCAACTTTGAACTTAATATTCTTCTAATGCCCAAACAATGGTACATCTTAGGAACAAGATAAAAGCAGCAAAATTGTATCAAATTCCTGTGAGATGATTCCCCTACTTTGCATGGTATAACATCACCTATTGAGGAATGCATTTGTTTAAGATGCTTCTACATCTGATTATAAGATTAAATTTAAGAAGATAATATATACTTTACCACTTATTTAGTGCTGAAGTATAATCCTGCTCTATGTAAATGGCTAGAATACAAAATAGATCTGCCTTGACTTAATGAAGGGAACTTTCTCCTTTCAGTTTATATGCTTCTACAGATGTGTGCTTTTTTGAGTTATAAATGCCTCCTTTTAGAGTTCTTCCTCTTTGCACCCTGAAGGGGCAAAAAGTAGATAAGGATTTTTGGGTTTTGTTTGTTGTTTGAAAAAAAAGTTTTTCATGAATACCAAAGTAAGTACTGTAGCATGAAGAATAACTTAAATGGCTTTGTAGCATTGTACAAACAAACCATGAAAACTTGAGATAAATGAAAAATATTGAACTACGGAATTGAGACTCTGGATGAAATTAGTCACAGTATGAATTTAATATCCAGGACACATCATCTGTGTGGAATTACAAAGGTCTCCTATTAAAAAGTCAACATTTACCAATAGTTATATCCTGCTCTGTGTGCACATTTACGTGCATAGTTCACATATTAAGGAATTGTAACTGATAGAGAGATTATTATTTTTTTCTATGGTAAATAATTTGTATTTTGTGTTTTGTTTACAGATTTATAATATCATTGGATTTGGGAGGGAGCTGGCTACCTATTTAAGCACTGAAAACTCAGACTTCAAGGTTTAAAACGTATACTTTAATGAGGGAGCTGCTGGAGTTAGCAGTGCGGGATGGAAATACACATTGTGCTGATTCAGAACTTATTTCTGTTTTGTCTTGTTTTTTATTCTATCCGTATTTGAGTTCCCACAGACTGACTCTCCTTCAACCCTAATTTTCTCCTTTCCTTTCAGCTTGTTGTGCCCTCTCAAGGAAATAATATTCTTACAGGTACAGTATCCTAAAGCTGTGTAGCTATCCCCTGACAGGCACTTTACTTACGTCAAAAACTACTTACATCTCGAAGGTATAGAATAATAAAGAGTACTTTGTGAAGATGCTATATATATACACCCTGCTTTGCTCCTCTGGGCCAGCTCCCTCAGCCAAGATTTCCAAAAGCTCTGCTTTCTCCCGGGGAAGATGTCTGCTGGTTGTGGCAAAGCGTCTGACAGCTGGGAAACACAGAAGTATTTTTCCAGGCTGAAGCAATGGTAGGACGTTTTCCACCTGGGTCTGAAGGAGCATTATGGATGGATCTGTGTGAGAAATGATGCAGGCAGATCATATCCTCCTCCTCCTTGGCAAAAGGCTCCTCTTGAAGCTCTGTGCCATACAACAGCTCTGAATCTGCCCTGAGCTCTCTGCTGTCACATGTGCAAATTCAGTACTTGAACTACATTTCTAGGTAGGCTAGGTATGCTCTAAGATGATCTGCAGCAGTCAAATGCTGACTGTGTTGTAATTCCAAGTCCTGTAGCTGTGAACTTCTGTAATATGGCCTCCCTTCCTCTCATTTCCATGTGCTCAACCCGCAATTTGAAATCGTTCTCATAGGCTCACCCAACTTCAAGGAGAGCTAAGTTATGTCTTTCCTTAAGCGTCTTTATTAAAAGCAAGCGCTCCCATTTCTTTTGGTTGGCGTGTTTATGCCTGTTTATGCCTGTCTCAACTACAAAAGGACACTCAGCACTATTGCTGCCTTCAGCTGGCAGAGGGGAATCAAAGCCAGTGAGGTGATTTACCTGTGCAAGAGGATGCTTGATCCGTCTTTGCCATTTTTCCAGGGGGCTCGCCTTTCCAAGCAAGGTATATTTGACAAGGCGTATTGCAAAGTGAGTACCAGCTGCTAACAGACACAGACCAGTTTACCCTTGTTATGAGGTTGCATCCCAGAGTGATGTAATAGTGCCTTGGTTTGCCATTTGTACTGTTCAGGATCAACTGAAAAAACAAGTTTAACTGTGTGGATTGGTTGACTTGTTCGTGCTTCACATTTTGATAAGAAGCAAAGCTTTATGTATCATAATAGAAGTTCTTCATGTGACAGACTTTCTCCAAAATGCTATGCATAGGTAATCCATAATTTATTTTATTTTATTTTTCCCACAGAATGAGAAAATGCTAGAAACATATACATGGCAAGTACATTTACTGACCTTGCCTCATTTACTGACCTTGCTAGCACTCTGTTATCAACCACTTCTTTGAGCACAGCAGTGCTGAGTGGGGCATGTACTCCTGGCAGGAGAGGAAGAAGTTTTTGTTTCTTTAGTATAAGAATGTCAGCTTTAGTTTGTCCCTGTGTATGATAGTTTTATACTTCTGAGTAGTGAGTGATAATTGTAATACCAAGGAGCTGAACTTGTGCAAATCCTCGTGTTTCTGAAGTTAGGATCTGTGGTGAAATAAGAGTGGGTACAGAACAAGGAGAAAAGCTTGGCTGACTTACTAGTGTTTAGGACTTCTTTTCGTAAGACATTGTTAAAGGACTAACAAGTAGCTCTGGTCCTGCTGCTGATGTAACTGTATTCCAAATTAGATTTGTTAATAATTCTATCTTTGTTTTATTACTTCAATTCCTTTTCTGAAGAATGGTGAATTTTTCTCTTCCTGACTTTTCATGATAAGTTTATGTGCTAAAAAATACAATGAGACTATTGGTGCAATTTGCTGAGCAGATAATGTATGACATTGAGGTCAGTCTTTGCAATGAGGAAGGTAACCACCTTCCACATTTAAGCAGAAGATTACTCAAGTATTCTTGGTCAGTCATGAAATATAAAATTACGAATATAATGATAAATCCTATTTCATAATATATTTACTTTGCTGTTAATGAATTATAACCAAAAGTAAAGGTGTCTGGCAGATTTAAAATTATTGTTAGATATTTTTTTTCTTATTGATCATATGACCTTGCATGCTGGGGAAAAATATACACAAGATATCCATTTTTCTTGTTAGATTCTTGTTATATATAATGTCCATTTTTCTATGTTATATTCCCTTTTCTCCCCTAAGAACTTTGAGAAAATTTTTGGAAGTGCTTTATTTTGAGTGTACAGGAACTGTTTGGACATAGACCGTTTTACCTTTAAACATTTTTTCACTTCTGTTTCCATGTACATACAGCACACAAAAGGATGAAGGTCTTATATCGTTTGGCTTTTTCATAGCTAGCATGAAAGAAAACTATTTTGTTGAAAGCTTATGTCTAAAATTACCTTAACCTATCTGCAGTGGTTGTACCACTGCTTTAGAGGTTTTAGAAGGCTATTGCAGAAGCATCACTGCTTTCTTCCCCTCCAAGATAGAAAATAGCCACATACAATTGCAATGTGATTTTTCACCAAGATGACGAATTAGACCTGGACAAATCCTGTTTAAATTAAAATATTGGTATGAATGACACCCACTGTGGTTCAGTGATTTTTTGTGAAATATAAGAGACTAAAATGTTAAATCTGAGGTCCTGTTCCTCTAGAATATGCATCTCTGTCTCACTGGGCCATATTTCTTACAAGAAATTCCCTACAAGTTCATGTATATGATTTTAGGAAGCTCATTTCCAGGCCTTCAGGTTTCCTATGTATAGACTTAAAAAAGAGTCTGTGTCTGTGAAGTATGTTCTAAAATCTTAACTCTGAGAAGTGTTAAGCCTTATTAGAGTATAGAGCTGTTAGTGACAGGGATTGTCCAAAGTCAATGGGTCTTTCTTATAGTGACAAATTATAAAGAGGGGTGAGAAATTGATGTAGATTCTCCAAATTTTCAGCTTTTTAAATTATATCAGTAAGTAAGACTGAGAGTTAGTAATTTCTTTCCCAATAGTCAACTGTCCTTTCCTGTTCCCCAACTCTGGCCCTAAGGGTTGGCGCAGATTGATTAATGAGCTCTACATTCTCATAGTTGCAGTTTTATTATATTAGTGCTGTAGGGTTTGCGCACACACACCCCACAACAGGAGCATTATATATGACTGGTTATAGATTTTGCAAACAATCTTTTCCTGTTGCCAGAGTCCCCTCCATCATTTGTAGATTTCATTTTAACTAATTGTTCTTCAGCAAATTTACATGTAGAAAGAATTAATTTACCCACAGATGCTATTCTATACTGTGCCAATTCTTTCCTTAAAGAGTGAGATCTCAGTGTGTGAGATCTGAACTGTCTGAGTTCTGAAATGATAGCATGATAGCTCTCTCTGTATAAACATGGTATATGAATAAATTTCTGAGGGAAAAAAAAAAAAAAAGGAAAGAGAGAAATGAGGGAGAATTAACTAGTTCATTTATCCAAGCTTTGCTTCATCCTGAAAGTTGCTTTCAGGGATTCTCTTACCAAGGTCATTGATTTTGCAAACCTGGATGCCATTTCTCTATATTTTTAAAGGAACCTATTAAGACTTTCTTGAAAGACAGCATCTTACTTTTATATAATGCATTATTTTTTCATAAATACTATTGACTACTTAGGAAATATAGAGTTCTCTCTGGCCTCAGTTGCCTGCGTTGCAGTTCCATGTTTCAAGTTTTGTCGTGCCACTGAAGCAAGAGGAAAGAAATGAACTCTGCTAACCTATTCTCTTTCCCTGCAAGAATACTAAAACTGAGTTACACAGGATTATGTATTCCTAGCTGGGTTGTAATCACTTGCAGCATATTCTTTATATTTATGGCACACATCTAGGAAAAATAAGTAAAAAGAACACATAAGCTTTCAATGGTCTCAGAACAGTTTCCTTCTATTATTACAATAATATGGTAGACGCCTGTTGTTAAATGCTGTATAGATCCAAGGTATTTCTAAATTTAATTAATATTTAAGTTTAGTAATATAATGCACAAAATCACTTTTTTTTTTTTTTTACTTTAATGAAGCCTATTTTCTAGCACAATTTGAATAGGCAGCACTAAAATAGCACTAAAATACATTAACATTAGGTCATCTGCTTTGCATTTACAACAATAAGCTCACATTTTCAGAACGGATAATCTTAAACAACATTTTTGCAGTACCAACTGTATAGTTTTATCTTAAAATTCCAAATGTTTCAACAATAGAAAACGATTAAGAACTAGACAATTATTCTTCATCTCTCAATGATTTATGACACAGAGGGAGACCTTTTCTTGAGAGTTTGAGGTGCTAGGGAGGAGAGTATATTTAAGTTGGCAGCTTCCTGCCCTCTCTCTTGTTTACTAGGCACAGAAATTACTTCATTGTAGCCACCTTACTAGAAAATAAGGCTATTGACTTGATTACATGTTTGGCCCTAGGTATGGACATGTATAGAGAGATGGGTTCTTCAGTATTTATATAAGCACATGTAGAAAATGAAAATAAAGCACACACATTCCTCGAGCAGGTGAAATAGACAAAAAAAAAAAAAAGGACTCATCTTCCTATAATGGTCTTTAGTATTTTTTTGCAATAACCTACAGAATGTGTTACATGCTTTCCAGTTACTGAAAGAAGTATTTTGCTCGTTTCAAGGGTTCACTATTTAATCATGGAAAAATAATAGCCAGTATGGAAAAAGAAAAAAAAAAAAAAAGAAAAAAAAATATTTGAGAATGTTTACAAAAACATCTGCTCTTTTGTATGTGTGCATGTAATTTATAGTTCATTGTTCTTTAAATTTTGAGCATAGTTACAATAATCTGTACAGCCACTGGTTTTAGGGCTTTACTAAATCTGTGATCAGTATTAATAAAATAAGCGGTACATTTGTGTGCTACTGTTCTGTTCCTATTGAAATCAGTGAAAGTTCATCAGTTAAACAAAAAGGGGTAATACTTCACCTCAAAACTGTAATCGGGGAAAAAAAATCAAACAAAAAATTCACAGGAGTAAATAATCAACCCACTCTTAAATGACTACCAGCAAACTGAGAATATTTTAAAAATAGAATTAATATTCTGTGTCTTCCTCCACCTACTTTGTTTCCTCTTGTTTCTTTTCACATGTCATTACTAACTCAATAATTTCCCACAGTGATTGTCATACTGTGGAAAGTAGTTAACAATGACTGAAATCATGCCTGTAGCTCTTAAGTTACCTATTAATAAGATGATATATGAGCTGGGTACAATGCATGAGGCCAAAACATAACACCTGCATTGCTTTGAGTGATGCAAGACATCTCCATAGCACTCGTATGTGTACTGGCTGCTAAACAGGGGCACAAGACTGTTGCACTCAGGTTTATTCCAACTCAGTGCTACGTTATCACCTTGTTGTGTTGGAGTAGAACGCGCACACACTGGACTTTAAAATTCTTATTTATTCAACCCAGATGTTAAGGATAAAACTTAACATATCATTGCTGAGTTTGCAGTGGTGAGTGGCAAATTAAAAAGCAGTGAAAGAAATACTGTTGTGTATACTTTGTGGGGTTAGTTAGGAGAGAGTATTAGAGTAACTCCTCCCATTTTTCCTCTGTTATTTCCATCTGTAAGGAGACTGTGACTCTTTTATACATTTCTGTTAGTTCCTTTGCCTTCTTGCCATGAACGCAATGTTTTATTTACACATTCTTTGTTCTCTCTGTTCTGTCCTAAACCCACATCTACCCAGCTCCTAGGACTACATTACTGTAGTGATCAATAAATGATCATTCGTGTTTATACCATGAAGATCCGAGTTATCGTTCTGGCTTGTACACTCAAGCCCTCTATTTTCATCATATATTTTCCTTTTGGGGGCTGCACCTTTGCTACACACTTAGCTAACGTTTTTTTTTTTTCGATTTACCTGTATCTTATGATATTGAATACATAAGGACTACCACCTCGCACAAAGCTCCTGTGAATAGTTGTAGATGATACTGAAGAAGTAATCTCAGGGTGAAAGAGGCATGATCCATGATCATCAATTTATTGAGAATCTTTCCACTGACTGAGTTAGGTGGAAGAGCTTCGTGGTCCAGATTCTCTTGCTGCTAATATTCTCTGACAGATATAGCAAGTATTTCCATGTGTTTCATCTGGCAGTTTTGGTACATTGTTGTTTTTTGGGTGTTTTCTTTTTGGTTGGTTGGTTGGTTGGTTGGTTGGTTGGGTTGGGTTGGGTTGGGTGGGTTGGGTTATGTTTGTTTGTTTGGTTTTGTTTTATTTCTTCACATCTCATAAATGTGACTCACATTTGTTTGTCCAGTTCCAGCATCCTGAAAAGCTATAATGGTAGTTGATCTTTCTGAGAAAAGCTGTGATAAAAGAGCTGTTATTGCTTTTGTTTGGATTCTAGTTAAGAAAGCTTGAAGAGTACTAGAGGACATTTAGATGTGGTGCTTTTCCTGGCAACTCTGGTGACCTTCACAACTAAACCATCGTGCCGGTAAAGCTGAAACAGAGGCAGAAGCTGGCTGATTTCTGGTTCTCTAGTGTTCCTCTCACAAGAAAAAAAATATATATATATATATGTATATATGTATATATATATGTGTGTGTATATATTTTATGCTGTTTGGGAATCTGTAGCTTTATAAGATTTTCCACAGAATTTCCCCAGTCTATAGGAAGATTGTCAGACATACCTCCTTAGTGAGATACTAAAGTGGATTGTTATGGACATGTATTCCTAGGTGATTTGTAATCAGTATGTGTCTTGTATTTATAGCTGGCATCAAGGATAGAAGTACAAAAAGAATATAATTCTTAAATTGTATTAAATGGACTAAGAGTTATCGTTATTATTATTGCGAAAAAGATTTTGTACTTCTATTTTTAAACCCTGTGTAATTCTATGATGCTTCTCCATTTAATTAATGTGCCAGTACAATAAAATAACACACAAAATCATTATTTTGTGACATTAATGAAGTCTACTTTTCGAGCACAATTTGAATAGGCAATTGAACAACAGTGCACTAAAACACATTAAAACCAGGTCATCTGCTTTGCATTTCTAACAATAAGCCCACATTTCCATGAAGGGTAATCTTAAACCACATTTTTTTTCAGAGCAGCCAGTACATCTTTATCTTAAAATTCCAAATGTTTCAACAATAGAAGATTGTTAAGAAGTAGACAATTATTTTTCAGCACCCATTGATTAATGACTTAGTCTATGACACACAGAGAAAGTGTAGAACAAAGGAGTGCATTATAATAATGCACAGGCATTAAACCATCTTCATTAATAGGGTCTTTTTGGATTCCGCTTAGCATAAAACAAAATATGCCATAAAGAAAGTGAAGTATTAGCTTTAAATATCTCTTTAAACTCACCTGATAAAAAGAAAGCCTACTTTGTGCCCCTAGTCTTAAAAAATATTTTGTTTTCTGAGATTCACACATTCTCCAAACCAGAAGAAAGCTGCAGGCAGCTTTCTGAGCTATGATTTCAGCTCACATTCTTCATATTTAATTTTTTACATTAGGGCTTTGCATTGAAATGTGACTGTGTCATCCTTATTCCAATTCCCTGCAATAGCAGTGTTTAAGGTATTGCTCAGCACTACTAGCACTATCAAAATCTGAATATTTTAAAGTAGTTAACCTGTTGAGATTTAGTTATGCAAAAATATTAAATGAACTTGAAGAACATAAGAAAGAAGAAAGAACACAGTGAAAGTATGAACAGCTTTAATTATAAAAGATTCAACTGTGTTAATTTTTCAACCGTCACAACCCCACAAGTGCTTTCATGTTTCAATCCCTGAGAGATTTTTGGCTCCTCCTTTTATAAATATATTTTTAATTCTGGCACCATGCCTCTTTCCATTGATCTTACCAGGTTTGCTACTGATTAAGTACATGCCCACGTGTGCAAGACAGGACCTTAGATGTGTTGATTGTGTTTTCTACTTCATTACAGATATTTGTACTTTCTTTTTTTATAGCTATTATGTTAAGTTTAGATACAATAATTTATATTTTTTTTGCCCAATGTTGTCATGATTCTTTGCTCCATGTTTTATTCTGCTTCACACACACAAGTCAAAGAACTGCAATAAAAAGATTAAGTTCGAAGCTGCAATATGAACTAGGTATAGACCATGTTCATAGCACTTGGGATGGACAGAAGAAGATGGATTATAGAGAGGTTGTTGGAGTTAAGTGAATAATTCACAGTGAATAATTCATTTGACAAACTTAGCCTCTTTGTACGTACAGACCAGATAACAGTCTCTTCTAGTTCATCCATTATTCAGATTTATTCTGTAAGTATGTCTTGAAGAGGGCACAGCACAGAGTAGCTAAGGCATCGCATCACGGGTCCTAAAGCATGAACTAAAATATCTCCCTGGATTCATATTTCATTTAATTCCTCTGCAAATCAGGACCTCCTCATTTGGGTCAAGGAGACAGTGTCAGAGGTATTGCTGTGGTGTGGGCCAAAAGCCCATCTAGCCCAGTATGACACCTAGAAAGCTACATTTGTCTCCAAGCAGTAGTGGAACAGAAAAGACTTACATTTTCCACTTCCGTGAGAGAATTGTTGCGTAGGATGGGGCTGGCCTCTGTGGAGGATCGCCGTTCCCCCTGTCTGCCTGTTTTAAAGAGTGGCAGGCTGACAGGAGAAGGAAATGGATTGCTTCCAGTACTTCATTGGAGTAAGGTAAAAGTGACATTTTCCTTTTAAATTTGTAATGGATTGACAGGACAGGAGAATGAAGCCCATTCATGTGTGCAGCGTGCACTATCCTGGCTGTATTTTGCTGCACGTTTTCCCCAAACACCTAGAGCATAGTTAATTGGGTTGCTGGTTGACAGGAAAATCTGATCTTGGCTTAAGACTCCTGACATTTAATGGTAAGCAAAAGATACTAGGAATCACCAGCTGAGGTACCCAGATGTTTGGTGGTTGACAATAAACACCATAATTGTTACTGAATATATGGTTTTCAGTTTCATTCAGGAGCACACAATAAAGGGTTTCTACCCCAAAAGTTTATAGACAGACAAGATAAGAGATGTATAGGTAAAAAAAGTGAATGATGTAGCAGAAATTGTGCCAGACAGACTGGCTTTAATTTTATTCACTTGTATAAGAACCCTCCACACAGAATTTTATTGCTGATTTGAATTCCATTTGGTGTAATGTCATATACTGTATGCTATATCTAACAATGGTAATTACTGTTAGTGTTTTTTCTAGCCAGATGTAACAATGCTTTGATGAACTGTTCTTTACTTTAATTGCATTAATTTACATATGTGTATCTGATAATATATTTACTGACAGCTTATCTGGCAAGGACATCCATGGTTCAATAAACACGAATCACACTGTTGTTTGTACATATTTTATAACATTAATTTGTTGGTCAATGTTTAACAGCTTAATGCTAGAGCCACTTCATCAAGCATTCTATTAGTTTATCAATAAACACTCGTGTTATATCTTTTAAATGGTAAGCCATAAAAAGAAAAAAAGAATAATCCTCCCCATCTCTATTAGCATGTGACAGGTAAAGAATAAAATTAATGTTAATTAAAATGTATGATATCACAAAGCAATCACGATTTTCAACTTGTATATTAAAGAAAAAGTATTTATGTAAGTAATGTAAAAGTATTTATGGAAAAAAATATATACTATTAATTCAATCCATTTAGGGAGAAGTCCATTGTCATGGGTACTGCTTTTTCATCAACTATTTTGATGAAAAAGAAAGCTAGAAGCAATAATTTAGTTTTTTGGACTTCTGGGCTTCACTTTGACTTTTTTATTTTATATTATGTCAATGACAAACTCTTAAGCACTGCCACAACTTTGCTTTTCTGTGAGTCCCCTTCATGTCCCACATGATGTCTTACAGAAGCAAAATTACTGATAGCCTCTGGTCATCGAGGGCAGAACCTTACTGTGATCAGATAACAGAAGAAAGCTTTGGATATTTCTTTCAGGTCTCAAAACTGCTCAAAGCAAAATGGAGCTGGATGATTTTCAGGATTTTAAGTAGTCACTTTAAGTCATCACTAGAATTAGGGTTTTTCTCATCTGAATACTGTCTTTCAAACCTTGTCTTACCAGGTCCAGTGCATGCTAGAATCACACCCAAACTGGATCTTTAGAATCAAGGATTTGAAGGACATTTAGCTGGATGCTTTGTCAAGGCTGGTGTTTCTGTTTCTCTGCAGGATATCCCGAGTCTCATGGCAAGCAGGAGTTTGCCTGCACTGCAACACAGTGCTGTGACTATTTCAACAACCAGAGAATTATGCAATGTTACAAACTCCAGGCTCTCAAGTAACTTTGATGCTTGGTTTCTGGCATGCGTATGATTTCCATTGCTCTCACCACACACATTAGTTCTGTTGCTTAAGCTTTTTCTCATATATTTCTTCCTGGATCATCATCTAACTTGTGTTTATTTCTCCAGTGACTGTTGCTGGGAGCTTAGAGAGAATATTTTCCATAAGAGAAGATGGCTTTAGGAGTTGACCAAAGCTATTTAGCTTCCACACCACTAGTACCATAGTTTGCCCAGAAAGAGACCATTAGCAACCAGCCAAAACGTATGAATAGTCATGCCTTATCTAAATGTTCCTCAAGTTAGGCTTATTGTTTTTTTGGTGTTTTTTTTTTTTTGCTTCAGAAGAAAGTTGAAGCTTTGGTATATATGATAGACCAGGCTGATGGTTGGACTTGATGATCCTAACTGTCTTTTCCAACCTAAATGGTTCTATGATTTTACATTTTTTACAGTAGTTGAACTGTTTCGCTGTAATATTTCGATACCGTACGCACATTTCAGTGATCCGTTGGGACAGAAAATAAATGAGTGTGGTTTCTCACATAATCCTTGGGCAGGAGAAGTTTAGGTAGAAATGGCTTTGAAAGTGAGGCCAAAATTCCTGCATCTGTTTAGAGGATATTACCTGCAGCTTCAAATATAGAGCAGACTCTTGCCCATTGGTATCTTGGCTGTCCTACACTTTATTTTTTGTTTTATTTTAAAGGCATTTTTAAAAAGTTTGCATGAGCATAATATCCATGAAAAGTGACTGTGTGGCTGCTTTTAAGACTGAAACCCATTCTCACACTCTCCACAGGTTGAGTGCCTCCTGCACATAAGCAGCAGATGCTTTCAGGCAGCATTTTACTTTAACTTTGGGAGGATAGAGACAATCAGAATGATCCATAATCAGCATGCTCAACTTTTGCCATGCCTTCTTTCCATACTGTTCCCTGTTGGAGGAAAACAACACCTTTATCCTACACCATAACATTTGGTCGCTCTTTGTAACATTACCGTTTATACAAGATGGGTGATCAAATAATAAAAGAGATACCAAAACCTCATGCTGCAATTTTAAGTCCTGGGAATTTCATGAAAATTCATCCTGTTTTAATATTGGAGTTTGGGGTATATTTTTTCTTTCATTAAGCTATAAGGGTTGCTTCTCTTTTAAGCATTTGCAATCAAAATTCCTTTTAATCGATATGGCCTGTTCCTGAACAGACCCTTTCCATCCTTGGTCCATATATTTTCTGAATGTACTGTGCACAAAAACACATATGCTACCTGAGGAATTAACAGTGCTAAGCAGGTCAGAAAGATTGCTGTCTGAGCCCAGTAGATGGTAGTCCTGTTTAGATAGTTCAGTACAATATTTGCTGGTTTTGCAGCAGGGTGATATTGCTAACAAACACAGGCTGACTGAGGCAAAATACAGGAAATATACCCCAGGAAACAATCCTACAGTGGGTGAAAGAGATGACCTAGACAAACTCATTGATATTCTCCATATTTTGCTTCTGTATTATGTATTATTCTATATTCTGTATTGTTTCTAATCCTATTCACACTGAGGTTTTGCAATAAACCCCTATTGACTTTAACATAATGGGAATGGGTTTGTCATTTCTGTTGATTATGTACAAGCGTGTAGTTATACTTTTCTTTTTTATAGTGTATTTGAAATGAACCATAGATGCATCCATATAAGATGATAACAAGGTATCAAACTCGGTACTTCCAATGCCAAAAATATAAGTTTATGCTCTCTCAACTAAGCAGAATATTCTTAGTAGAAATTAGCAGTCTAAAGATGGCCATGCACCACAGGGAAGTGCAACCCACATCTTTGCAGACAGCGTATCTTGGGATACTTATTTTTTATAATGACCTTAAAAAGTAAGTACAAGAAGTCAGAATGTATTTTATGAATTTTTAAATCTTATTTCACTATTGTATATATGCTCTAATGGAATGAGAAAGGCTTTTGCTTTCTAATTTGACCTTCACCCCACCTTTCCACAAGGCTAGATAAAGCTTCAATGCAATCTGATTCTTTGAGATTAAAAGGATGATTTATCATTTTCTAACAAGAAGAATCTTGCTGTCATAGGAGGGTAGTGGGCTGATTTGGAATACCTGTCAACCAGAAAGGAAACCCCAGAAAACAAATAAAACAACCAAGAAAACTGCAAGCTTACTTACAAATTCCTTATCATTTTGCCCATATTCTAATGCAGTAAATATTTTTGACCCCAGTAGCTTTAACCAGCACAGGCAAACAAGCTTTGAATTATTGCTTTGCTGCAACGTAACAATTCCATTGCTCTGACCCTTGGTGTCTTGCAAAATACAGTAGAACAATAATTGTCAATCCTTCCTATACAATGTGTTATATTTGACAGAGGTCAGCATTAGCTACAAGACCTTTGGCTGGTGCTCAAAGAGGTAATATCTCTTCTCTACTTCAGTTGATAAAATGTTAAATACAATCAGTGTTGGCCATGCTTTTGCACAGACAGAGATAAAAACAGTTTTTACACTGTAACATGTTATTAATAGACAGAAAATAGATGACAGTATTTCGTGAAGTGCTTTGGTAAATATACTATTTAAATGTCAAAAGTTTTAATTTTTCTGAAGAGAAATGACATGATTCTTCTTTCCAATTTGCAGTATGATTAATTTAACAAGGCTTCACAGTGGGCAGAAAATAGAGGACTTTGTTATGGATCTTACGTGAGTAACGCATGAAGGAAAAAGACTGACTCATAGACATTTTGTGTCAGCGTGTGATTTGTATAAAGCAAGCACGTAATCAGACATGGAAATAAAATGCACAAGCATGGGGAAATGCTCCTCTTTGGCACTCTGCAGGAGCTAGTGGCAAGGTCAGCAGTTGCAGCTTCTGCGTTCCTCGTGTTGTAAGCAATTGGTAGTTAACATTTAGCTTCGGTCGTAGAGCACACATCTTCTGTCTGTTATCCCCGAACATTTTGATTGAAAAAAAAGACAGATATGGCATGAGTCATATCTAAGAAGAAATCAGACTTTTAGACCAGAAAGAAGAACTGACATGTGAGAGAAAAGCATTTATTTTTGTAACTCAGTTTAATAAAATTATTCCTACTGGTTTATTTATAGGCTGTGCACATAAAAATGTACAATGTTGAAATCAACATCAACAACAAAAGGCTCCTCACAATTGATTTAAGTGTATTCCCTGGTCTCTATCCATACAAACAAATTACATACCATACAAACCTTTGCTTCCCACCTCTGCTGAATGCTGCTGAATATGCTATTTTGAATATGTTGTCAGCTCAGGTTCCTGAAGACTGGGGTAAAGAGAAGCCATAATGTTGGTCAAGAAGCTGCCTGTAAAAACACTCATTTCAAAAGACAGTAATTCAGCATTGAGCTTGAGTGTCTGCTGTGATCTTCATGATAGATAAAATGAGGATATGTTTGAATCCCAGAAATCCAAACCTTTGAAAGATTTTCCTGCAGAGCATTTTGGAATTTTCTATATGCTGTGACACTGAAGGTCGCTCGAGCAGTTTGTCATTACACAGAGAAGGCTTGCACATCTTCAGGGCACTGAGTACAAGAACAAGGGGAACATGGTGGAAAACAATGGTCTTTGATGACCATTTGTGTTATGCTTACACGTACAGAAAAAATACCTCAGTTGGCAAGCTGTGCTACTGGTTGCATTGGGGATGTTGGTGGAGTAAAGCATTGTTTGTGCTGAGGCCATGTAGCAGGATTTAGGCATCTTTGCTCCTCCCATCTTACCCCATGCCTATCCCTGTCCCTGCTACCTTCATCTTCACTTTCAGTAAATCTGCCAGTGGCTGAGGCTCTGTCTCTGCTCATACAAAAGTCTGGTTCTACAGCAAGATAACAAAGGAGATAGTTACCTAAATGCAAAATGTGATGGAGACAAAAGAACCTGCCAGTGTTTACTGGAAAATAATTGTTGGAGTCAGCTGTCTGCATCCTTCACTCCTCCATCTCCTCCTCTTGCCCAAAGGTAGAGTTCACCTGGTTTACCTTGCAGTAAACCCCTAGTGCCTTCAGTATGTTGTTGGTGGTGTTTAATTATTTTTTTTAATGGGGGATAACTAAAACACTTTAATTATGAATTTCCCAGAAATTAAATGCTGACTTGTGGCTCATGGGCTGGAAGAGCAGTATTATATTACCCAGCCTCCATGTCCAAAGGGAAGGATCCGTGTTTCAGAGGTTCATGCTTCAAACAGCAACAATAGCCAGTGGATTTCTCACAAACAAGATGGGGTGCCAATAATGTAGTTGCTCCTCAGAAATTCAATCTCATTTGATAAAGGGGAGGACCAGGAACGTCTCCTTCAGCAGAGGCACATTATAAGCAGCCAGGAACAGTAAGTATGGGACAAAGCATCCAGAAAGGCAAGCAAAGGGAAAACTGAATGAACATTTTCCCTGAAAAAAAAAAAAAAGAAAGAAAGAAAGAAAGAAAAGAAAAAAGAAAAAAAGGAACAACAACAACAAAAAAAAGCCAGCCCCATGAATGTTTCTAAATACGTTGTGTGGAAAGAGGTAACTGTAAGCATGAACATTTCTTTTCAGACTGTAGAGGAGAGAGGTTTATGGAGCAGAGAAATCTGTTACGAGTCCTTTTTTTCTCCCTTCCAAATTTGAAAAGATCAGCCCAGTGCCAAAACAGCCATCCATCCTCCTCCCTCTCAAACAAGCACCTGGCAATTAGGGCTCTGCAAAGATGCTGCACTCCCTTTGCAGCTATATGAGAAAAAAAAAAAAAAAAGGAAAAAAAAGGAAAAAAAACCACACAAATACCCACTTTCATCTTTGCATCTAAGTGCATTTATACTACAGGCATATAGGGGATTTTTCTGCAAAGACAAGGAGGCAAGGACTGTTTTTTCATCGTGTGTTTAAAAGTGAATTCTCACAATGGGCTCAGAGCTTTGTGAGCATGTGAGCAGCTGCACCCCTGCTCTTGACTTCACAGTTTTGTTTCTGAAGAAGCCTAGCACACTGAGCAAAGATGCACAGTTTGGTACTAAGGCGACCAGAGTGTGTACACTGATGGTTGTATGCATATATTTGTGCATTTACCAACAATGTGGCTGGGAGGGAGGGCAAAGAAACACTGAAGAAAAAAAAAAAAAAGTCTATTACCAGGAAGGATAAAAATTTAGTGACACAATTTAGTAAACTGTATGAAGCGTAGCGTTCTGTGCTCAGGAAAACGCCCAGATATTCAGCTTCTTATCTAAAGCATGTCCAAACTATCTGCACTTCTCGAGTCTGCAAAGCTAAACTGGAAATTGGACAAGACAGGCTTTTCTGGTATTGCCTGTTTCTGGCTTAGACAGATAGAGGCTGATACCATCTTTCTTCACACACTTTCGCAACGCAGTTAGCCGGCCCAGGCCAGCCACAAAGTGCAGTGATGTGCAGGAGTGATAACGAAGCCCAAGATTAATTGCAGCAGACCTTCATTTTGTTCCCAGTGGAGGTCTGGTCCCATGTGCCCAGGGCAGGATCCTGCCCCTTGCTGTGAGGAGCGCAGCCAGCCCCAGCTCCTGAGATGTCAGTGAGATGCTGGGAGGCTGAAGGCTCCATGGATGGCTGCGTGGTCTTCATCAGTGTCTGCATCTGCAGAAGGTAGACAGCCCACCAAGTTGTTTCCCTGGGGACTTCTACATAACCAGGACAAAAAAAAAAAAAAAAAAAAGCAATGGATTTTACAGATACCAAATGTATCGTTACTTGTCCTCTTAATTCCTGGGGCACCATCTTGTGTCAGCAAATGCGGGCATCTGCCAAACACTGTTTTTGTGGTATACTGGAAGATACAAATCCTGCTGTGGACTCCTTTGAGCCTGGGAATTACACCCACCCTGATTCAGCTGTCCAACCTCAAGAAACCAGAAGAAAAAGAGGGAAGGATTTGCTCACTGTATTGAATAAATAAATAAATTAATTAATTAATTAAAATAGGACAAAACATAATAAAATAAAGAGTCTGAATTTGTTTGCCTTTAATTCATTTTCATTTGTAGGTAGACACATTTGTAAGAAATTAATTGTTTCTCATAACAGCAAAAGCAAGCAGCCACATTTAAATAACAGGAAACAAGGTTACAGAATAAATACCGATCTATGTTTACAGTGCATTAGTAAAGAAATAGAACAAGTGTTTTGTTTAACGTAGGTCTTACTTTAACCAGAAGACTGGATATTCTCATGGCTAAAGTGAAGAAAAACATAAATAAAATTGCCTGGCATCATGAAGAGGAGGAAAGGGATGTACGGAGTGATCATAAATAGCAGAAAGTATTGATCAGTGACGGTGAAATATCAGGGAACTCTGCAGAGCACTTTCAGTTACCTCCTTGTCTTTGATTAGGTTCAAATGTTAAATTTAATCTGTAAACCTTTAAATGGGAATCAGACCAAAGAGTCTGAGTCTTGAAGACCCGAGGTTCCAGAAAACAACCACTACATTTGATCCGAATGTCAGAACAAAATTGCAGAGAAGTACTTCATATCGCTGGACTTGGAAATTAAATTAAAAATCAATGAATAGTTTTTATCCATTCTTTCTCTCCTTGAATATTAAAGAGTGGGTAAGAGGCATTGTAGCAGCTGGAGAATTTGCTGTATTTAAACTGTGTGTAGTCAAAAGCTTCTGTTCTGAGTTTAAAACAAAAATATTTTAAACATCATAGATATTTCTTTAAACCTATCAAAAACAAATGCGTGTTTTTTTGACTTTCTTACACATGATCCTTTGCTTTCTGTAGGAAAAGCCGTGTTTCTTTGTGGGGAAAGCAGTTTTTATTAAAACAAAGCACAGAGGTTTCATCCTGTCCCCTACAGGACCAGCCCCGATGTTAACAGCCCTATTTTAATGACAGCCTTCCTAATTCCTCAGTGAATGGAGTTTTCACCGGTGTCTTGGTCCACTTGGGAGGTGGGCACTGACACTCCGGATCAGCTGCTGGCGGCGAGGGCTGCATTGTAATGCAGAACAAATGAGGGTTGGATACATGCCCTCATCGCATTCAGCCGCCACTGCTGCCACTTACAATTACAAAGGACAAGAGCAGGAGACACTTCAGCAGCGGGGAAGCATGACCCGCGAGCCGCAGCTCATTTTGCACTGCACTTATTCAATACAGCACTGCCCTATAATTTCCTATAGCATTGTTATCTGTTAGCCGTTTACACAGTCACACCTTCATTATGTCCCCGGTTGCCAGCGCTGGCTGCTTGTCACATCTATTGATTGCACTCAAGCTGCAATTTGCATGGATCACTCATGGCAGTCCTCAGACAGGCTGATGTCCCTTACAGGGGCTGAGAGACCTTGTAGGGGCTGATCCCCCTTGCAGGGGCTGATCTCTTTTGCAAGAACTGATACACCTGCTGGGGACTGAAACCCCTTACAGGGACTGATGTGCCTTATAGAGACAGATGCCCCTTCTGGGGACTGAAACCCCTTTTAGGAACTGACACCCCTACCAGGGACCAATACCCCTGCCAGGTACTCACATGTCTTGCAGGGACTGATAGCCCTGATGTGAACTGATGCCCCTTAGAGGGATTGATACCCTTATAGGGACAGATACTTCTTGTACGGTACTTCTTGTAGTCCCCCTTCTGGGGACTGAAACCTCTTCCAGGGAACAATGTCCCTTTGGAGAGTGCAGCAGCCAGCAGAATACAGAATACAGGCCAGGGAAAATCATGCCCCCAAGCACCCCATCGGCCCTGAACCATTGGAGAGACAAACAAAAAAACCTATTGCTCTCCTTCACTAAGTGGAGACTTTAATCACAGAATTAATGAAGGACAGAGCAGGTCACCAGAGCTAGGGGGGTTTTGGGGTCCGTCATCCCCTGACCTGCTGTAGCACCTCACTGTGATCAGGAAGAGAAGATGCTGGGGGCTCTGGGCTGCTCCCCTCAACAGCTGGCAGCCTGTGCAAGGATCCCAACACCCCCATCCATGAGGATCACAGATATTGCCCTTGCCCTGCAGCATACACAGTAATGGGTACATGCAAATCACTGTGATAGCCGCTAGGAGCTCAATGCTCAAATGCCTCTGTTGGTTATTTGGCATTACCTGCTACAGTTATTGGGTGAGTGTTTTAGTGCAGAGGCTTGAGGAAAGACTGAGACACAGGGAACAGGAAAGGAAAATTGGACGAGACATCTCAGCATTGTCTGTGCTGCAGTAGGCTTTCTCTTTTCCTGCCATAATGAAAGACAAACTAAGTTGGCCTGTGAGCCTGAGGGTGTCTCCCACAAATGCAAGCTGGTATCAGCAAACACCACTGCACATGCCAGGACAAGAATGTCCCACGGCTGGGGTGCAGTACGTCCTGAACCTGGGATACTGTGCTCTGAACATGAGTGTATGTGTGAACCCGGCTCTTGCGGGACTTTTGCTGGATCCAAAGAGATGTGATTCTCAATTCTGTCTGTGCTGAATTCAGTAGTAACCGGTCTGCTGCCTCTGGTTAAAGCAGGACTGGATGTGATAACAGAAGCAACTCAAGATCTCTGCCCAAAAATTGTTTAAGTGGGTACACAGGCAGAGGACAACAAGGTGATCAGGCGGGGCTGAGAGAAGCATTAATTGCTATGTTCCAGGAGGAATATCAATAGTCTCTTGAAAGGTTTGGTGATTCATTTGCCCTTTCCCTCCTATGCCTTTGTGTTTCAGCAAGAGGTTTTGTGAGATTTTGGCTGCAGAAGGAAAGAATCCAAGCTATCTGGACCAACTATGGTAGCTCAGCTGGATAACAAAACCCTCGCATTACTGCAGAGCAGTCAACTACGCAAACCTTTTCAAATCCTCTCCACAAGTAGAGTGCAGATAAAAGCAGGCAGCAAAATGTTTCTGAAATTATCTGTGATGGAGTAAAATCATGCATCATTTCATGAGGGATGCTGAATCAATGCTTATTACTAACAAGTAAGGTGTTTAAATCTTTCAACGGGTATGGGAAGAATAGAAAGAGAAGGAAGCAACTGAGATGAGCACAGTAAATTGTAACATGAAGTTAAAATAAATCTATCCTAATTATTAGTATTTTAAATTGTAACATATATATTCCTGATCACTCTCTAGCTCTTCCTTTTAGTTTATGACATTGGTTAACTTACTGATCTATTCACTTCATTTGTGTTTTGTCTTCCCCCTTTATCTCGTTGTCATACACAGTGTTTTAAAGAAATGACACTAGTGCATCTGGAAGCCAGAGCTTGTAGAAAAAAAAATAATAAAATCTAATCCTGTTAAAATGGTGGTAATTGAGAATTTTGTCACTGTCCTAAGGGGATGAAAGTCAGATAGCTAAACCTAAAAACAAGAAGTAGCATTTGAAAATTAATTCTGAAAAAAAGCCAAGTATGCCTCATTTTGGTGTTAATTATTTCATAATTTCAACATTAAATAATATGTAACGATTCTCATTTCAGAAATTTTCAGTATCTGCACTAATTTTCAGTATCTCCACTATTTCAGTACCTGCTCTAATCTGTGTTAGTGTAAAATATTATCATTTTATTTTTTATTGTATCGAAGTAGATGATATTAAACTACTGGCTTCCTACATACAGCTGAGCCTGCAGTTGTTTTGGTTGGTTTTCTTCTGTAAAGCACTACTACACCTCTATTCCCAGCCAGAAGGTCATGAAAGTTATAACACAACCCGGCCACTTACCCTTCACTCTTCCTGCAATACAGAGCAACATGGTGTTGCTTTAAAAATTTACACTAAGGTCACGGTCAGGGAACCAAATAATCCCTTGCAAGCAGTGGAGTGCAGGGGTCTGTGGTGACAGGTTATCCATACAGCAGTGGTACTGTGCAGTGCTGCCAACGGAGACAGGGCGGGCCATTTTGAGACCCCATAGCTAACGTACCACGTGGCTTCCGACCTCGGATAGTCACAGGTAATTAAATTTTTGAAAGGACTTTGAAACTAGCTAACTCAAAAGTAAGACACGATTGACAGGTGTGCTGGACTTGAGGAGAGGGGTGCTTCTCAGGCAAAGCTCATCCTGGTAGAAATCAGGCCGCAACATCGGTCTTTTTGGGTGAGCTGAGGCACCGAGGCAGATGAGGGGACAGAGAGGAAGAATCCTGCTAAAACTTCTTAAAGTCCTGACGGGCTCTAGGTCAGGCTATCAGCATGAAACATGTTTTCTATCCACATTGTCCTCTGAGCTCAAGGAAACTATATTCTCAGCCTTCTATCTCAGTATGATTAAGGAGGCATCCTGTACAATAAATGCCGCTCTAAATTATGATTTTTCAATATTTGTAGTTTTACCCGAAAGTTTTTATGTGAGTTGTTTAAATCCGAGAACAATGGTGAAGATAAAAGAGCAAGAAAGCTTTCTTGTGCTATTTCAGTATTTGCTGAAACTAATAATTCAGTGTCGTATGTGATGATGTAGTGAGTCAGCAAACGTGAAATATCTCAAGGGAGCTCTTTGTTCTGCTATTTTTTTTCCAGCCAGTGCTTCTGGTTGTCAACAGAAAAACATAAAATAAATTTTCAGATTCTAAATAAAGCATCTTATGTATGATCCTAATACTTCTTGCTGAAAAAGAAAAAAAAAAAAAAAGAAAAAAAAAGAAAATGAAGAAAACTAAGTCAAGCACTGATGTAGAATTTTCTTTAACTGCTTTCCCCTTTGTAAAAGATTTAATAGGAATCTTGAGCATTTGAAAAGAAGGATATTTATGAAACTGATTTTAAAAATGGGGGAAAAAAACCAACGAAGATAATATTTTATAACCCAGGATACTATTTTCTATTTTACATTGATGACACTTCAACTTTTCTCTCTTTTCTTTCTCTTTTATTTTCACACTGGATTTAGTTTCTAATAAATTCTAGGGAGAAATGAGCCACAGCCATCCAGTTTTTCCCATTTTTAAGACAAAGTCTACTATTACCAATTTTGACTACCTTTAGGGTTAAAAGTAACTCTGTTTATGTTGCCCACAATTCACTCAATATTCAACTTACCTGTGGAAAAAAAAAGAAAGGTATTTCTGAAATGCACTCATTTCTACCATCTGGAGGCCTGTCTTTTTCCAGCATGTGCAAAGAAGCACAGGGTGACAAGATTCTTCACTTAGGTCTCTTAAGAGTTCGCATCTGCCAATTTTATTCAGCAACTGCCCAGTAGTAAAGAGAAGTTCATTATTTTAAAATAAATCATGTCAGTTTGGCTAAGCTTTTATTTGATACAGCACTTGTGTTTTAAGGCTTCAGTGGCTGACTGTCATTGTCATCCTGATGTAAAGCTGATCTTTACTGGTATGACACATAGAAAGTAATGCCTGAATGCAGATTCAGTGAGAAAAACTCAGAGAAGGTCTTCAGTGGAGGGCATAGGCAAAAACTTCAGGCTGAAGGACTCCATAGCTACTATTAATTAGCACAGTAATTGGCAGAACCACTGTGTCCCTAGGGAACCATGTACGAAGTACAATGAGTTTACCTACTTCTTATATGAATGAAGGGTTCATCACTGAGATGGACATGTTGTGCTTCAATAGTTTTACCCGGTGTCTTAAAATAACTTCTCCCGCCTCCATCTGTTTGTTGAATTTGGACTGAGATTTGGGTCTGCTGAATCATCTAGAGAGATCAGGTTGTTTGCTGGGGCTTCTGGAGCAAGGGACACACACACACTAATTACTGTTATTGCTGCCTCTCTTGATGCCTCTGCTTCTCTTGATGCATATTTTGTATCTGTTGTTCATTTTTGCAACTGCTTGAGTTTCTGTGGCTTGTCTGTGGATCCTGGGTGGGGTAAACATCATTATCCTTCAGTGGTACAGTTTTTGAAAAGGCCTCCTTGCCAGCACTCTTAGGTATCTCTTTTTTTCTTCAGACATGCTTCAGCACCTCTACTTTCCAGGTGCCTACCTGAGATCAGGTTTGGATGAAGGAAAATCAGTTGTCGTGCAGGGAAATTAAGGGGAAGTTGATGTTAGAGGTATAGGATAAACCTGTAACATTATTGACTGCACTGGATTATACCTTCTCCTTACTGAAGATAATACGATGAGTTTATTTTTTGACTCAGAAGCTGCTACTGTTTTCTCAGTGGTGCTGGTGGATATTAGTTTAGGGCTGTGATTACAGTTATATCTCCTTGATATTTCTTTATTCACATTATAATATCATCTAGACATTTCAAGCAAGATTTGAGGTCCATACTTGTAAGAGCTGCACCTAGCCACAAGCAAAAGACAGCATTTATCTCAATAGTTTATAGACAAAACAACGGAACAAAAATTACAGGGAGCAATGTGGCTCGTTGTCATTTTGTAGAGCATAAATGACTTACCTCATCTGCAATGTCTTCTAGAGCTGAGACCTGACTTCAGACTGGGGATGTTTCGATCTTGCACCAGTTCCACAATGATACTGTAATACAGGATGGATATCTATGAGAGGAGCCTTCAGCGAAGTGATACCCACCTACATTTAGCAACATGTCATCATTTACAACAGTCATAGTGAAGAAAGGGACCCACAAGCTGATGAGGGTGCCAATAAAGAGAAATGTAACCAGAATTTCAAGCTGAATTTAAACTATTCTATCTATCATATTGAAAATAAAATGCACAATATTGTTTGGTAGTACTAGGAAGCCATTATGCTCTTCTTTTTTTTTTTTTTTTTTTTCTGTTGGCATTATGTATCCTCTTGGCTTCTGACTTCTGAATCACCATACTATGCAATACAGACAACCTTCCCCAGGCAAACCACTGCATCAGAAGGTTTATTAGGCAGATGTGCAGAGACAACGAATTCTTTTTAAGCTCTTCACTAGAGAGTTTCTAAGCTAACTCATTCAGAAAAACATAGATTTTTTTTTTTTCTGAATGGCCTCATTCTGTCTGTCTGCTGTAGGATGCTCAGTATAAGCTGTAGGGCTTTACAAATCTTAGAAAGTTGTGGTTGACTGGTACTGCTGACCAAGTATTAGAAAGCACGTGTAAATACAGAGGTGCTCTTTTATTTTCATGCATTTTTCTGCATTTACATCCTGAACCATTGCTTTTGGCTGTGCCATGATTATATGTCATCTTAATCAGAATGCCTTTTCAAAAAAATATGTTTAAAAGTAAAGTGACAAAACTGCAGTGAAATACCTTTTGTAAAGCAATAGGATATCACTGAAGCCTGATGAATCTGCTAGGGAATCTAACCAGAGGTTAATGCAATTTACCACACTACTCTTATACTAACTGTTATTGCACCTTAGCTTCAGCCGCTGTCGTTAACAAGGTCAATGACTGGTGCTGGAGGTCTAAAGGAACAGGCTACAAGACTAAACAAATGCATGCCTGAAAATGCAAACTTTAGTCAAATTATACTTCTGTAATAACTTCTTTAAACTCTAGCGCATTGAATTACAGAAATAATGCTGTACAATAACTGTGCTATAGTATTTTTCAGTACTGCCTTATTTCTCTACAATGCAGTTACTGCATGATTGCTCTATAAAGCATTTTTAGAGTCCCAGAGAAGTTGGTTATGGTTTCTCATGACATAAGCAAGCAGCATTCATTTTGGAAGATGGTTGAGTCTTTCATCAAAAACTTTGCAAGTCTTTGCAAGCCACCCGGCTGCTAGGAGGAGAATTTATTCATAACGTAATTTCTGCAAGATTTCCAAACTGGAAAGATTAGGGTGAAAAGTATATTGTATGCAAACAGCCCCTGGTCATTTCAGATTTCCTTAATCCCCTGCAGAAAGCATTTGCTTCCATACTTTACTGATGAAAAAGCTGCCAGCACAGAGGAATGAAGGTCTTCATTTTTAAGTCTGGCCACTGTTTTAGATGCTTCTTGAGAGCCACATTTCTCAGGCTGAGGCAACTGCACCAGGAGGCCGATGCCACAGTTCGATCCCTTGGGAATTCCTTGTAGCCAGCCACCCACAGAGGAGGTCTGGGGACCCACCAGTGACACTGGCACTGGACCCACTGGTCCTGTTCAAGGCTAATCCCGTGCCCCTCCGCTCTGCCCTCAGCCAGTGCTGGGATATGCACAGGGCAAACAAACAGGGCTGCAGTTCCTTGCTCTGGGCAGGCATGCTGCAGCACAGGGAGCATCCCCCTGGCAGATTCTGTGTTTCAGGTGGGTTATTCAAATGATGTAGAGAGACAAAAATGATTTTTTCAGGATTTCAATATCAGAGAACAAATACTGCATAATTAAAATATAATAATGCTTAGCTGTTGTAGCATTGATCCATTTGCAAGTGCTTAAAGAAAGAGTGTACCTACTTACCTTTCCGCATATTGGGAAAGTGGCATGGAAAGAAACCCGATCGATAGAGTCTTACAGAAATCCTGTGACCAAGTTAATGCCACACGAGCAAACCAACAATAATCAGGCTGAGCCAGGACTGCAACACCTGAAGACAAAATAAGGATTCAGACATCCCTGCTTTGGAAACACCTTCATTCCATGTTTTGGTTTAGTTTATTACAAACACAGAAAACATGATTAAAATCAAAAGCATTTCTGGTGATGAGGTGTATCTCTACTCCCCTCCAGAGTCAGAGCTGCTGAGTTATGTTTTAATATGCCAACACAAACATCTTTCAGAAAGTTTTGTTTCATCTCCAGAGACTGCTGCTGTTTTGCATGGCATATACAGACTTACTAATTACAATGATTTGCAGTCTTTGACATCCAGGTATTTTTCCCATTAAAGAGAGCATTGTCTGAGCAGCTTTGAAATGTTTACCTTATGCTTATCGGGGAGTTTGACACAGCTTGCTGCTGGCATGCTGCACAGCGTGGCGAACCCCTGTCAGGCTGGATGTGGGACCCACCAGAAACAAGGGGAAGAGGGGGACCTTCTCCTGTGGGAGCTGAGTCCCAGCTCCTGTGGCTTTTCCACAGCAGTGCATTGCAACCTGAATGCCTTGGTTCTTCTGCACTTTAATGAAGGGTCAAAAATCCTTTTACCGTTGTCTTAACCTCCTGATATCCAACACCACAGCATCAGCCAGTGTGGGCTATTTAACATACAGGAAGGTGCAATGCTGGCAGACAGGACCAGCCTGCAGTAAGGCGTTTGACTGGTAAACTTGATGCACTGAATATGGATCCATATCCTCATTGCTTCATCACCACCCTGCGATGTTTGGCCCCAAAGCGAAAGTGGCTTTTGCTGCAAATAGCCACTCCTCGTAAGTAGGGCAAGAGTGGATTAGTGCAGGCATTTTGCGGCAGAAGGCTCTGGAGTCTCACCTGCGCAGCCACACGACTGCGTTCACGTCCTGCTTTAATGCCCTTGAGCATGTTTTATCTTCCAAATTCTAAGGGACCTCACTTTTTTTCTCCACCTACACAGGCAGGAGGGAGCAAAAGCAAGCAGAAATGGGGTGGGGAGGACGGGAGAAAACTGGAGCATTGCTGCTACATCCCCTTCCCCCCCAAGGAGCCTGCAGGGCCTGTGTGCTCGCAGGCAGCATGTTACAAAGGTCTTCGTGATGGCCTGCTGTGCTCAGTGTCCCCAGATCCTCATGGAAGGGGTGGTGCAGCTGGAAACTGGGGAATACTGCAGCCAGGAGGCCTCTCCCGCAAGGATTTGTGCACATCCCTGGATGTGAACAGGCTGGAGCTTGCTTCTGCTGCTGGCTGTGCTGCTCTGGGAGGAGCACCCACTGCAAATACTGCAACCCTCCTGTGGAGCATCCCTGATGTGTCTTAGATGAACAACCCCATTTTTAAACATTTTCATTTCTGTAAGTTCAGTGCAGCTTTTTTCTTCTTCAAAAAAGTTTGTTTCACACACAGTTTTTGTAATATGTCTTTGAAAATTAAGTTACTCCAAATTTTAGAAAAAAAAAAAACACAGAAGGATAAAGAAATAATGGATTTCATATTTATTTTATCTGAATATTTTTATATAAAAAAGTTCTGCCCACCCATAATACTGATGAATTTAGTATTCAGATTTGGATAACTTTCCCAAAGCTGTGTTCTTGGAGTTGCTTATCTGAGCTATAAGTTGCTGAAATGGGGATGGGCTGTTTTTTATCTTCATACATTTTCTTTTTTCTCCATTTCTGTTATTTATTAACTCTACCGTGCATTTTTAGGTATGGCAATTTATGTGTCAACGTATAATTAAGGTGCGCATTCTGGCATCTGGTTTCATACTCTCTCCCCAACATATTCTCACAGTCCCAGTCAGTCTTCCAGTTAATAAACTTTTTGGCCTGTCCTTCAGCTCTTTAATTTTGAGAGAAGTTGAGTGAAGAAGTGAATTGTCACAAGGCTGGCAAAACCTGGACTCCTTGCTTGGGTATTTCCAGTGCTGAGAGACCTATGTTACAGAAACAGGAATATTGGTTTTGACATACGGGCTGGGGTGGGTTGCGGCGGGTCACAAGAGAAGTCACCACTCCTCAGACCAGACAGAAAACAGTCTTTTATGTCAGAAGTCATGTTGTTAGTCCCCCTGCCTCTCTGATTCACCTAAGTCCGCGCAGGTGGCTAAGCACTGGTGTAGTGTGACTCTGCAGGCTGTAATGCAAGGTGTGTAAAGTTACTACCTTTAGTAGCCTGAAACACTTCAGCTGGAAGTGATAAACATAATGACCTTCGCAGCCCGAGGAGATGGGTGAAGTTCTGCGCTGCTTTATTCTACAACAAGGAGCGTGTAATACCGCTGATGATCGTTACCAGGGCACGCAGGAATAGCCGTAATTTCTGTGGGGCACTGAGGCTATCGAGTGCATTGGCCACTAGTGGGCATGAGCACATAATGGAAAGAGAGGTGGTATTATTTTAGAACTCAGTTTTTTTTTTTCTGATTCACTGATACTGCTTTTGTATTTCTTGGGTTGGGCTTATGTCACTGCCTTTACCATAGTGCTTGAAATCATATACATGCTTGCCTGGGAGGAGAGACAGACCCAGCTGCACAGGACTGGTAACCTTGCACTGAAGATAAAAAAGGGTGTTGAAACAAGGGGTGTCGCTGAGTGGAGAAGGTGACTCCTTCCACTGTGGAGAACAAGAGGAATAAACAGCACATTTAAGGAATCCTGTTGACTTTGTTGTTGGATAGTACTGAAAGTGACTGCTCTTCACCTCAGCTCACGTCCGAGGGGAGACCTTCCCCCAGCATGACTTCAGCTGTCTTCATGCCTTCACCAGAATAGTGCCTAGAACTGAAAGTATTTCATGAAATTGTTAGCGCTGAGGGAGAGCTGCTGAGAACTGGTAAACTGTCACATTTTTCAGGTTGGCTTGGTAGCACGCCTTATCTAGGGACTGGCAACACTACCTAGACAGTCTATCTTCTTACACTTCGGATTTCCTGTTAGAGTCTTTTTGAGAGAATAATTAAATGGTATCAGAAAGAAAATCTTCAGAAACTTTAAAGAATGTGTTGAGCTTGAAGCAAGTCCTAAGAACGGGTAAATGTTCTAAGACGCTCATTTTGTTTCTAACTGGGCCTTCCTTCTCATTTAGATCCCTAATGGATAAAGCACAGATTGGTACTGAAGCACAGAAAGCACTGTTTTCTAAATTTGGCTTCTAAATCGAGTGAGTTAAGTTCCAGACTGAATGCGAGTTTGATATGCAGTTCAATGTGTGGCTGAGTTTTGCAGTAGCATTATTACTGCACATGCAATACAAGTTTTCATTATATTAATAGACAAGTCAGCTGTGGTGAGAACAACAAAAAACAGAAGGAAAAGGGGAGAAAGGCTAAAGGCTCAAGGCTCAAGCAAAAAAAAAAAAAAGGAAAAAATAGTGATTGTCTCTCTTGCTTCCCACAGACTTTTTTTTTGTTTTTTTGTTTTGTTGTTTTTTATTTTCTGAAATAAACAGAAGATTTTAAAGAGACATTTACTTAAGCTGTGGTTCAAAGATTTGACTCTTTTGGGTGATGCGTATGATGTTTTGGGTACGATGTTGCAAAAAAACAGCAGCCATTAACCCGTAAAAGCTGTGCATCTAAAAACCTGCTTCCATACAGGGCATCCCAAATTATATCTGATGCCCAAGCAACGCCGGTCAAAGTTCTCAGGCTCTTACCTTAGCTAGTAAGGTACAGGGGCCAGTTCTCTTCTGTGCTTTGTGCTGTGCCGCATAGCTAAAACTGGGGGTACACAGGGCATGCTTGCCACAAGCGGCAACGGTAGACCTGCTCCTCAGAGGATGGGGTCCAAGAGGTGACATCGTCTCGGTTCAAGACTGTCATCCGAATCCTGGCTTAACTGAGCACTTTTTGAGATTTTCATGGAAATGCTGTTAACCTGAAAAACCTGTGTTTCGCGTAGCTCTGCTTAATGCAAAACTGACAGAGGCCTAAAGCAGCCAAACGCAGAGGGTTTCTAATAGCTGGGAGAGTCGCAGTGGAAGTGCTGAGCAGCAGGCGCTGGGTAACCTACATTCCGACAGAGGAAGTTTTAGATTAAAGGAGTTCTGATAAACAGGGTTTTGCTGTGCTCCTCCAGCCGACTACAAATAGAGTCGGCACTAATGATGACATTAATTATTTAGCATATTTTTTTCTTGACATTCTTCTGTTTTCCATTCACTGCCTATGATTCCGAATGCATATTTTTAACTTAGATAATAACTAAGGAGGGAAGAGTATAGAAGCAGCAAGTCCCTTGTAACTTAAAGCAGTATCTTATCTGTGGCATACGCTGGCTTTTTGTAATGAACACGTAACGCTCTGTAGTCAAGCTTTTCAGAGGAATGCTGGTGTCATCTTCCTCTCGGTAAAAGCCCCTCTGCTCCCGACACGTTAATTGCACAGTTGCCTAAATGAGGCACTGCAGAGTGTTAATGTATCAGCCTGAGCGACAACACACTCCTCTTTTCACAGGGCTTTTGCCCTTGATCGTGAATTTAGCAAAGCGAGTACCTTAAAAATAAGCGGAGATTCAAGGGGAATCATTACACTTAGCCTCTTGCGTAAGGCTTGTGGGTACAGGGATCCTTCGATAGTAACTCATGCTCTTTCCCTGGAAACAATAAGCAATTGGTGAAGTAGTTGGCAAGTGCTGGGTTAGGGAAGGATGCAGCGGCTGTTCGTGTGTGTCTGGAAGCAGAGTATTCAGCGTCCACATGGTTTAAAGAGAAAGATAAATAGGAAAAAGAAAAAAACAAATAGAAAAATTAAAAAATAAATAAATAAAAGAAAAAAATAAATGAAAGAAAAAAGGGGAGGAAAGGGAAAAAAAGGAAAAAAGGAAAAAAAAAGGGGGAAAAAAGGAAAAAAATAAGAAAAAAAAAGGGGGGGGGTGGAGAAAAGGGCTCGGGATGCTGCCTGCAGGAGCCCCCTGGCCAGCCGCCCCGGGCAGGGTGCTTCTCCTGGCTTCGGGGCTTGCTCGGGCTCCGGCCCGGGGGGAGCGGGTTTCGGGGCGGCGGGCCGGCGGCGCTGATGTCAGCGCAGGGCGGCGGGAGCGATTGGGCTGCGGGAGACTTTGCAGCAGCAAATCCGCCCCCCTTCCCCCCCCCCACGCCTCCCCCAGACTCCTCACAGTCGGTTCCAAAGCTCGGCCGGCTGCGGGCAACTCGCAGAGGTGCCAAAAAAAAATTAGAAGAAAAAAAAAAAAAAAGTGGGCGAGGGGCCGGCCCGCTTGCCCCCCGCCCCCGGGCATCGCCCCGGCCCGTCGGGGCGGAGGAGCGACCCCTCGCCGCCACGCCGGGCAGCGCCGCCCTACACGGCGCCCTATAAAAGCCGCCTCCAGCGAGGGGGGAAGCTCGGCGTGAGGAGAAGGGAGCGGAGCGGGGCCGCTCCGGCCGGCTTCGGGCCATGACATCCGTCCTGGGCAGCGGCAGGGCGTCGGGGGGGCCGAGCGGCCAGCTGAAATGCAAGCCCAAGAGGAGGCGGAGGAGGAGATCCAAGAGGAAAGGTAAGGGAGATTTGTGGGTTTTTGCCTTGTTTGTTTGTTTGTTTGGGTGCTTGTTCTTGCCGCCCGCGCCCCGCGGACACGCTGGTCATTGTCTGGGGATGGAGCCCACCGGCCCCGACGGGGCTCTCCCCGGGGGGACCCGGCCAAAGGGGGGGGTCTCCGCATCCCCCTCGCTCCCCACTCTTTATTTGGGGCCGTGGGGGGCTCCCTCCGGTGCGTCAGCCCCGGTGTCCCGCTGTGGAGGGGCAGAAAGCGGCGCCGAGCCCCCCGGCTGCAGGCAGGTGATGAGCCCCACACCGCCCCTTTTTGGCTTTTTCCCCTTTTTTTTGTTATTAAGGTTCGCCAAGTTTTGCTATTCTGGGGGCCGTTCCGCTTCCCCAAGCAAACCTTTGTTAGGAAAGCACTAATTGTCATGAGCATGAAAAGTAAAGCTACAGGGTGTCACTGCAAACAGGGAATGTGCCCTAGATAAAAGCTCTTCTGAAGTCCTGTTTTCTCCTGTAGAGAGGATGACACACTACTGCCTGATTTCTGATGTTTTTTTGCCTGAAAAAGCCGAAGTTAACAGACTGAGCGCTTTAAAGTGAAACGATAGGGGAAGCGGGTCCGGAGATGGGCAGGTGCAGCGCATCCGCTTGCAGTGATACGAGCTCCAAGGGTGCCACTAACCAGAAAATGTCACCCAGCCCATCGCTGTCACCAGTACCTGGGACTAGCACAAGTTCCACCCAGCTGGCTTCTCAAGGCCAGCCGGCACTTGGATACATTAGGTCTGCTGATTTCAGGAGCCCTCCTTTGGAGACATTAGCTAGGAGTCTTTTAGTTATTGATTATGTCGAAGCCAATAAGCGTGTTTTTGGGGAACTTTTTAGAAGGGTGTCAAAGCAGGTTTTGTGTAGTAACAAGTGAAAACGGGTCAAATGCCGGATGCTGAAGTGTATCATACAATTGTCACTGTTTCAACTTTCATGCCTGAACTCTCAATATCCATAACTGTAGTAACAAACAGTGACCTGAGCACAAGAGGGAACAGCAGGCATGCAAATGTGCTCGTGCTTCCAGTAGGTGTGTATTCTTGTTTCGCTACTCGGCATCTTTAGCGTGCTGTAACAGCTGGTGATAAAGGCTGTGTTTTACACTATTGCCAAACAAATTTTGAAATATTAAGCGAAGGGAGAGCTGCCATTAAATCTGCTTCTATTTAAGTTGTGCTCTGCAGACTTATGTTGTATTTGGTCAAGCAAAACAACTTTTCCAGAGGTTTGCAAACTTCACCTAGCCTTAGCTACCCTGCGCTTGGCCAAGAGAAGAGTGGTCACTAATCCATGCAGTGGGGAAAAGGTGCTTTGTTATAAAGGTAAACTATAAGTGTTGTTTTTCTTTCTAAGAAACAGACAAAAGTGAGGGGCTTTCAGTAAGGCTTTTTTGCTGCTTTCTTTGTTGCCAAATGTTTTGCTAAAATAAGGTGGAAGTTGAATGCCTTAACAAAACACAAAAACTTGCTAAATAATAACTTGGTAAATGCAGTTATTAGCAGAATGCACAGCTGGAGGTTGATGGCATTCGAGAAAGTACTTGTCTGACCAGTATCAATGAGAGTGCATTTGAAGCATTCATTTTTTTTATTCCTTCAAACATGCTATCCTAACCACTTTCCAACCAGTTGGTTAGTATGCTAATTATAGGGAGCAATGCTTGTGTTTGTATGATTTTTGTTATCTTTTGTATATAACCACCCTATATATTCATTAACAATACACATTCCTGTGAATTTATGTTGGCAAAAATGGCTTTAACTTATGGTAAGCCAAGTATAAAACCTGTTAGATATGACTATTACTATAGTTTATTTATATATATAATTTGGTGGTAACTAATACAAAGGTGTTGCTTAACAAACTGGCTCTCTTGGAGACTTGTCAAGCCAGTGTTGATTAGGCTCACAAATTACTACATCTTCATGAGAATTAATGTGGGCTCCATTGTTTTGCAGATTTGATCTATTTAATAGCTTGTGTAAAATCTTTTTATGTAGTTACACCTAAGGCATCTCCTTTAAACAGCTCTCCAGCATGTATTTTGTTACTTATAGTAAAAACACTTTTAGAAGATGCTTTAAAGTATGTAACTACGTGCATATATTTACACATAGACACACAGAGATACCTATGGACACATGTACACAAAGAAATTCATTGTAGTCTTAAATTTAAATGGAATAGTAATCAGAGTAAGGAAATAATATTGCCTTTTGCATCCCCACTCTTCAGGGAGGTGGGCTCAACAGATTAATACGCTAATATATTAGAAGTGTTAAATGTGAACAGTGCTTAAAAACAGTTTGAAACGTTGCCTCATAGCACATCTAGGAATGCATAGCAGTAGAAGCAAATACTATTCTCTATTTAATAACATTATTTTTACCTCTTTGGATTTAAACTCTGTGGTTTTAGTCATGTCTTTGTCCTAGGTAGTGTGAATTACAAATTAATGTATCTGGGTATAGCATTTTACTCCATTCTTTCTAAACCAGAGCATCCAGTTATAGGAGTTTTGGGACAGTAAGCAAGTTCAAGCAAGGAGAGCAAACGTTTTTTAAATAGCTAAATTTCCATGTGTGTTTATGACAAAAACAACAAAAAAGCCACGTGCCGTGCTGCAAAAGACAGAATTTCCCTATATGCAAATAGAGCACTGAAGACCTCGAGCGTGATTCCAGTGTGCAAAGACATAGTCCTGTAATTAATTTGTGTGCACCTTATTTTAAGCATACGAAATCCAGAAAACTACTCAGTATAAATATTCTACCTTGATGAGTTAACATTAAATGTCTGTGCGCAGAATATCACATTGCAGGTGTATATTTGCCCAGTGATTTCATTCAGTTTTACACTACTTGCAGAAAGCGTGTTAAAAAAACTAAATTGGCTGGATATTTATAGCTTTTTGTTAAATTAGTATAGGTAGGAATCTTTTCATTGTCACTTAGAAAATCAGTATGTTAACTCCCAGGGGAGGTAATTTCTTAATTTCTCAGACCTAATGCGAAATAAATACAGATGGTTGCTAGAATACCTGAATACTAATTCCATGTGAAAGCAGAAATATATATTTTTTTTATTTGTGGTTATAAAATGACCAGAAGTTAGAAAACTCTGCCTAATGATTTAAAGAAATCATTTCTAAATTTTTAAATCCTTAAAGGAAATTGCTGGATTTCTGGGTTCTTGTTGTGTTTTCCCCAAGGCTTTGGAACATGGCAGAGTATTGGCAGAATTGAGCACAGTGGCTTCAGCATGTTTTATACAGACTTGCTAGCCTGCAGTACAGATTTCAGAAAGAAAGCTTGTGTTCTGAGATGAAGGATTAAGAGTAGACTGAACAAAAGCAGAGTTGCATTTACTGATAATACTAAAAAGGCCACACATGAGCAGCCTCCTGCAACTTCTTAGAAATCATCATAGAGAAACTGAACATGAAATGGGTGATGGGGGATATGCCACTTAGTTATTTTGCAGTGTAAGACTACAAGTAAGCCACCTTAGTTGCAATGCCTTTTTATAGAGCTGGCAATTAAAGTTAATCACAGGGAATGGGAGGGAATCAGGTATCCCTGATGTGGTGGAAGGCTGTGGCTGGGGTTGCTGCTGATACAATGGGACATGAAATAAAAGTGGACAGAATAAAGTAAATAAGGATGGCGAGAGGCAAAAATGATTGTGGAATGAAATTTCATGAAAAATTAATGGAATAGAGTGTGCTGAGGATGGAGGGAGGAAACCAGCTTGGTCCTTCATCATCCTGCAATGCCAAAGTAATAAATGAGCGCATTTCATCTTGGTGAGGTTCAGGGACGCAACTCCTTCCCCACAACAGCATTGTGCCGTGCTTCAAGATGTGTTCCGCTTATCTCGTCCCCTGGCAGCTCGAGGGGAAGGGACTGGATTTGGTGATAAAATTAAATTGATTAAACCTTTATCCATCATCTAATTTGGTACCTTGCTTTTTCTTTTCTTTTTTACTATTACCTCCAATTTCTAGTGATCCGTGTAATGACAGCAATTTGAGATAGCATCAAGGACATTAGCTACAATGACTGAACTTAAATTTAGAATAAAAATATGGGATTCATGAGTCCATAGCTAAATAGCAGACAATTAGGTTATAGCAGTTGTGTCTTCCTAGCAACAGCACATAAGTGTGAGAACAATAAAATGGTGCATTTCTCTTTGAGAGAGAATAAAATATTTCAACTTTACCTCAAAGTGTTAATCATTTAAGCAGAAAAAGCAGTAATGTAAATGTTGACCATATCTTAAATGAACAAT